>NW_020837946.1:30284238-30420565 GCF_003676395.1 Aethalodelphis obliquidens | reverse complement strand
TTATTCATATATATATTCTCTCTCTCTCTCTCTCTCTCTCTCTCTGTCTCTCTTTCTCTCTCTCTCTCTCTCTCTCAATGTTTGTGTGTGTGTGTGTGTACATACATATGACCTTGAAACTACAAAGTGACATTTAGGGACACAAATAATATCAACACCAGTGGACATACCTCTCAAAAAAACAGCGTTTTTCCTGGTGGTCTCTTTAGACTCTGTATTTCCATTTGCCATTTAAAATTTTAAACTTGTCCTTATTCTGGGTAACTATTATGGCTGCTATTAGATAATCATCCTTGATAATAATGGTAACGTGCAACTGCAGTATATTTAGATGAGAGTCACCTTTGCAGTCATGGAGTTCAGAGGTTAAAAATGCAGACTCTGTATGTGTAACTCTGATGCCAATCCTGGTTTCTCTGCTTTCTCTCTAGGTAACATTGGGCAAGTTATTGTAATATTTAATCTCTTTCTGTGTCATCTGAAAAATGGGAATAACAATTGAATCTACTGTTACTATGAGAATTATAGTTGCTTAATTACAAGTAACTTGCTTAGAACAGTGCCTGGCAAGTAACAGACATTCAGTAAATGTAAACTATTGCAGTAAGTAGAATAATGGCCTCCCTAAAAATGTTCATGTCCCGCTCTGCAGTACCTGTGAGTATGTTATATAGCATGGCTAAGGAGAATTGAGGTTGCAGGTGGAATTAAGGTTGCTCTTCAGCTGACCTTTAAGATAAGGTGATTATCCTGAATTTGCCCCTGTGGGCCCAAGGTAATAACAAGGGGCCTTAAAGGCGGAAGAAGAAGATGTGACTATGGAAGAAAGGTACAGAGAAATACAGTATGTGACTGGAGGGGCTATAAGCCAGGGACTGTGGGCAGCTTCTAGAAGATGGAAAGCAGAGAAATGCATTCTTTCTGGAGAGCTTCCAGAAAGGAGCACAGCCTGCCAACCCCTAATTTCAGCCCATTTCTGTTGTCTAAGCCACTAAGTGTGTAGCAAATTTTGCATCATCAATAGAAAACCATATAGCTATTATCATAATTATTAATACTTCTACAATACCAGGGTAATTTGTAAGGTAAAAACACCCTCTTTAAGGTGTTAAAGAAGAAAAGGATTTGACTAGTCTGTAAATGTAAAAGCTATTAGAGCTTCACATATCCCATTTTCTAGAATATTATTAAAGTAAGCCTGAACTTTGTATTTGATTTCAGTTGATGGGATTTGGCAGGTTCATTCTCCACTGCCCAGAATACAGAGCTGGCTCTTCCTGTTGTCATCCAGTATTTGCTGTGTTTTCCTCTGGTAGAAATCACAGGTCCTAGATCCTTGAGACATCTAGCAATTTGGATTTTGTCTCCTTGTACTATTTAAGCAAAATTAAGATCCGAAAGGTGGTGTTGGATTTTACCTCCAGTGTAAAAATAGCAACTGTTTTCCATAGCCTTTTGCATCTGAGTTTGTGAGCGTATTGGAGATGCTGCTACCTGCACATTTTCAACAACAAAGAACACAATAGCTGTTACCATTAGCTAACAGATTTTGCTTTGACTCTCATCTGTTGCTCAGACGCTATTGACTTAGTTTCTTGTTTAAAAAAGGTTGATTGCTCTAAGGATCTCGAGGAGTTGGACGTGGCTTTGCTCTTGCTTGTGGGAAGCTAAGTGTTGTGTGCTTTTCTGATATTCACTGGCCGCTTTTGTGTTGATGACATGTAGTAGCACAGTTTAGCTCAGTTCATTCAACCTACTTCCTGTCGTTTTGAAAAAATGATGGGGGGTCTCATTAATTCCTATCTTTACATCTGTTGTCTGATTCCAGTAGGCATGTGTTTTGTTGATTGCAGAATTACCTCTTAGCAGATTCAACTATGGCTCTTACACAGGCCGTGAATTATTGTATGTTGAAATTATTGAATTATTGTATATTGAAAAATACACAGCTTAAAACCTACCAACTTTGGTAGTTTCCCTGTATGCTGTTACCTGCTGTTGAAAGAGAAGTTTAGAGGATCAAGATGCTTACATTTTTCCATTATGTCTTTCCTGTATTCTTCATGACACTACCCTGTAGAAAAGACCACCAGTGGCTTCTTGCAGCCGAAGGGTGAAGTTCAAACCCCTCCAAAAACAGCCCCATGGCTGTCAGCCCTACCCTGCCTTCCTGGGGTCTAGTAGATGTTTTCTAAGCACTGAAGAAAAATATCTTTTGGCTAAGAAAATCTTGCCCTGTCTAGAGTGGGAAATTCAAAAGTCAGTTCTTGATTTATCAATTATTTAATAAACTTGTCAACCCTTATATTCTTTAAGCTGAATTCTGTCACAGATTTGTGTTTAAAATCCATTCCTTTACATCATAGCAGCTATTGTCTCCTCTTGATATTATAGACCACTCACTTTGAAAACCTCTGGCCTATCAACTTGTTCTGGACCCTAAATGGAAAGGCTTGATGGCGATCAGGTATCTTTCTCTATACCCTTGGTCTGCCCAGGAAACTCCTTTTTTAATGGATTAACAAAGAACAAAGAGTAAAGCCTGCCAATCGGAATTTCATTTCTGATTTTAGTATGTTTGCCCATATTCATTTGATCAGTCATATTGTTGAATACCTCCTCTTTGCCAAGCACATTCACAATTATTCTTCATTTATTTAGCACCATTTATTGAAGGCCTACTTTGCATCAAGCACTGTTCTAGGCACTGGACATACAGCAGTAAATCTCTGCTTTAATGGTACTTCTTTTATCTTCACAAAGGAAGAAAAAAATCTAAGACTTTTGAATTTCTTGTGGTGAGTTTAAACCAAAAACAAAACATGTAAGCTATCTATAACAATGAATTTCCCAGGGACTGGTGTGATGTTTGCCTAGGATACAACTCGAGGGAATCAACAGTCAATTTATATGGTGCTGAACAAGACCTCCTGGCCATGGCTCTTATGGAATTTATATTCCAGTGAGGGAGCGAGAATAAACAACTCACTCAAAATAAATGAGATTATTTCAGGCTCTAGTAGGTGCTATGAAGAAGGTAGAATCAGAAGGGATGGTGTCATGTCACCCTCAGTAACTGGCTACCAGCCTGATATAGTGTGCATCTGCACAGGCTACACTGAATTTCCAGCAGATATGTTATCAGAACTTAGCACGCTGGGGTACTAATGCCAAATCACCTTATTCCTGCTTTTTTTTTTCCATTTTTGCAGCATATGAATATGGGAAGATTATTTTTAAACCAGTTTCATGTAGAGTTATAACAAAGAGGTAACCCAAATTGTGTATGTTTTAGTATATATGATACCTGAAGTATCATTTTGAAGTGATGATACTTCACACCTGAAGTAAACATTTTAAAGACACATGGTCTGTGATCTGAACGGTGAACTTGATTTGCAGCTGCTTATATTTAACTCTGCTCCTCGGAGCCCCACAGTTGGATATTCTTTATTATCGCTTCCTAACTCAGCTAATGCAGGTATACGTCAGGCATACACTGGTTCAGTTTCTACACTGAAAAAATTAAATCATGAACCCTAATGACAAAGGTATTTTTTAAAACACAGAGGCAGCAACTTTTATTTCTAAACTTTGCAAATGGTAAAGCATCTATGTTTCGTCCATGTTTTGCTCAAATATACTACAAGCATGCCTCGTTTGGTTGTGTTTCACTTTATTTTACTTTGCAGACATTGTATTTTTCACCAATTGAAGGTTTGTGGCAACCCTGCCTCGAGCAAGTCTGTTGGTGCCATTTTTCCAACAGCATTGGCTCAGTTCATGTCTTTGTGTCACATTTTCATAATTTATGCAGTAGTTCAAACTTTTTCATTATTATTTATTTGTTATGGTGATCTGCGGTCAGTGTTCTTTGGTGTTACTATTGCAAAAAGATAACTCGCTGAAGGCTCAGATGACGGTTAGCATATTTTAGCAATAAAGTATCTTTTAATTAAGGTGCGTACATTGTTTTTTTAGACATAATGCTATTGCACATTTAATAGACCACAGTATAATATAAACATAACTTTTATATGCACTGGGAAACCACAAAATTTGTGTGACTTGTTTTATTGCATTATCACAGCCGTAGTCTGGAACCGAACCTGCGGTATCTGCCTGTATATATCTTATTGAAACTAGGGCAACTCTGTATAATGACATCTGCTGTGAATTATTTTTAAAAGAACACTCCTACACACACACACACACACACACACACACACACACACACACCCTCATCCACCACCACCACCACAAACAGCACAGACATCACTGCCACCAAATTCTTAACTGAATTGAAAATCTGCCCCTTACAGACTCTGTGGCCTTCATTAATCCCTTTGAGTCTCAGTCTTCTCATCAGTAAATTGGGGATAATAACGCATCCTCTCCGAGTTGTGAAGTTTTATGAGCAAAGCTATTAGTGTGGTGCTTGGCTTGGTAGACTTCCCCTCTTGTCTCCCCTCGAGGCCCCACCCCAGAGAGCCAACCATCAGATATTGCCTTTCACTTGGAGCCCACTAAATTTCTGCTTCGATTTTTTTTACTTTTCCTCTAATTGCTATTATGTATATCAGGTGGCCATGCTATCTTTAGCCTGGACAATTTTGCATAGTAAAACTCTAAGAAGTAATGGTAAAACTCTAAGAAGTAGTGATAAAACTAAAGTCATTCAATCATTTATATTTTATAAACTTTGGGTCACCCCATTCGAAATGTAACCATGAACTATTTTCAAAGGTTATTTCATCACTTGGTGATGGAAAACTTTCTACTGAATTAATTCAGTAAAACTTTCTATTGCTAAATACAAATGGAGAATGGACTCAGATGGAGAATCAGGTTTTTTTGTTTTGCTTTCTTCTTTTTTCTTTTTTTTTTCCTTCTCCCAGTATTTCAGGCCAGAAGGTATGGATGGGTTTTGGACTTGATATTCCTAATGCATGGCTCAGAGTTATTTCACTGGACTGCCTTGGAAGTTGTCTTATAATACATTACCCATAAAGATACATCTTAACTTGATTTTTAAATTAGGTTAGATAGACTGAATACTTAAATCTCCAGGGAGCATGACATCTCTGTCCTACATTTCTGCTCCTTACCTTGATCCCATAATGGCTGTTATAGGTTTATAGGTCTCGTGTACAATAAGTATAATGCAGCCATGCCTGTCATTGCTTCTTTCTAGATAGTGGTTGTAAAATGTTCAATTTTATGGGTATGAAGGGTAACCTAGCTAATGTAACCAGACCAGTGAAATCGTAACAGTCATTTCCCCAAAGGCAAAAGGCCGAGCACTGGCTAGCGTCAAGGTGCTTGGTTTCAGGAAGTAGAGGCCAGTTGGAAACATGAAATTTCAGATGAAAAATGAAAGTCAAAGTGGGTCAAAGTTCGTAATTCAGCTTCGAGCTGGATATAGAAATACAGTGAAAACACAGTGCCTTGCAGATCAGGGTAAAATGCCTGCAGATATTGAGTCTGAAAGAAATATATGACTGTGGCAAAAAAATAAATTTGCATGTCAAAGGCTACTTCCTGGTGCAGCCATCCGTCCTCCACGGCTGTCTATGATTGCAGAGGAAAAGAAACAGAAGATGAAAACACACTGGAATTTAGTTATCCTCATTTTTTGCCTCTTTGGTAACTGAATTTTCTCACTTCACAATCCATCTTAAATTATTTACTTTCTCTTCCACAGTATGAGCCATGAATATTTCGTTTCTTCGTTTTGTTAATTTGCCAGTTTTCCTTTGAGCTAAGTGGCCTAGCAATTTTAATTTTTCATTTGAGTTGGGAAGAGCAATGACCCTTTTTTTTTTTCATTATTACTATCACAGGGCTGGACTCAGAGTGCTACTTTTTATGAGCAGCAGTGTTGAGCCCATAATAGAAATGCAATGTAGAGAGTGTAATATACCGATATTGACTTCCATTAAACCCAGTGGTGTGATAGCTGATAATATTTATATATTTATGTATTATACATCCTAGCTTTTGTTCATTTGCGGCTAAGCACCAGAGGGGAAAATTAGCCTCATAATATGAATAGATTGTGAACAGCAGAATGCAAAGAATCCGAGAGGGAGCTTCTATGAATAGGACAAGCGGTATAAAATGATTGAGAGAGATGCAAGTATGGTAACTAAAAAGTATAGATTAAACTTGGATCAAACAAATTTAGGATTGCTTGGTCGGCATTTATTTCTTAACTAAAAGACCACCCAGCGACAGATGGGCTACTCCTCTGATAGGCTGAGTGCCGACAAATGAGCTGCTGTGGTGCCCAGCATGCAGTTTGTTTGGTGTCTGACTTTAATTTTTTTTTTTCAGCTGTCAAGCATGTCTGCAAATGTTTCTTTATTGTTCTTTATTTTTTTGGAGGGGTGTATGTGTTCAATGGAGGGGCGAGGGGCATTGATGAGTTAATTAGTATAAAAACGTATGGGTAGCTTGTTTTCAAAATCATTTTAAAATCCGATGGCTGTTCATAGCCTTCCCCTCCTACCCTATGTAAACTTGGTTACTCGGTAGTTCTGTTCATGGCTGTCCAAAGCAAGATAATTTTCTCATACTTATCACAATAAAAAATTATCACATAGAATGTCAACCAAAAGGCTATTTGTTTAATTAGGGTTCTCTTCTCCTCTTAATATGTGTGCATAGCTCCCATTAACGTTAACGTGATTACCAAAGAGCACTGAAGAAGAATAGACCCGTTTACCTCATTCCTTCTCTTGGATAATGAGGTTTAGATTTGTTAACAGATCAGAACAAAAGTCCAGTGGAAAAAAAAATGGGCTTAACTTTTAAAGAAATTGATATGCTAAAAAGAACTTTCACCAGCACTAAAGTGGAAGCTACACATCCACAAATAAACTTCATTAGCATCTAAGGTGAAATATAATCATTTAAGATGCTGGATTAATAAAATGCAGAGGATTTCCTAATGGGCCCATTTGCATACTCATATTAAATAGCAAAACACATTAATAACAGTTTTATTCATATATATAAACACTCGTAAGTTCCTCGTTGAGACTGTATTTGCCTAATTTGCTTTGTACCATGTCCAGCACAATGTCATGTCCTTGTAGGATGTTTACTTAATACTATTAGATAATGACATGTATAGATTTAATAATTTGCTTGAAAGAAAAATGGAATTAGTTCTTTACTTTGCACCTTTTATCTGAGAACCTCAGTGTAATTCACTAACATCCATCTTCCAGATGCATGGGAGATGAATGTGGTAAATAGCAAAGAACAAGACGTGGAGAAGTGAAACAGCCTTCCTGCAGACGGGCTTTGAACTGGTAACAATACCAAGACCCCTCCCGACCATTGCTACCATCGTGTTAGCATTTAAAAATGCACTGACACCAGCCATAATTCTGTGTATACTTTCGTACACCCATAGTTCTTTATTTTTGCCATTCGTTGGGTTTTTATGTCTTAAGTCAATGTATAAAACAGCAACTTAGTAACATGAGATGGTTAATAATTAAGGTAAAAGGCTTGAACCTTTGGCATAATAAATGTACCTGTTTTCCTCGTAGAATAAGAGGCCTCCCAGAACCATTAAAAACAGGTATAGGATATAAAAATATACAAATATTACTGGGTTGCACATCTAGAACTATTATCTCAACCATGCTAAATAACATCCATCAGGAGTTTGGAGACAGTCCAGTTTTGTTTCTTCAGCTAGCTGTCGGTCATTTCTGCACGGTGGCCCGGCCTCACCTCAGCTTCATCATGTCTAAAATCTAATTCATCATTCACCCATCTAAGTCATGAGCTCATCCTGACTTCCCTGATCCTGTTTGAGGCACTGCCAGGAATCCTGTGACATCCAGATGCCTCCCTCTTTCCATTCTCATTCTTCCATCAGCCAGCAATCCTGCTGATACTTGCAAAATGTTGTCTCTTCCATCTGGGCCTTTTTTTTTTTTTTTTTCCATTCCACTGCCATACTCTAATCATGGTCTTTGTTATCTATGACTAGATGACTTCAGTAGACACATAACCGATCTGCCTGCTTTCTTCCTTCCTTCATTCCAGTTCAGCCCAGACAGAGGTACCAATCATTCATTCATTCAGTTATCAGATATTTAATGAACACCTCATGCCCTAAAATGCAATACAGCACAGTGGCCAAGGGCAGATCCTCTGGAGTCATTCTATTTAGGTTCAAATCCCAGCTCTGTTATTTTTTCAACTAGTCCGTATTTCAGTTTCCTCTTTTGTGAAATTGGAATAATAATAATAGCATCTACCTAATAGTACATTAGATGATATATGAAAAATGCCTGATATATAGCACATCCTTAAAATATTAGTAGTGTTTTGCTCTAGGAGCTGAGATGATTCCCAATTACCTAGTAGTTCTCAAAAATCCAGCTGTACTCCAGAGTTATCTACAGAGCTTGTTAAAGTTATAGATCACTGGACCTTATCATGAGATTCTGTTTCATTAGGTCTAGGCTAGGGCCTGGGACCCTCTGATGTTTCTGTTGCATCCAATCCCAGGAACCTCCATATGGGAACTACTAACTTATAAAAAAAAAAATTATTTAATTTGGCATTCAGTACCCTCTATATTCTTATTCAAATTTATATTTCTATCATTGTTTTTTCCTGTTCATTTCTGCAAACTCACCACTCCAGCCAGATTCCTCACTGTTACCCAAAACGAGTTTGTGGAGCCCTAAGGTGGCGCCCTCTCTTAGGATAACCTCCTTTCCTTCTCTGAGTCCTGCCAGGCTCCGAACCCACCTTAAGCCCCATCTCCTCATGAGTCCTTCTTTGACCTGCATGTCTCTCTCATCAAAACTCTATAGTTCATGTTTGCTCAGTTAGTACTCCCCACAGGCCGACTCGGTTTTTAGTTTGGGTTTTACATGTCTGTCTCGTCCTCAGTGGGATTGTAAATTCCTTTAAGCAAAGGGACTTCCTCGTGATGCTTTTCCCTGTGTTGGCCTTTAATAAGCTTTTGCTGATTGACTGGTTTATGTGGTGTGCTAATTGGAGTAGACTGATTTGGATATTCATGTGCTGTGCCCTTTAGTAATTCTAGATAATAGTATTGAAAATAAGGAAAACAGTGGAAGTGGTGCAAAAATACAAAAAAGGGTGAACTGCATTGGGTGTTAATTTTTTATTTTAATTTCTGCTTGAAGAAAAGGTTGAAGGCTGAGTTAACTGGTAATAGTAACCAGCTGTTCACCATCTCTACTGAGGACAGGGCTAGAGAAAATGGGCCAAAATCACTGTCAGAAAAAAATGAGGTTAGATATAGAAAAGAGGATGGTTGTTAAGCACTGGAATGAGGTTTCTGAATAGGTGGTAGAATTGACCTCCCTGAAGTATTTTAACAGTAGGAAGGATGAATTTCCATCTAAAATGATATGAAAAAATTTGCCAGTCAGTTCATTACTTTAGTATCTATTAAATGCTACTCTGGGGAACCCCAGAAAAAGATATACAACATGAACCCTTTACTTAAATTTACTATCTAATTAAGATGACCCATAAATATGAAATTATTAACAATGAAAATAGGATTTAAGATTAAGAGCCAAACTGTAAGGTTATGACCGTAATTATGGGTGGAATTCAGTTCTATACCCTCCAGCCCCTCTCTATGTCTCCACCCCTAAAAAGCTAACTCCAGGCCTTTTTTAAATAAATGGATTTTCAATATCTCATTCCAAACTGCTTCTTTAGGTTGAGTGGAGCAATCCCTAATCTTTTTTTTTGAAATAATTTATTCAATACTATTGACCAAGCCACTGCTAAGTACACGACAAACATGTTGAGACTAAGCAACCAATCTTTGATTTCTTTTTTTTCCTGACACATCTTTCATTCATACAACAAATATTGATTGATTGTCTAATAAGTGTTGTTTTCAGTTTGGAGATAACCACAGTAAACAAGTCAGATGTGTTCTCTTGATACATGCAACCTTGCCTGAAAGTGTGGTGGGGCTCTGTTAAAGTGACATAAAATTTGCTAAGCTCCTTTTAAATAACCAGAGCATCCCTGAAGCCCATAAAACTGTGGTTAAACCATTAGCAGTGTCCTCGGTAAAAATATTGAAAGTAAGATGTCTCAATATCTAAACTTGGCTGTGTAACTGCCTTCTTGAATGGAAGTTTTTACCTGCCTGAGAGATACACTTTTATACACTTGCAGTATGTGTATAAATTATCATTGTGGTTATCAACTACTTGGCCATTGACTGAAAATGATTAGAGCATAGATGTGTCTGTAGACGTAGATAAGGGTTGGTATCTGACAAGTCAGTTTCACAAGGTGAACGGTCACTGAATTGAAGGAACTAGCCCAAGACTATTAACGTTGAACTTGCCAAAGTAGAAAATCTGATTAGAGGCAAAATGAAAAATTTGGCCTTTAAACATATTCACATTCAGTGTGTACTTTGGTCTCTGTTGGGGCGACCAGCTCATCCCAGTTTGAGCACTGAAAACTCCATGTCCCGGGAATCTCCTCAGTTTTAAGCAAATAGGGACAGTGGATCACCCTAGTCCGCATTCCCAGTTAGATCTGATGATTCCCTAATTTCCCTCCCCATCTTTTGTTTATATGCCACTATATAGTCATAAAATTCTTTGAAAAATAAAACAAAAAGTAATTTTATTTTTACTACTACAAATTTAAAATATTTATACTAAAAATTAAAGAAATATATAAAAGAGCGGAAGCTATTAAGAAAAAAAAACTGGAATGAACCCTTCTATTGTCTTAGTTTTTTGTGCTTGTCTATACCTGAGCTGCTGTCTATTCTCCTAAGGCTTTCTTAGCAGCTAAAAAAAGCCACATAGCTCCAGAAATCAAAGTACAGATGTCTCAGCAGAGAATGACTAAAAGTAGCACCTCCACATGCCCACAAAAGAATTCTTTAAAATATTATGTAATTCAAAACTCAAGAGAAAGCTGGAGGGTACCTGGACCAGAAATAACGGTTTATGACTGATTGCCGACAAAATCACCAGTGAACAGTAAAAACCCTAATTCTGGGGCTTTGGGTATTAGTTCCTCCCATTGATAAGTTTCTTCTCCCCCAGGGACTGTAATTTTCCACTTTAAATTTGACCTCTAGTCAATATATAGTAGAAAATCAATAGCATAGATTTGTTCTGCCTTCCTTTTGCCTCCTGGAATTTTCAAAGTATGTGAAGGAACAGTTTTTATGATGAAGATGGACTGTAAAATGAAAGAGGTGGCTTGGACCAATTTTCTAGACCTCTGACAGAGACAGTACACCAGACTACCCATGACACCTTCTCTACGTTTCTGTCGTGCCTTTGTTATCGGCAATCTACCAGGGTATTTAACATCAACAGTGATATGATTACTGACATACTTTTGTAAAGACTCTTTGGCAGATTAATTGGAATTTGCTATCAGAATATCTTCCTATTTATTCTACCTTCTCCCCTTAATTGTGTTTTACTACTTTCAACGGCAACTTCTTTTCTCATACTGTGACTTGAGTAGAGGGAAACGGGGAAGAAACTCACAGAAACACAAGAGTAATCCAAAAACCTAAGCATTCAACGTATGTACAGATAATTGTTCTTGCATTGTTAAAAGTAAGCATAGGTGGCAAGGAACCTCTGCAACAAATGCAGACGTGGGGACGAGCTAGGTCATTCTCCCTCCCTCGGGCAGATTCAGCTCCCTCCCGTGACAGTTTGGTCAGCCTTCCAACTCCAGCTCACCCAACATCTTCTCAATCTCAATACGCTCAGGACACACTTTGTGGAAAAGTCTGATTACTCTAGACTTGCGTTTGAATTGGTCTGGATCATCTTGGTATTTTCCATTGGTTTTATATCACTTTGAGTGTGAGATCCATGTCTTAGGAATTTTTGTTTTCTTCCAGGCACCTCTGCCTTTGCCTCATTTTTTTCTCCCTTTGCCTTCCCCACATGTCTTCTCATAAATGTAACCCAGTTTTCAGGTTCCTCCTGGTCCTAGTCTCCTGAATGAAACACGGAAATAGATTATCAGTAGTCTCTCCCCTGACCCTGGTCAGCTTTGTGTCAGCTCTTCACTTCGGGCATCTGGTAGCCGCACCACAGAACTCAGTAAACTACGGAGCTGAGTAACCATGACTCTTAAACAAAGTGCTGCCTTCATTGCTTTTACTCTGGAGTCTTCCTGGCAGCATTGCCTAGTACCCTTGGTCCTGTGTGGGTCCCGCTTTGAACCCTATCATCCTAGACTAGAATCCCGGTGTAGTGGGACTTGGTTATGTCTGACAGGTCACACCCAGAACACTCGTTCCTGGCTCCATCTCTAGCCGCGTATGTCTACTTTCAGAATAGTTTTTTTTGAACCTCATGCATCTTATCTGACTTTCAAGTATTCACCTGTCATTTGTTTTCTTCACTGCCATGGCCTGTGCTGCTTATGGAATATGCCTGCATGGACCACTTCTAGACTAGTTTGCTGACCTCTCTAAGGCATCCTCTGTATCTTTGTGTGATTCCTCCAGCCTTTATCCATCCTGGTTAGTAGGACTCTATCTAATCCCCTTCCCCAGTAACTCTATGGTGTTGGGCGTATCTGACACCAAATTTGCTATTGCTCACTGCCTTGCCCATTATATGCATTCAGCAATGGATTACTGAGTTAATTCTTGATTCTAAGAAATCTATTCTAAAAATAGTAACTAACAATCAGTTTCTACTTGCAGATGCTTCAATAGGCTGACTTGATTTTGAAATAACAATTGATATTTTTTCTCTTGTTGTTGTTGTTTATTTTAATCCGAGGTTTTCATTTTGAAAAACTCAAGTATTAATTCTGAAAGGGAGAAACAAATCCTTTCAGTACTGGAATCTCTGACAGAAGGAACTCTCTTCATTTGGAAATACAGGTTAAACCTACTGATAAGCTCTGCTCTTAAGTTTTGCATTTTCAGTATTAAACTTTAAATCCATCATGTTTTATTCCACAAGAGATGTATCAACATAAAGAGAAATAGTGGTAGGTTATAGCATGCAGTAGAAATTCTAATAGACTGTTTAACAATAATATGGCAGGCAGATACCATTTTAATCAGTATTGTCATTAGCGACTGTCAATAGAGAGGATGAGATGTTCTAGTCTTTGTGAATTATGATTTAGGGCTGGCACAGCAGTCACACTGAAGTATATTTATTTTACAATATAGAGACATTGATTAAATGCACATGGCATCTCAAATACAGTTGACATTTTAAGTCAAAACTATTACAGACACACAGCCATTCATTTAAGCTGCTGCTTTAAAAATGTGTCTCAACCGATTGTTGATGGAAGAAAGTCTAGCTGGGCCAATATTTCAATAAGCTGATTCTTTATTTTTACTGACCTATATAGCCTGGGGGTGATTCGCCTCCTTTGGGCAGTCATATTATTTTGCTGTATCTGGTGAAAATAGTCCCTTATGTATATACACATGGGTTCTAGGTTGCTCAGAAAGTGTTCTCTTACCAGGACTAAAATCATTTGGGGGTTCTTTCCATAGTTCTCCATTCCTTCTCTGAAAAGTCTTGCCTGCTAGCCTACCAACCTGCTTAGGAATTGAATCTTAAATATTGATGACAGCTGTAGCTGAAACATGACTATCCTTTAGGGATGATGGTTTTCGTAATGTATATTGTTGCACATTGCCAGTAGACCAGTGACTTTAAACAATGTAAGTGTTTGAGTATTGATTGTTGATTTACAAGATTGAGCCAATAGTAATTGTGTCTGAGAGCATCCTTATATACTAAGTCTATAAATTCTTTGATCTGTTTTCTCATTTATGTCTTTTTAACCTCAGAACTTACTTAGATTTAAAAAAAAATTATTATGAAATAATCTTAGACTTACAGAAAAGTTACAAGATATAATATAAAGAATTCTTATGTGGGCTTCCTTGGTGGAGCAGTGGTTGAGAGTCTGCCTGCCGATGCAGGGGACACGGGTTCGTGCCCCGGTCCGGGAAGATTCCACACGCCGCGGAGCGGCTGAGCCCGTGAGCCGTGGCCGCTGAGCCTGCGCGTCCAGAGCCTGTGCTCCGCAACGGGAGAGGCCACAACAGTGAGAGGCCCGCATACCGCTAAAAAAAAAAAAAAATTCTTATGCACCTTTCATCCAGATTCCTCAGATGTTAACATTTTACCACATTAGTGCAAGCATTTTTTTCTTTCTTTCCATATGGATACATGTACAGAGACAGGCGTGCATTCCTTTTTTTCTGAATAATTTGTGTTTGCAAATCTGATGCCCTTTTACCCCTAAATTTACTTTGAAGCTACTAGCACTGCATCATTGTATCATTTTTATGCTGTATTTCAGAAAAGTAAAGAGCTGGCCTCAACTCAACCTCAAATCAGTGAAATTAGAAGTTATAAAATAAGGAAGGTGGTGATTTCAAATAGGATTATAAGTCAAAAAATCCCAGTATGTGTTATTCTTTTATTTTTGTGCACTATGTTATCACCATCTAATCTAAAAACCTAAATTAACTCAGCATTGACTTCTGGTAAATGAGTACGATTTCCAAGAGTGAGATGTATCTCTTTGACAGTTAATGAAACTTCAAAAGTAAGACATCTGCAAAAAGGTACAAATATCTCATCCTTGTGATGAGGCCTCATTGACCACTGAATTTAGCACAATGTGTGTGAATGAGATGGTAAATAGGAAAATGTCCTGCTGATTATTATTAAAATTGTGCTGCAGAAGGGTTCTTCGAAATCCAATACTTTTTCTCAGACTTCTTATCCTTTCCATTTTGCTGCAAATGATTTATTGGTAAGACTGGAGGGAGAGCTAGGGAAGCAATCTTTGATCACCTTAGGGCTTTTCTTACCAGTATCTGGATATTTGATAACACATTTTGAAAACAAAAACATACAAAGAGATGATAGAGATAGTGAAGTTAAATTCATCCACGAAATTTACAATTTGCCTCATCAGGAATTGGGATCGGGAGAAATATGGAGTGTTCTGCCAGCCTTTTTAATTACGTTCGTTAGGTATTTGGGATGTTTAAATTGGAGAGGCCACTTCAAGGGTGTCTGAGTTTAGTAAAGGTCTTGTGTCTTGAGAGAAAAGTGGAGGCATAATATAGCTGTGGTATAAAATATATATAATACATAATATTGCAGAGAATATAATATAGGTGCAGCTGGTAGAAGGTGTGGGGATATACATCTGTTGAGAATCAGTACTTAAATAAGAAAACCCACATTCAGTCCAGCTTTTACAGAAAATAAAGCAGCAATACCCAAGTATGTTCCTCATCACAGGTCTGTCCCTAAATTACAGGAATGTCAGATAACGACCCTCCTCTGCACATGACCACATTGCCGAATTTGTCCATATTGCTAACTGGAGATAGTTTGATTCTGGGTAAGACAAAAAAGTATCAAATAGTGTAAACACTCCACAGAATCCTTTTCTTCTTTCTGAATGTCAGGATTTAATTAGAGCAGCTGAAATCTACTCTGTTCTTCTTGTAAGTCGAATATGTCTTTGAATGTCTATACCCCAAGTATCTTCCAGGTAAAAGATAATGCAACTTTATGAAGCACTTTGAAACTTTTAGCCAAAAAGTGGTTTTTATGAGTGTTGTTATATATATCTATATATATAGATATATCTAATGTCTAATATCTATATAGAGAGATATATCTAATGTCTAATAGAAAAAATATTTTTTTATACTTTTTAAAAATAAAATTGATAGGTAACATTATAAGTAGTTTGTGAAACTTAATATGTCATATTTGACTCTAGAGGTTAACTGTTCATTTAGTCTATCAGGGTTAATGGTAAAGAATTTCCAGAATGTCCATTCATGTGGAGAATCCACACACCATAGCACAGTGTTTATGAAGCACGTATAGAGTTAAACTTCCAGGGCACAGTCCCAGGGCTGTCTAAAAATTGTGTGCAAAATTTTGACTATAAGTGAGTGTGTATATTTTTTGTGGAGCAGGAATCCCTAACTTCCTTCTAATACTCAAAGGGGTCTGTTACTCAGAAACACTAAGAACCATTTTATAATGGAGTCCAGCCTCTGCAGGGCCATCTATGTTCTCTGCCTGACAAGTGCTTTATAGTCTTATTTCTACTAGCTGACTCCTTTCACTAACGTATTCAACACTTCGTTGGATACAACTAGCGTTGGAATAGGAATGTAACCCTCTGTAAAGAATTATGAGGTATAGCATGTTCCTCTCAACACTTTTTCTATCCCAGGGTCCTCCTCAAGATGGACTCAGGTTTGGACCTAAGTGCAGCATCATGGGAAGCAACACTTCACTATGGAAGGGAGTTTGTTAACGATTATCTCCTTTCTAGTACTACAGTTGTTCCTCGGTATCTATCAGGGATTGTTCCAGGACCCCTGCCAAATACCAAAATCTGCCAGTGCTCAAGTCCCTTATAGAAAATGGTGTAGGGACGTTACTGGTGGTGCAGTGGTTCCGAATCCGCCTGCCAAGGCAGGGGACACGGGTTCGAGGCCTGGTCCAGGAAGATCCCACATGCCGTGGAGCAACTGAGCCCGTGCATCACAACTACTGAGCCTGTGCCACAACTACCGAAGCCTGCGCCACAACTACCAAAGCCTGCGTACCTAGAGCCCATGCTCTGCAACAAGAGAAACCACTGCAAGTGAGAAACCCATGCAGCACAACGAAGAGTAGCCCCTGCTCGCCGCAACTAGAGAAAGCCCGTGTACAGCAACGAAGACCCAACACAGCCAAAAAATAAATAATTAAAAATAAAATAAGTACATTAACAGCAAAAGAAGGACTTCCCTGGTGGCTCAGCGGTTAAGAACCTGCTTGCCAATGCAGGGGACACAGATTTGAGCCCTGGTCCGGGAAGATCCCACGTGCCGCGGAGCAACTAAGCCCGTGCGCCACAACTACTGAGCCTGTGCTGTAGAGCCCGCAAGCCACAACTGCTGAGCCCACGTGCCACAACTTTTGAAGCCTGCGGCTCTAGGACCTTTGCTCCGCAGCAAAAGAAGCCACTGCAATGAGCATCCCACGCACCACAATGAAGAGTAGCCCCCGCTCACTGAAACTAGAGGAAGCCGGGACACAGCAACGAAGACCCAACAGAGCCAAAAGTTAATTAATTAATTAATTAATTATTTTAAAAAAGGTGTAGTTATTTGCATATAAACCAATGTACATTCTCCCATATACATTAAATCGTCTCTAAATTACCTAAAATAACCTATACAATGTAACTGCTTTGTAAATAGTTGTAAGTGCAATGTAAATGCAATGCAAACAGTTGCCTGCGCAGCAAATTCAAGCTTTGTTTTTTTGGAACTTTCTGGAATTTTTTTCCCAAATATTTTCCATCCATGGTTGGTTGAATCTGTGGATGTGGAACTCATGGATACAGAGGGCTGAATGTACTCTCTAGCTAGGTTCCATCAAGTGCAAACCAAATACAGCTCTCCTCAACCTAAATAAGAAATGAATCTTTTTAGTTAAGACTCTCTATGTTTATGTTTCCCTGTGCTTTTTAGCTGAGGTCTCCTCTGCTGTCACAACTCAGACCAAGAAAATTTCACTTATGTTTAGGTAGCGCATTGTGTCTCTTACCACTAGGACGGTAGTACACATCTCCTTTTGTTGGGGTCTTTACAGTGTCTAATAGAACTAGGCTGTAAATTCCTACTTGGCCATTAGGTGTTGCTACATCACACAGTATGCTCCAAACTGAAAAGTGACTATCTTTGGGGCCTGGGAATCTATAAAACAAATTCTTCTATTATTAATTCTGTACATTGAAAATCTTTAACATGAATGTGGTTGAAATAAGAAGTGCCTCTAATAAATAGAATGTATAGATGACGTTTACCCATGTAATTTTAAAGTTGTAGTCAAATAATTTATAGAGCAATGCTCATTGTTATTAAAATTTTAAAAATTGAACTTCCTCAAAAAGCAAGGACATGAATTACTGTTCAGGAAAGTATCAGTAATTTCCTTTCTTGAAAGGGCAGGCAATGAGAGATGTAAGTCAAGTTGCAATTTCATGTATAAGCCTTCCTTTTGAAATTAGTAACGTTTAAACATGAATTGTTTTGGTTCTGCATAGATCGCTTTCTCCTTAACACTGTTTCTACTCCCATATTCTGGGCTATTTCTCTCAAGGTATTCTTTTTACCTTTCTGCCTGCTACTTTTAGCTTCTCATCCTAGCCTCTTATTAAGAGTTGGCATTCTTTGGACTTCTATACCCAGTCCTTTCTTCTCATGCTCTTTTCTCTCTCTCTTCCTCTGCTCTCCTTTCTCTCTCCCTGTCTCCTCACCGCTCCCCATCTCTCCCAGCAATCTCAGCTATAAGCCAGACTTTTCACCCAAGCTCTAGATTCATATACACAAAACTTACTAAACAATTTCGCACATGCTTCCATAGGTACCCCAAACTCAACCTGTAGATTGTGGAATTAACTTTGCTTGTCTGCCCTTACTAAGGCTCTCCAGGAGGTCAAGAAAGTGATGCCTTCTTTCCCTTCACCCCTCACATTCAATCCATTACCAAGTCCCTAAGTATCTACATTTTTTCTCTTCACCTTCATTGCACTTCCTTAGTTCAGATTCTCCTCATTTCTCCCCAGATTAAAACAGTGGCTGTCTGAGCAGTCTTGACTTTCTCTTCCAACCCACTCTCTACAGTGCTGCCCACATGATCTTCACAAACATAAATCTGATATCCTGCCAAAATGTTTGCAGTGGCTATACAGTGCCTTGAAGTGCTTAAGTCTCCGGGATGTCGTACGATGCCCCATCTTCATTCTTTCCTGCAGCCATAGATAAGTACATGCAAGTGTCAGACTGTACCATGAAAGCATTCAGCCATCAATGCTTTGGGCCCTTCCTATTCCCTGTGAGTATAATGCCGTTTCCCTATCCTTAAACCCACACTATACCCTTGGCCAATTCTTAGTCTTGCTTAAGTGCTGAGTTCAAGGATCACCTCCTTGGGAATCCTTGCTGACAACCATTTTCTCTTCACTCAAGGTTGGCAAGATAGGTTTCTCATATCATCCCACTGTTTTGAATAGTTAGACATCCTGTATTGAAATAAGAAATTTTTCCGGTCCCACTTTGGAGGTATCTGGCTACAGAGAAGGTTGTTGAATTTCATAGTCCACTATTATAATTTACCTGTAATTATGAGGGCAAATAAACCCCAAACCATAATATCATCTTAGACTTCATTGCTTTTATATCTTAATGTGAAAATCATGTGGTGTTTTATGAAGCTTTAAATCTGACGGAATAGGATCTGTGAAAACTGCCTAATTTGTTGATTTGCATGTGAAGTATGTTGTTCCCAGTGGGTGGTGGAAACTGATTTGTCTTGTAGCTTACTAGCTCTGAGCAGATAACTGGTGTTAGTTCCCACTGCTGTAACGAAATAGATTTGGCCTTTGTGATAGCTCCTATTTGAAAATTACTATTTAAAACTGTCTGCTGGAGATAGGAGGGTGCTTTGCAAAGATGGATGCGTTTTATGTAGCAAAGCAAGAAACAGTGACAGCATGTCTTAATGACACTTTATATTCTGCCAATGTATTTAGCCACAACTTCCTCAACTGCATAATCTAAAGTAAACAAAAATCATATTCCATTAGAGACACAATTCGACAATTGAATTTTGGGGGTGAACTTTTGGCATCCATTGGAAGAATTGGCTCCAACCTCAGAGAGGGGGTTAATCTTTTTAGGGCATCATTGCCTGGGAAGTGGAAGAAAGAGATGACCAAGTCAGGGAATAAGAGTAAAAGCATTTTCTCTGAGAGCTAGAATGAGGGAGCTATTCAATGGCTATCATTCTATGACCACATTTTATTCAATCATAAGAAAAGATAAAAGATAGTTTACTGCGGAAGATTGAAAAAATAATTACACATAATCCTAGTAGGCTGAGGCTTGGTATAATTAAGTAATGTAACCTTTCACCTTTGTGTTTTAATAATTTCCTAAGGTCTCAGGCCAAATCTGTGCAGAACAACATTGAATACCCCAGTGCTGAGAATATTTACTGTAACATCTATCTGGCTTGGGGAAATGGGCTCTTCATTAGGGGAAATAATTGGTACATTCTTATACAGTAATAAATACTTACTAAGATAACTATCATGTAGCAAGACAATAAAAATCAATATTAATGAGAGCAGACAAATGCTTCTAGTAATAGCTGAAAACCCACAAGCCCTAGGTGTTCTTTTCAGTGCCCTTTTTGTTGTTGTTACAACATTCTCTGCTTCTGACACCAAATATTTCCTAATTTAAGATCTTTAACTTTTGATGTCTTGGTCTGGTTCTCAGAACGCCCAGCTCTGTCTGTGTGTCTTCATAGGGAGAGTATGAAATGTCTCTTTAAAGATCTTCAGCACATACATGGCTGCTATTCCTTACTTGGGTATCCCAAGATTAAGCTGAAGGAGGGGTTTAGTAACACTTTGATCTCTTCCATCTCTTTCCAAATCCTTGAATATTCAGCCCATAAGTTGTACCTCTATACTCCATTTCCCCACTTTTATGAGGATATGACTATTAATTGCATCTTCCCATTTTTATAATAAATGGAGATGCCCCCACTCCTAATACTAACTAAGGCTGTACTGTCTCTGGTACAGTGTAGAGGCAGTAATAACAACTAACCCTGTATTATAGTGCTTGTGGCTATATAAGTATTGATGCTGTTCTGAGTTCTTTACATGCATTCATTCATTTAATCTCCACAATGACCCTATGAAGTAGGCACTGTTATTATTACCCATTTTACACATTTAGAAACATAGACATGGACAGTATGACTTGCCCGTGGATACATCAGTTTTAAATGGTCAAAACTGCTGGGATTTGACCCCAGCAATCTGGCTCCGTAGACCTTCCTCTTTATACTGTTTGACTGCTTTGCTACCTGGGAAACTTTGGGTACCTTGAAGGCATTTGATCACTCGCTTCTCTTGTCTGAAGGTTTAAAAATGACAACAAATAAGCTCTATCTCATAGGATTGCTGTTAGAATTAACTGATACAACATATCTGACGTGCTTAACTTAGTGATTGATACGCAGTTAAGTACATATTCATGTTAGCTATTTTTATTATTACTATCATGTGATCAATAAGTGTCAGATGAAGGAATTAATTAATATAGAGGCATAACTCAGAATCGATAAGGTGATTATTCCAAGTTCCATGATTTCTGTTGAGAAGCTCATTTAGAAAGAATAGACTCAGTAGTCTAGAGGTAGAGCTTGGGCTCTTTTCATGTAGGAATCAAACACGCTCATGCCTTCATCTTCAAGTTAAAGAAAGAGCTATTACAATGAGAAGAGATTAAAATTTTATTATAGCAATTATACCACTAAATTAGAAATTTTAAAACTATATAGGATAATCCATGGAGTGCTGTAAGTTATCAAAACCCCTAATATTTCCAAAGTATATACTATAAGAAGAGTGGAAGAGAAACCTATTTTATCATGTTTCAATGCTCATGCCCTCCTTTTCTCTTTATTGCATTATGAGATTGACATTATATCATTATCTCTCATTGTCACCTTAGCCTTGTGAGCTTTAGATGCTGCTAATGTTATGGTAATAACTGCTACAATTTGTAATTTTCAGTTGTATTAGACCTTGATTCATTTTTTTTAACTACCTTGTATTACCATCACTGATTTTTCTTGCAGATAATAAGCAACTTAATGGTTTTTATACATGAATACTGGTGTGAAATTATCAGAGCAGGAAAATCAATATTAGAAAATTTCCTATATGAACAACAACAAAAATAGAGTAGCATTAAAGGAATTGTAAATATTCAAAAATCAAATGAATTCATTATTTTGAAACTAGTGTTAGAAAATTTGTAGTTTAAAACCTGTCAGTTCACTGTAAGTTTTAAATTTCACTATATTTTTTTTAATTATAGCCTTTCCCCCCCTTTTTTTAAAATTAAAAATAACACATCGGAGATCACTGCAGAGCTAGTTTTTCAGAATGCTTTCCTATATTTCACACAGACCATCTCTTTCTCTGTAATTGGAAGTTATATAAAATCAAAGTCTTGAAGGGAATCCATCGTATATCTCTGAAAGGTCAGTATATTATATTTTCGTTTGTTTGTTTTGGTTAAATGGGCCCTAGAGATTCATCAGCTACTAGGAATATAAAGTACCACAACAGACCATGAAATGGTACATATATCTTTTCTCAAACCTTTTCCTCAATGCATTTCCACTACCGATCACAATCCTACAGTCCCACCTCCTTTAGGATATTCCATCTTCCCCAAATAACCCTAATGGCAAAGCTCCTCTACTTCTCATTCCCCCTGCCTCCGCTCTGGCACACCATTCATTCAGCTGATAAATGTTTGTTGACCAACGAGCATGCACAGGTGATGAATGAGATGCAGTCCTACCCTCAGAGAACTTAGAATACAGTAACTTGTCACTGACTACCTTATATCATTAGTTACTTTTCATGTGTCTGTGTCTTACAGGGCAAAGACTACAATTTACAACTATTTTGCTTTCTGTATACCTTTCTCCTAGCAAGTGCTCAAGGCATATTGAGTTGAGTGAGTGAAGTGACTCACCATCCAGGGGAGAAGAATAATGTCCGGGCTGTGTTACCCCACCCCTAAACCGGAATTAGCACAGACGGGGCATGGCTAAGACCATTATCATATCCCATTGGGCTATTGCTTAGCTCAGACAGTGAATGACTTTGAAGTATATTATTTCATCACACATCGGGAAGAGTTGGGTGTTAATGTCTAAACTGTAATTAGGTTCCTTAGTCTTTTATCCCGAAACAGACGTAGTTTTATCCAGGGCTATTGATGGACAAACCTAGACCAAACCCAGTGACTTCTCTCAAATGATATTCGATTATTTCTTCCTCTGTCCTCCTCTACTGAGAAGAAATAGGGGAGAGAGAGGTGGGATGGGATGAGCATGCAATCTGTCCCCAGATTAGAAATGAATAATAATTAACTCGTGAATGTGGCTTAAATTTGCAAAGCAAAGCAAAAAGGTTTCCTTTAGTAAAGTGCTTTTATAAATGCACACACTACCCCAGTAAAGAGAAAAAAGAAGAAAGACTAAGTCCATTGGGTAGGTGAGAACAAAGTGGAAATACTCTACAATTACACTGTCCAATACGGTAGCCACTAACCATGTGTGGCTTTTGAGCTCTTGAAATGTGACAGGTCTGAATCGAGGTGTGGTGGAAGTGTAAAATAGACACCTGATTTCAAAAACTTAGTATTAGAAAAAAAATAAACCATCTTAAAAATGTTTATATTGATTATATGTTAAAATGATAATTTATATACATTGGGTTAACTAAAATATTTTCTTAAATTAATCTCACCCATTTCTTTCATTTTTTTAAATGTGGCTAATAGAAAGTTTTAAATTACATGTGTAACTCACATTATAGTTCTGTTGGACAGCACTGTTCTAGACCATAGGTTTCCAAACCGGGTTGCTAATGACCCTGGCCTTTTTCCTAGTATGGCAGCCAGAGACCAAGGAGAAGGGCCATAGTCAGTTCCATCAGAGAAACTCCTTACTTGTTTATCAAATCAGGTTTCTGACTATGAACTTCTTTGAAAGAATCTGCAGTCAGAATGTTTGCCAGCTCTAGTCTTAGAATATTTTCCATCCACTCTACAGATGTAGAACGAGAAGAACAAACTCAAATACCTTTCTCCACCCCTGTCACTGCACCCCATGCATTAACAAGAGGGAGTTACTAGAGTCTTTCCATGATTCTTTGTTATTTGGGGAGTTCATCAAAGGTTTATTTGTTAATGAAATTTTACCCCTTTTCTGTAAGTTGCAGAAATTTATTTGCAACAAATGTCTTTTAAGTATTCCTAATTGATAGCATGGAAGGCCAAGTTACAGATGGTCTTTACTAGGAATTCTTTTTCTTCTGGAAAACGTAGACCCTTTCCCCCTACCCCCTTAGCAACAGCGATCGGAGGATGATTGAGTGGTCTCTTGTGGAAATATGTATTTACCTATGTAAAGATCAGTTTCAACTCAGCACATTCTTCTTTAACCAGTAACCTCTAAGGGGTGTTGACGTCTCTTCAGCTCATAACTTTGTGTGTGTGTGTGTGTGTGTGTGTGTGTGTGTGTGTGTGTAAACACATACAGGTATTTTTTCAACTGTGAATACAGCTGTTGATGTAGAGAAGAGCTTTTAAAGCAATTCCATAAATTTTATTTTCTTAAAGATAAATAATAATCCTGACCATTTTCATCACCCCCCCTTCACAAATAAAGTTAACTCGTGGTCACATACCTGATTGTACACTGTGAATTAAACTTGAGAGTGATAGAAGCAGGTAGAGGAAAGAAAAGAGCAAGTGACAATATTGTTAAAAAAAAAATTGATTTTCCTGACACTAATCGCACCCAAAAATAGCCATGGAACCTCAAGGGGTATTTGTATGTGTTTGTTGTCAGAGACAGGGACCTGAGATAAAGAACAGAGCTTCCTGGTTGGGATGTCATCTCTGCTTTTGGCAGTTTATAAATTTTCTTCCTCTGTGACCTTTCCACTTGGTCCTCAAAAAAGCCTGTTGATTTTGCTCTTGACGATTTTTACACGTTTTATGGAAAGGAGGCATTCTGATGTGAGAAAGTTTGCTTATCATTAGCTGAATTCCTTTTCGTGCAAAATGTTAATCCATAGATCACACCATGGTGAAGGACGGCTCATAAGTAAGAACATACTAAATCGAGTAATGTTTTCCTCATGTATCTTTTTTACCTCAGGCAGATGTGCATATTTGGTGGTATAACAAGATTGACACGTTCCTCCCACAAATGTGGGTTTTATACATTTCTCGATGATCAAAAGGAAACAATTCTATCTTGAAGTTACAGATGAAGCATTTATTTTGCCATTCTTTTAAAAGCAAGGATATCAAGTTTCAGATCAGGAACAAGCCCATAGTTTATGCACTGCCTGCCTCCCTTCTTCCTGTCTCCTTCCTTCCCTCCCTCTCTCCTTCCCTTCCTCCCTCCCTCCCTTCCTTCCTTCCCAAAGCACCAACAGTGCTCGATGCCATGGAAACTATAGATATAAAATAAGACCCTCTCATGGAACTTACTTTCTGTGTATTTTTGTATTTTTGATCCCAATCTGAATGTAAGCATTAGTAACCATGCCACAAAATAAGTTACTTCCAAATAGTTATGCCTGCCCCACATTTAGGACATGGTAGGAAGTTGCAGAAACAGCAGATGTCTACCATGTCCACTGACTCTTGTTTATCTTCAGATATTACCATCATGCTCTCTGAAAGCCTCTGTTCTCAGTCACTAATTATGCTAGGTGTAGAATTGTCGTACACGTTAATATTCTCTTTACTGTGGGTATGTGTTTAGCATATAACACGACTCTCAGTCCTACATGCAGCATGAACCATGCATTCCTGTGCGTTCTGCCGAGGTGCAGTGAGCTGTAGTGGGAACAACATTGGCCCCAAGAGGCAGGAGATATGGGTTCTAAATTTGTTTATTCCACCAACACATGGGGTCACCTTGTCAGAGTCATACAACTTCTCAGGTTTAGAGGTGTCAGATTTGTAACTAGTTTAGACTGGGTTGTCATAATTCTTCGAAACTCTAAATATCTAGGGTTCTATGAAAGATGGTGAACAGAGGTTTCACTATCAGAATATATAGCAAGATGGTGACCCCTAAACTTGACCCTACCTCTGAGACTGAGCTCAGAGCCCTTCTTTTTGGTTAAGAATATTTGTTTAAGAACCAGAATAAGTAATTAGTAGACAGTTTCACGTGAGTGAGAATATATGTGAAATCTGAAATGTAACCATCATATCATTTGGCCATGAGTTCACTTTAAATCTGTATTTGTCAGAGGTCTCCAAAGAAACAGCCAGTAGGAGATACACACACACACACACACACACACACGAGATTTATTATAGGAATTGCCTCACACAATTATGGAGGCTGAGAAGTTCCACAATCTGCTGTCTGCAAGCTGGAAAGTCAGGAAAGCTAGTGGAATAATTCATTCTGAATTCAAAGGCCTGAGAATCAGGGGAGCAGATGGCATAAGTCCCAGTCTTGGTCCAAAGACCTGAAAACCAGAAGATGGGCGTCCCAGCTCAAGCGAAAAACAAAAACAAATTCTCTCTTGCTCTGCTGTTTTTGTTCTATTCAGACCACATTGGTGAGGGCAATCTCTACTGGGGCCCCCCAACTCAAATGCTAATAATCTCTCCTGGGAGCACCCTCACAGATAGACCCAGAAATCATGTTTGCCAGCCATCTGGGCATTCTTTAGCCTAGGATGGCACATAAAACTAACCATCACCATCTGCAAGTCAATGTACAGTTATTTCTTGGGCTTTTATCCTTAAAAACTATAGAAAGCCTGTGCTCATAATGAGCAGCTCCATTTCTGATTCTTACATTGGACCTAGACTGTCTGCTCTTATTTCCCAAAAGGCAACATTTATGGTTTGAATTCCTTCCTCTCTGCTTCCCTACGTTTCTTCTCTATGCCTGCCTTTAATTTTCACTTAAACTAATACCTTGTTGCACCACTACCATCCTCCAGCTCTCATACAAGAGATAGGTCTAGTTGCTGACTTCCACAGCCTGATGAGTTTGGGAAGCGTTCATTCATTCATTTATTCATTCATTCACCAAACATTTGCTAAGTGCCTATTATTTCCTAGGAATAATATTTCCTGGAAAATGTTAATTAATAATCCAGTCTTGGGACTTCCCTGGTGGCGCAATGGTTAAGAATCTGCCTGCCAATGCAGGGGACGTGGGTTTGATCCCTGGTCCAGGAAGATCCCACATGCCACGGAGCATCTGAGCCCGTGCGCCACAACTACTGAGCCTGCATGCTACAACTACTGAAGCCCGCGTGCCTAGAGCCCGTGCTCCGCAACAAGAGAAGCCACCGCAATGAGAAGCCCGCGCACTGCAACGAAGAGTAGCCCCCGCTCGCCGCAACTAGAGAGAGCCCGCGCGCAGCAACGAAGACCCAATGCAACCAAAAATAAGTAAATAAATAGATATATATTTTTAATCTAGTCTTTGCTCTTAAGGAACTTATTTTCTAATTCAAAAGTAAATAATAAGTAATTACGTGACAGTGCACAGTAACCATTAAGAAGAGAAGAACACATGTGTGAGAGCCCCAGATCCCATGGTTGGGGGGAGAAAAATGACCACTTTCGAGAACCAAGGTGCATATTTAAGCCTAGATGCAGAATTAGGGCCCATTTCAGCTTGCGTTTCAACCATTTTGTCAGCATCTTACGGAACAATTTTAGGGTTGGCTCCTTCTTTACTGGAACATTTTTGTTAAATGGTCTGCTGTAAAAAACATTCTTAATGTAACCTAACCTTTTATAATTTAACCTAACCCCTGTCATTAAAAAAAAATGTCATTAGCTTCTTTGTGACTTTTTCAGTCTCTGCCGAGGCAATGGTGTCCTAATTAGATAACTCGTATTTCCAAGTTTAAAAGAAATATAACCAGATATGTGATTCACAGTGCAAACACTAGCGACACGTTTCAACAGCATAACTTGGTGAAGACATCTCCATATGAAACTGTCCATGTGACATGAGGCTCATTTAAGCTAATAAGCAATAATGATTTGCTGACTCGGAATATGATTCCCAGTTTTGGCATACATGCATCTTTTGTATGCTTCTATGTATTTTATGTTCCTAAGTGAATGTTCTTAGATGCATTGGGAACATATTTTCTAGGTATTATCTCAATTCCCATATGATCTTTACATCTGTTGTAAAGCATGTGCATTTGGAAAAATATTTTGGCATTGGTTAATGTTTTTGTTGACTGTAAAGCATTTATTACGAAATGCCAAATTTGATTTGCCCTATCTATCCTCTTTGACTTTTTAGTCGTGGAGATAAGAGATGCTTACTCGATGGAAGTGCTAATACTAAAAGATTTTTTTGTTTATATAATAAATACTTTATTCATTCTCTCACAGTTTTATGGTGTGGCCACTTGAAAATTTCCTACTGTTACTTTCAAGTTAAATGTAATGATTTTCTGTGTTGGTGTTTGTGATATGTATTAATAGCTTTCTTTTTGTAAATTAGGTTAATGTCGAAAGCAGCTGGCTCACGACATTCTAGTTCAGTTATTTTGGATATAATTATCAAATTAGTGTTCTACCTTGTTTTTCTCAAATAACAAAAGTCTCCATGAAGGAGTTTTTGGCATATTATTTATGGTGGAGAGAGATTGTCGATTTCCCTTTTACACATTACAGCATCTATGCAGAGATATAAACAAGACTCTATCATAGAATTATCATGGTCGTATATCAAAACTTTCCTCCCAATATGTGGTTGTAGATGTTTTGACTCATTTATTTCTTGTTGTCTCCACATTCTCATCTGCTCCCATTCTTTTATATTAGTTTCATTTTCAGTTAAATTGTTAAACTCCAGTTACATGGAGAATATTACCATGGGATAAGATAAGTTTATTTATATCACATCTAATTTTGGCAATAGCAGTGACGTATAACATAGTTTCTCAGGGCTCCTACTGTCATAATTTAACTAGCTTTTACTTAAATGAAACAACCTACTCTAGATAATCCATTTCACTGTTTTGTGTATCACTATTCTCATGTAGCAAATCAGTTCATGTTAATTACTCCTGCTTAATTCACAAGAATTCTGAAAGGAGGCATAATAATCTAATGTTTGGCTTGTCTCTAACAAGGAAGTGGCCATGAGCAAGCCTTTCCAAGTGGGAGTAGAATTCTACACACCTAACTTTTAAGTAACGGATCTTCATTGAATTGTAGTGAGTTTCCAGATAGCTTTAATTCCCAGTGTACATGGAGCGATGCTTCACAGCCAAGCTAATGTTAGACATCTCTCTTCTTTATTTTACATATGACACAAGGAGGAAGGCTAGAACAAATGGAACAGGTGTTCCTGGGAAAGTAAGTCTGGAAGGAATCCAGAGATTTGAGGATGGGAGGGGTAGAATTTAACTAATGGCCTGGTGAAACATATACTACCCTAAACAGTTATGTATCTCTGATAGCTTCTACCATATTGTAAAATTTATCAAATTAATTTGAAGTTTATTGAACACCATTTCATTTCAAGTTGATGTGCTGAAATAATCAAACTTGAAGTGTTTCTTGATGCAATAATTTATGCTTATATAGGACATTCTTCACTTTCCATGTCAGTTCATCATCTAAGAGGTACCTTAAGGCAAGTATTAGTCCATTTTACCATTAGAGGAAGATAAGTTTGTGTGTGTGTGTGTGTGTGTGTGTGTGTGTGTGTGGTAGTAAAGTCACCAGCCATAGAACTAAGAGGGATAGATTATATACAGTATTATTGAATCAAGATTCAAAAATACAAAGCTATGAATAAATTCTAAAAAGGAGAATTTTAGTAGGATCACGTAGGTTCACAAAAATAATCTGTGCAACTCAGATATAGGCTTCAGTGGTTTGGCCTTAGATAGTTTAGTTTTTTTCTACTGAAAGTGTGATCTGTGGACCAGCAGCTGAGAGCATAGCCAGAGAGCTTGTTAGGAATGATCTCAGAACTCAGCTCAGGCTTATTGACTTAGAATTGGTTGTAACCAGTTCTCCAAGTAATTCACATGCAATTTAAAGTTTGAGAGGTGTTGGTTTGCTAAAATGTAAGGTTAATTTTAGCCAACGGTGTGGTATGTCTGCCCAGAAAAATTAAATGAGCACAGGCCACATTAATAAGCACATGGTTTCCAGAGGGAGAGGATAATCAGATTTCCTGTCCTGGTCATTTTGTTCTGTTATGGGCACTACCCTTTAAACTATACATTTAGGAATGTATGTCCAGGACACTGACCACTGACCAGGATGGTGAAGCTGCTCAAACCAATTTCATATAAGGAATAATGGAAGAAACTGGAAACATTTGAGCTGGAGAAGAGAAGTCAGGGGAGCTAGAATGGCCATGTTCAGGTGTTCAAAGGGCAGTCCCTTGGAAGAGGGGTGAGAAGGCAGCAGGAGTAAAGCAATTAATAGAGACAGTAAATGGGACAATGTACGTTTGCCAAATATAAAGACGAGCTTTGAAACAACTACCTGTGTCCTGAAATGGATCTTCTTTTTCCTATGAGGAGAGAGTTTTGTTCTTGGAGCTTTTAAGCAGAGACTAGAAAACCACTGACTGAAGTAAGTCTCCCTGCTGAATGCTCTCCAAGCGCCTTGTACTTTCACCCTGGTGACACTTGTCCCATTATTTCTGTAATTTTAAAATAATCTTCAATAGTATTCTCTGTTTGTTCCATCTGGGCAAGGGACAGTCTGTCTTAGTCGCTGACTGTTCTCTCCCTCGCCTCTAGCACAGCGTCTGACAGAAAATGTTCTTGTATGACTAAAGGGAGGAAGGGATACATGGGAGGGATTGACAGATGTATTCATTAGTGTAATCAATTAATATTTACTGATTGCCTTTGTTACGTCAGGCACTCACGTAGCATTAGGAAGACTTAAATGAACAAAACAGATCACTGTTCCGGCACTAAAAGTTTTTTCCCCCATGAGATTAAGTTGCCCCAAGAATTTATATGCAGTTCATGCAGAAAGAATGACGAACATGAATCAGGTGTCTGCCAGAGTAGTGCATCTTGGAAGAATTAACAGCTTCAGAATATCTCAAAGGCCAGCCAGATCAACATGAAGCATTTAGAAGTTGAGATACAATAGAGACCTCACTTCGTTACTTTGAAATTACCTTGGGATATGAAGCTTAAACTCCTCAGGTGCTATAAGGCTGGTGAAAAGCTTAGACAAATTACTAGAACTCTGGAGAATGCAAGACTCCAAATAGGAACAATATGGAGGAGGGCAACACGGGAACATGTACATCTGTATCACTAGAGTACTTCCAAGAATATGCTCGAATTTCATGGTCAGTGTCTTAATTTTTTTTAATTTATTTTTATTGGAGTATAGTTGCTTAAAAACATTGTGTATGAGCTTCCCTGGTGGCACAGTGGTTGAGAGTCCGCCTGCCGATGCAGGGGACACGGGTTCGTGCCCCGGTCCGGGAGGATCCCACATGCTGCGGAGCGGCTGGGCCCGTGAGCCATGGCCACTGAGCCTGCGCGTCCGGAGCCTGTGCTCCGCAACAGGAGAGGCCACAACAGTGACAGGCCCGCGTAATAAAAAAAAAAAAAAAAAAAAAAAAAAACCTTCTGTTTATACTGTACAGCAAAGTGAATCAGCTATACGTATACAAATGTCCCCTCTTTTTTGGATTTCCTTCTCATCGAGGTCACCACAGAGCACTGAGTAGGGTTCCCTGTGCTATACAGTAGGTTTTCATTAATTATATGTTTTACATATAGTATCGAGTGTGTATATGTCAATCCCCATCTCCCAATACATCCCACCCCTCCCCTTTCCCGCTTGGTATCCATACGTTTGTTCTCCACATCTGTGCCTCTATTTTTGCTTTGTAAATAAGATCATCTCCCATTTATGATAAAAACTCTCCAGAAAGTGGGCATAGAGGGAACCTACCTTAACATAATCAAGGCCATGTATGACAGGCCCACAGCAAACATCATTCTCAGTGGTGAAAAACTGAAGGCATTTCCTTTAAAATCAGGAACAAGACAAGGATGTCCACTCTCACCACTGTTATTCAACATGGTTTTGGAAGTCCTAGCCATGGCAATCAGAGAAGAAAAACAAATAAAAGGAATCCAAATTGGAAAAGAAGAAGTAAAATGTCACTGTTTGCAGATGACATGATACTATACAAAGAGAATCCTAAAAATGCCACCAGAAAACTGCTAGAGCTAATCAATGAATTTGGTAAAGTTGCAGGATACAAAACTAGTGCCCAGAAATATCTTGCATTCCTATACACTAATGATGAAAAATCTGAAAGAGGAATTAAGGAAACACTCCCATTTATCATTGCAACAAAAAGAATAAAATATCTAGGAAGAAACCTACCTAGGGAGACAAAAGACCTGTATGCAGAAAACTATAAGACACTGACGAAAGAAATTAAAGATGATACCAACAGAGGGAGAGATATGCCATGTTCTTGGATTGGAAGAATCAATATTGTGAAAATGACTCTACTACCCAGAGCAATCTACAGATTCAATGCAATCCATATCAAATTACCAATGGCATTTTTTACAGAACTAGAACAAAAAAATCTTAAAATTTGTATGGAGACACAAAAGACCCCGAATAGCCAAAGCAGTCTTGAGGGAAAAAAACGGAGCTGGAGGAATCAGACTCAATGACTTCAGACTATACTACAAAGCTATAGAAATCAAGACAATATGATACTGGCACAAAAACAGAAACATAGATCAATGGAACAAGATAGAAAGCCCAGAGATAAACACACACATCTGTGGTCAACTAATCTATGACAAAGGAGGCAAGGATATACAATGGAGAAAAGACAGTCTCTTCAATAAGTGGTTCTTGGAAAACTGGACAGCTACATGTAGAAGAATGAAATTAGAACACTCCCTAACACCATACACAAAAATAAACTCAAAATGGATTAGAGACCTAAATTAAGACCAGACACTATAAAACTCTTAGGGGAAAACATAGGAAGAACACTCTTTGACATAAATCACAGAAAGATCTTTTTTGATCCACCTTCTAGAGTACTGGAAATAAAAACTAAACAAATGGAACCTAATGAAACTTCAAAGCTTTTGCACAGCAAAGGAAACCATAAACAAGATGAAAAGACAACCCTCAGAATGGGAGAAAATATTTGCAAATGAATCAGTGGACAAAGGATTAATCTCCAAAATATATAAACAGCTCATGCAGCTCAATATTAAAAAAAAAACAACCCAATCCAAAAATGGGCAGAAAACGTAAATAGACATTTCTCCAAAGAAGACATACAGATGGCCAAGAAGCACATGAAAAGCTGCTCAACATCACTAATTATTAGAGAAATGCAAATCAAAACTACAGTGATGTATCATCTCACACCAGTTAGAATGGGCATCATCAGAAAATCTACAAACAACAAATGCTAGAGAGGGTGTGGAGAAAAGGGAACCCTCTTGCACTGTTGGTGGGAATGTAGACGGATACAGCCACTATGGAGAACAGTATGGAGGTTCCTTAAAAAACTAAAAATAGAATTACCATATGATCCAGCAATCCCACTACTGGGCATATACCCAGAGAAAACCATAATTCAAAAAGACACATGCACCCCAATGTTCATTGCAGCACTATTTACAATAGCCAGGTCATGGAAGCAACCTAAATGCCCATCGAGAGAGAAATGGATAAAGAAGATGTGGTACATATATACAGTGGAATATTACTCAGCCATAAATAGGAACAAAACTGTGTCATTTGTTGAGACGTGGATGGATCTAGAGGCTGTCATACAGAGTGAAGTAAGTCAGAAAGAGAAAAACAAATATCGTATATTAATGCATATACGTGGGACCTAGAAAAATGGTGCAGATGAACTGGTTTGCAGGCCAGAAACTGAGACAGATGTAGAGAACAAGCATATATGTGGACACTAAAGGGAGAAAGCGGTAGGGGCTGGGGTGGGGGTGTGCTGAATTGGGCGATTGGGTTGACATATATACACTGATGTGAATAAAATTGATGACTAATCACCTGCTGTATGAAAAAATAAATAAAATTCAAAAATATGAAAAATAAAAAGGTCATCTATACTAATGTTTTCAGATTCCACATATATACATTAATATACGATATTTGTTTTTCTCTTTCTGACTGACTTCACTCTGTATGACAGTCTCTAGGTCCATCCACGTCTCTACAAATGACACAATTTCATTCCTTTTTATGGCTGAGTAATATTGCATAGTATATATGTACAACATATTCTTTATCCATTCCTCTCTCGATGGACATTTGCGTTGCTTCCATGTCCTGGCTATTGTAAATAGTGCTGCAGTGAACATTGGGGTGCATGTGTCTTTTTGAATTATGGTTTCCTTTGGGTATATGCCCAGTAGTGGGATTGCTGGATCATATTGTCAGTGTCTTACTTTGTCATTTGTCATGATCATAGCATGGTACTATAAGTAATATGTGCATATTTAATATTAGAACTATTTTTGACATAAACATTTTACCTGAAATACATCCTTTTTCCTGAGTTACTCTATACCCTCTCGGTCTTACTCCATCCAGACGCCAACATTTTTTCCTCATCACCGTGCATCTTTGATTTTATAATGTAAGTCAGTGGGAAAACAGGATTCATTTAACAGAAAATTGCTTTTCACAATCTTTTCTGGAATCTCTTTTGTCTGTTACCCAGGCGATATCTATATTATTACTTTATCCTCAAAAGATTTTACCCATTTGGCAACACAGAGCGACTAAATCTCTCTTTTTTTTTTTTATTATGGCTTTTCATTAGGAGAGAAACTCTCCAAATTCATTCCTGTCCGCCTTTTCCTCAGCGCTAAATCTTCGGCGTCTCCAGTGTATTTATAATAAATATCCCCTGTATACTGAAGTCACTTCAGTTCTCCATAGTACTCCAGTTTCTAATGAAAGCGGTACCCAGCGACCAAATGGATAAAGCCCCCCTTCTGTCCACCGCCCACCCCACGAAAGCGCTCCATCAAATATCTCCTAATTGCCCTTCCGTGCGTCCGCTTCACGCGCAGGCTTATCTCTGGCTCCTTCCCCAGCTCTCTGCTGACAGCCAGTAACATGCACTGTGAGCATGAAGGGGATAAATATGGTGTGACTCTTAGAAAGCCAGCCTTAGAGTGGAGTTAGAGAGCTGTTTAGATTCTTCCCTTTCATGGTTCTGACATGATTTATTTTAACCAATTTGCCTTCAGACATGGTTGGCTATCGTTGCTTCAAACACTTGAACTTTGGATCCTACAGGGACACTTGTACTCCTCCCGTTGTTTCTTCTGCCTTACACATCGGTCCCGTGTCAGGACATCTTGTATTAATCAGCCTTCAGTGGTAACTTCAGGCAAGTAACATAAGCACTTTCTCTGACCACCTGTAAAATTAAGAAGTGACTACAAAGCATCTGACACATTCCTTATAAAAGCGCAGTCCAGCCACCCTGGGCCGGCTCACAGCTGTGGCGAACAGCACGCTCGCGTCTCAGCCTGCTGACGTCTGTTTTCTTTTCTGTCCCTCTGCCCCCTGCCTTCCTGACCAACCTCATATCTTCTCTTTCTCTCTCTAAGCAGCCCCCCTCCACGCCCAGCCCTGGACCTGACCCTACTCCTCACACCTGCTCGGGCCCCATCTAACACAGGATGTTTTAATATGCTACATACATGGAAGAGAAAGGAAACTGAAGTTGCCAACCATGTACTTTCTTTTCTTCTCTTTTAAATGGAGAACAGTATCACCAACAGCAAGGAGGCTGTTTTTTTTGTGGCAGCGGAAAAGTGGTAGGGGGTTAGGGAAAGAACCCCTAAGGAATTAGTGCTTTCAGCGGATACACGGCGTTTGATCTTTTAATGGTGTTGCCACTGGGCCTAACATACCTTTTAACATGGGAGATGGAGAGAAATCAGAGCTTTGGAGGTGGGAAATGTGTTCGCTGGTTTTTGTTTTCTGTTTTCCTTGCCGAGAAGCCCACAGAGACCAGAAGCTGTGGAACTGTCAGAAGAAATAGAAATCGGGGCATGTAAATGAGATACACAGGAACATATTAAATGAGGACCTCCCAGTGACACAGTGAAGAGAGGAGGGAGGCAAGCAGGCATGGCACTGGAGGGAGAATGACAGTGGATCAGTGAAATGGTTTCTGGGCTGCCTTCTAGTTCTGCACAGGCTGGAGGCAACTCACAGCCTATCAGGACATCTCCTCCTTGGCGTGATCGTCAACAGAGAACTCAGCTGTTCCAGGTGGTCCTTGATTTTGTATGTCTGACTCCACACTTGCTCCATGGGAGTTTCTGAGAAATGCTGGATGTAGTCTTCAGTACCTCAGCTGACAGATGAACATTTCTGTCCTCAGTGGCACATCCTGGGAGCCACCAGTTCTATTTCTGCAGTGTTGCCATTATGGTCTCTCCTAGTAGCATTTGGGTATTTATTTGAAAATTTTAGGATATTTTGCACTCATCTAAGCTACTTGGACTACAGGTAACATCATGTGGCTGTGGTGGGGAGGAGAATGCCAAAGAACAACAGTAAAATATTGTAAACTCGGGAAATATATCACAAAATTTGTCATCCCAAAGTTGGGCAACTGGGAATTTTATCTATTAACTCTTTCTCCCCTTTTATAGCACATAACGATTGTTTGACTGTCATATTCAAAAGGAAAATTTTTTTAAATGTATTTTTCAAAACCTTAGGCCTTAAAGGTATTACTACCAACAAGGCAGGGGCAGCTTCCGCTTAGAGTGAAAACACATGGTTTGGTTGAATGTTTCTATGTGAAGTAAGACACACACCCAATTGCAAGTGTCTGCACATCCTCAGGAGCCTGGGGAATTTGAACTAGAAAGTATCCAGGTTCAGAGAAGCTAAGCACAAGAGAAGTGGAGTGGGACTGAAACAGAGAAGTCATGACAATCTGAGATCTGTAGCTACAGTCTATTCTCTCCAGAGAATTCTTCTGGAGAAACCAAACAGTCACAGAGAAAAGAGCTACAGACGCTTCCCACGCTATAGTGGGAAGTGGTCTAACAACAAACCTTCCCACGCTATAGTGGGAAGTGATCTAACAACAAACCTAACTTGCCACCCGGTTAGGCTAATGGATCAGCAAGGTTCACCCGTGTCCATAGAAAGTCGACTTGGCCTTTCAGTGATACATTCACATATTAAAGAACAACCGTGGATCACCAGGTATTTGAGGAAGGCCCTCACAGGAAAGAGACTGAAATAAAAAATAGATACATAAATTAAGAGGAAAAAGAGACAATGCATAAGGTCAAAGACATCATCGAGTAATTATATTTCAGAAAGAAGAGAAATTTTATCTTTGAGGCAAAACTAGATGCAATAATAGAAGAATAATCATAAATTATTAAGAAAATTTAATAGGATTGGAAAATAAAGTTGAGAAGTTCTTCTAGAGTGTAGAACAAAAGGACAAAACATGGGCAGTAGTAAAGTGAAGGTTATTAGAAGATCATGCCGAGATGCCCCACCTGCGATGAATTAGGAATTTCAAAGAGAGAGAACAAGAAGGCGTAAAAGAGAATGTGTGGCACAGTTGAGGCATATGGTCATACAATTTCAGAACATGAAGAATAAAAGATTCCTAAAATTTCTAGAGGGAAAAGAACACACCAGGTTTCCTAAGAAGGATCAGGAATCAAAACAGTGTTGGACTTCACAACAGCAATACTGGAGACGGTGAGCCAAGAATGAGATGCCTTCAAAATTCTGTGAAAGTGATTTTCAGCCTAGGATGCTTTATTTGGTCAGATGTCAATCAAATGTAAGGGTGAAAGCATTATCAGACATGAGGAATCAAGCAGTTTTGCTCCTGTGCATTCATTCTCAGGATTGACGAGAGGATGTACTTCATCAGGTAAAGGAGTATAACTCAAGAAGGTGGAAGATATCAGGTTCAGGAAGCAAGGGTCCACCCAGAAGAGAACAAAGGGCAACGTTAGAAGTGCAGGGAAGGGAAGCCTGACAGCTGAGTAACCGGGCTCAGCAGCAACCATCCTGGGGAGACAGCACGATGAGGGAGACAGTGAGACGGAGGCTCCAGGAGGGAAACTCCAGGGAAAACAGTGGAACTGTCAAATTTGGGATACAGTGGCAGAGTTGGAGTGACCAGAAAGAATGAGGGACAACATACAAAAACAACGCAAATTTTTAAAAGAAGCAACTGTTAATTCCGGGGGAAGAAATGAACAAGAAAGAAGAAATGGTCATTAGTATACCACGTGGCTTAGCACTGAGCGATGTTTACAGGGTTATGACAATATAAGCATTAAATTGAGCATAGCTGTATGAGGAGTATGGGAGCGTATAGGAGGGTAAGGAGCAGAGATAGTTAACTCTTTATCTCCCTTATAAAAGGATACCAAATCACGACTAAAGTTTCTTAATCAAGAAATAACATCATAAGCTCGTTTTCTAGAGTGTGGGTATCAGCTAAACTATTTCAGCATGGTTGCCTCAGGAGCAGTCTTCTGAGTGGGTGGGAAAGATACTGCTTTTAGCACACTTTAACTTTTAAAATCGTGGATTACGTGCACGTATTATTTTGATGAAATAATTCTTTTTCAAAATAAAAAATATTTCTTAATAACATACATGCAGATTCCTGGCTTCTCCTAGAAAATTAAACCACTCGGCCCCCTTGGAGCCGCGTTCCCCCTGACAGGATGGCTTGCCCTGTTTAGCTGAAGCACACACGCTCCTACCTGCCGCAGTGTCTACCCCTGCCCCATTGTCTCCCTGCAGCTGAGGCTAAGTATCAGGTGTTATTTTGCATTGTGATTATGCAGTCATTTTACTTGTTGCAGAGTTAAGAAAATCGGGGGACATCATTTTGAGCTCATGCCTCCATCAAAAGTGGGACAATGAAAGAGATTCCAAGAGGGCTTTGGGTTTCCTAGCTTACTCTACTAGGTTATCTATCTGCCTGGCTTCCAAGGCATTCAAGTTTTCTGCTTAAAATCCACAATAATATAGTACAAGCTTTTGTTAGGTCTGAGCAGAGACCATCCGTCTCATGGTCACCTGTTTATAGGAAGTCTTATAAACTTTGTCACCCTGCAGCTATTTCTTCTCCAGATTGCTGTCTCCAAAGACCTGATTTTTCATTTCTCTGATCATACCCACACTCTCTTGATCTTCTTCACATTTTCTCTCTCCACACAGTGAGGGCCTGATCAATGAGGAATGACTATCTGTTGATTACTTCACAGCTCTCACCCACTTTACTGCAGTTCATGCAGTCTGGTGTCCTGCTTCCTTTTTAAATAGCACCATTATCCTGATGGCTCGAGCTCAGTGGGTGGCCTTCTGTGACTCCTGTGTATGTTTCTCCCGTGGTTGAACATAGTGAATACATTTCCATCTTATATTTATGCGCTTGTGTTTTCCTCCTTAAGTGCATTGCCCTCCGTTTATTTCCATTCACTTTTATTTTCCTTATTCAAAAACACTTTTCCAAATTGGTCAAAGCAGGTTTTAATTTTCTACTGCTGTCAAAGGTGCTGGGTACCTCTCTTTGAATTGTAATTATCACACTTTATAATGATGTTTTTTTAAATTCAAATCACTGGTTTAAACATGAAATTATATAGACTGTATGGCCGATCTCTACAGAATATTAGGAAATGCCAACTCAAGATTACCCTTGAGCCATTGAAAATGGTGTGATTTTTTTTTTTAAACTTTGAACTAATTAACCTTTTACTTAAAGTAGCCTGAATTAAGCATAATCTATAATTTATTGTTAAGTAAACATGGTTAAAGCCAACCTGTATAGGAACACCCAAGATGTAAAATTTACACTGTTTTTTACTCTTGGATGTAAAGTTCCAAATAATCTAAAATAAAAAGCCATAATAGAAGAGGGACAGTGAATCTGGGAAAAATCCTAAAGGTTTTTTATTTAGAGCTCTTTGTACACATAGCATTAAAGTAGTAATATCAATGAGAGGTACTCTTGTATCTCTTGTCAAGAGATACTCTTGTCAAATTTTCTGAGGAGCAAACTGCAAGTTTTCCATTTCATTTGATATGTTGGCAAACATACTAATAGTATTTGTCTCTCTCTTCTTATATAAAATAATATTTGATACCAAGCCCATTGCCTGATGGTTTAGGAAGGATTGGGGAATTGTGTCTAAGCAAAGGAAGCTCTCCAGAGATGGTAATGGTAATCAGAGTAATCCAGTAAGCAGTAGCTAAGAGGTTAATTGAGGGGAAAAAGTTTTAAAGGGAGGGAGCAGGACTGGGTAGGGAGAGCCTTGACCACTGCACAGATCTGGCAAAGCCTTGGCCAACCCAACTTGAGCTCCAGAGCAAAACTTGCCCATTAGAGGAGTTCCACGCTGGGCAAAAATAGCCAAGCCCTAGAACCCTATATGGACTGGTGGCTACCTTGGAAAGAATGTGTCCTCGAGTCCAAAACTGAGGCGGACCCTAAAAACAAGAATAGCTAGAGGCTCTTCTTTGCACTCTGTGCTGCTGAATGACAAGTTCTTTCTTGAAGGAAGACACAAGCAGCGCGTCTTTATCTCTGTGCGTAGAACGTTCCCCTTACTGCTAAACAACTACTAAAGATGGTTTTGCCATTCTTGTTCTCTTATTTTCAACATTTCACCAACACATGAAAATTCCACTCTTCTGTAACATTGTCACAGGGGACTGAAGTTCCCAACATCTAAGGAAACTCCCAAGTATTTAGGTAAAGGAGTAAGACTGGGATGGGCAAGAAATAGCACAGAGTTGGATAGGAAAGAGACTCATCAAACATTGACCCTACCTGAAAATGAAAAAACATAATAGGTAGGTGACCAAGGAATCAGACATGGGCCAGGGTTACCTAAAATGTGTTTCCCAGTCATTACACAAAATGATTGCATTTGCCTCTTTGAAAATGATTAGCTCCCAGCACTCTGAAAATCACGGAGAGAAAGTTGATTGGGAATTTTAATCATCCAGAATCAACCCTAGTTTTGAGAGATGTGCATGCCCTTTAGTTCTTTTAACACTGAATCTTGCCTTTGAATATCATCATTTAACTGAAACAAAAGCAGTTAGATAAGGGAGATTTTCATTTTACAGTAGAACATATAGAGAACATATAGTGCAAGCAAAGGATAATAATAAAAATTCTTAGGTGGTGTTACAAAGTGACTTGAATTCTGGGAAATACAAAGAAAGTGAAAAGGGAAATTCAGGTAAAATAAGAAAAAAATACACACAAAGATAGAGAATAATCTTAGCATTGATATTGTATATATACCGGCTCATTACCCACTGCATCAAAGATCATAATGTGTTTATTATGCCATTTACCAAATGATAGCTATTTCCTGAACAACTGGCCTCTCCTGTCCTTTGTTAATAATGATGCCTGCACTTTGGGGCAGAAAACTTGAGAAAGATATCTGGAAAGAATCTGTAGAAAATAAGAGAGGAACTGGTCATCCCTTTAGCTTTGCCCTTTTTTCACAGTTCTAATGGCTTTTTGGGGTGTCATAGGTTCTACAACTAAATCTTCAAGGTAGAAGCCAGGAAAAAGAAGAAGCAAACACCAAACACAGTCATTTCCTCTGTAGTCATCCCTGGTCCTTACCTAGCCTGCCTCTTCAAATTCTGCTGGCATGTGAGAGGCCTGCCAAGGTCAGAGAGTAAATAGCAACCAATTTGTTGTTTCTTGTTGCCGCGTTTCCCCCAAAGCAGGTGAATAGTGAAGAGAAATGTATCTCCCCGCATCACACAACCATCACAGTAAACAGGATTTCTGAAACAACTCTAAAAAAGAAGTATGCAGGTATTAATTATTCATTTGTATTTAAGAATTTCTTCCATTAGCATTTTACAGAGATAAGAATTGAAGATATAATTAAACTTCTAAATGAACACCGAGGTTTAATTAGTGAGTAGGTAGCACTCTCTACCTGACATCTTCCCAATCATATAATAAAATGTTGCAAAAGAAGTATTTTAGCCAAAACGAGAGAAGTATAACTCTTTCTTTTTGTTAGAAAAGGGAGAAAGAGGGAAATGTGAGATTGTGTTCCATGATATTTTATTTGATTATATCATTTGATGGAGACCTGTTAGAGTTCTTTTACCCAGAGTGTAAACACACAGTGAACAGGCACGAAGACATGCCCAAGCCCACACCATGCAGCCACGTTTTGTGGTAGTTCAGCTGGCTCCCCTTCAGCTCTGTCCCAACCCTTGAATGTTTCTTGAGTTAGATAAGTAGTCTTTGTATGCCGCTGTTTATCAGAAAACCCTGGGTTTCTGGATTGGCTTATGAAGATGTGCGTTAGGTTAAAAGAACATTCTAGGCAAACATGTGTTGAACATTATTCTGTGTGTCGACTTTGAAGAGCCTCCCAGGTATATGTAGGATTTCGTGTGATGACGAGATGCATTCACTTCAAGGTACTCAATCTTATTGCCAATCTTTTGCAATAAGAAACCATCTCTAGCCTTCTTAGTTTGCACATCTGTGTTTGATAACATGGGAGAATGTCTTTGATTAGACTTTCAGGGTAATCATTCAAACGCAACTTTCTCCTCCGCTTTGCTGCATTTTATAAAGTTAGATTTTGCACATTAGTGATGCACTTGATTGCACTGAAATAATATTGGCTTTATGAGAGAGTGTAATCTTGTTCAGAACATGACTCTCCCCCTGCCCACAGTGCTGCTACTTTGGTGTCAGGTTCCCCTCCACCACCACTTTTATGAGCACTTCCCAAAATACGATTTTATCTTTGTTTCTTTTCCTTTATTGTATTTTTATACCTTTCAATCGTGTTTTTTTCTGGTACCTTAATAGCCTAAGCAAAGTTACAAGTGGCGTTTTCTCCTCTTTAAATCATTTTTTACTTTTATGTAACCCTAATGGCATTAAAAGGAAAAGGGTCTCTGGATTGTCACCAAAATACTTATTTATAATTTCCCACAATATGCTTAAAATTTCTAAGCATCAAAATCTCTTAAAGTATCTGTGCTCTTCATTTTTGCTTAATTTCTGTAATGATTTGTCTCTAGCAGTTACAAAAGTATATTCTTGGCCTTTCTCTCTTTTTTATTATTTATACAGTTAATGACTTTCATGTTTTATTAAAAAAACTATTGAACTATTTATTAAAAAACTACTTACACCTTGTTGGCAATTAGTACTTTTATTAAATTTTATTAATTACACATTGACTCAATGCCAAGAGCAGCTTTTTTTAATCTATATTCTTGGTTTGTCTTCCTGGTTTTCTCTCCAAACTAAGTGAAATTCTTCTATTTGTTATTTTTCCAACAGTAAGTTTTATTTTGTGGGAGGAAATACAGAGTTGAGTTGGAAACGGAGGCTGTTGGTGCTTGGACAATGGTTATTAAGCCATTATCCTCTCTTTCCTCACTTTGTGCCCTCGCCCCCCATTTACGATGTGAAGTAATATTTTTGAAACCAGTGTTTTTGACGAAATCTTTCCTTGGAGGAATTGTATCAGCGATTAATCTCTTAATCCTGGTTGGCCACAGTCTCGTTTTAACCTCATCCATCAATCTTGAGAGATGTAGCCCAGGTCATCTCCTTTGGGTGAGGAGTGGTGGATGTGGAACTGTGAAAGGATGCCCTTAGGCTCTGCGGGGGGTGGGGGGGGATGTTTTTGACAACTGTGCTGAGTGCTGAGACTATACAGTTTGGATGGGAGTAAGAAAGGAGGGCAGAGCTTCAGCAGAAACTTAGTAGGTTTTAAGAAAGGAGAATCCAGCCGACCAAAAGAGAAGATTCCACAAGCAGAGATCTCCGCCGTTCTGTTGCCTATCAGGACTTTCAAGATAGAAGTGACTGCCTTGGAAATTGGCGGCAATTATTCCATTTCCAGTGTTGTTTTCTGCTTCTTTATACGACTTTAAGTCTAGAATTGCTAAATGTAGCTCTAGGAGTAAGTTTGGTTGCTAGTCAGTCTCAAGGTTATAAAAATAAGTGAAATGTAGAGCAAAAATGAGAGAAAACATTGATTTGCAGAGACTTCCCTGAAAGAGGTGTATGACAGCTTCTGCTGGATCTGTTTGTACGTATAGCATCCCAGTGTCTTCCTGTCAAACTACCTGCCTCCCAGGATGCATGTGAGGTACCGAGGAAACACAACTAAAGCCAACTGTTTAAAAGAAGACCATTCTTTATGGAGTACTAAGCTCTTGTATAAGACTAAGTTAGATGTGGGGAATTCTTAGATAAATAGGCTTACGGATGCTAAATTCTACCCAGTTTGCTCTCATTACAGAGACATCCATAAGAGCCTTGGGTTTTGTATGTCTATAAAGACAGTGTTTGTAATTGAGCTTTGTACTCTTTGTAGGATCAACATATGATAGGTTCCCCTCATAACGATAACAGAATCTTACATCTAGTGAACATGTAGGAGTAAATATTTAAACCATGTGTGAGGGAGGAAAAAAGAAACATAGTGGAGCTTTTCTTTGTGCTGTACAGTCATGGATTATCTTTGCTGGGTGGATAGTTATTTCAGATTTTTGTGGTCTCTCATGTCCTGGGTTATAGGGAGTCTTGTAAATGGGTTTCATATGGTAGCTGGTGACTCTGAAGGACTCTATTTTAAGATAATGAACTTCACAGTTTTAAGTTAGATCTATGCCGCTCACAGAATGAAGTCATTTTTACTTAGGTATGATTTTATTAGGTTAGCTAATACCTATAGGAAAACTGAATATTTGCTTTGATTTACCTCTGTATCACCTTTACTTAAATATTGCACAAGGAAAACAAGGACATAAGAGTAACCATTCTGGATCAGATGCACAGGTAGCATTTGGTGTCTGGTGTGGCGCCCAGTGATGCTTTAAGTTCTTTGATAAGAGACAGTAGAGATATACAAGGAGCACCAGACTACCATAACCTCGGGTTTCACTTACTCCCTTATTCTTCATCACCTAAGTGTGCTCATAATTTTGCAGCCATGAGCATCCCTTTGTCACACTCCTGACTTGTTGCTTGTGTCTGCTGATTCATCTAGTTTCATTGCTCTCATGAAAACCAGTCTGCATTTTATCATATCATTCAGAAGTGCTCTATTTTGGTAGAAAAGAGTAAACCACGCCCCCCCACCAAACCTGTGGCTACATCATACAGAGAAAAAAAATCCATTTTTCCTCTTTCTATCCTTTAAAAATCTCCCCAAAACATATTGAGGCAGGAATCACAACAGAATCTACCTACCTCCAGAGCAGTAAGTTTACCACATACAGCCTAATAAGGCTTTATCTAGATGAGCATCTTCTTATCCTACAGATTCCCTAAAACCATTACTGTGTCCAGCCTGTCCCACCCTTTTGGGAGCAATGTGCTCCACAATTAACTGTACGTGAAAGAAATTATCAGGACCAGAAGGAGTATAAGAATTACAACTGTGCTCTTGACAAGAGCAACATTTGCTACAGTTTATACAGAAAGCCTTCCTTTTTTTTTTTAAACATCTATATTGGAGTATAATTGCTTTACAATGGTGTGTTAGTTTCTGCTGCATAACAAAGTGAATCAGCTGTACGTGTATATATATCCCCATATGCCCTCCCTCTTGTGTCTCCCTCCCACCCTCCCTATCCCACCCCTCTAGGTGGTCACAAAGCACCGAGCTGGTCTCCCTGTACTGTGCGGCTGCTTCCCACTAGCATTCTATGTTACATTTGGTAGTGTATATATGTCAATGCTACGCTCTCAGTTAGTCCCAGCTTACCCTTCCCCCTCCCCATGTCCTCAAGTCCATTCTCTACATCTGTGTCTTTATTCCTGTCCTGCCCCTAGGTTTTTCAGAACCATTTTTTTCTTAGATTCCATATATATGTGTTAACATACGGTATTTCTTTTTCTCTTTCTGACTTACTTCACTCTGTATGACAGACTCTGGGTCCATCCACCTCATTACAGACAACTCAATTTCGTATCTTTTTATGACTGAGTAATATTCCATCGTATATATGTGCCACATCTTCTTTATCCATTCATCTGTCGATGGGCACGTAGGTTGATTCCATGTCCTGGCTATTGTAAATAGCGCTGCAATGAACATTGGGGTACATGATTTTTTTTGAATTATGGTTTTCTCAGGCTATATGCCCAGTAGTGGGATTGCTGCGTCATATGGTAGTCCTATTTTTAGTTTTTTAAGGAACCTCCATACTGTTCTCCATAGTGGCTCTATCAATTTACATTCCCACCAACAGTGCAGGAGGGTTCCCTTTTCTCCACACCCTCTCCATCATTTATTGTTTGTAGATTTTTTGATGATGACCATTCTGACTGGTGTGAGGTGATAGATACCTCATTGTAGTTTTGATTTGCATTTCTCTAATGATTAGTAATATTGAGCATCCTTTCATGTATTTGTTGGCCATCTGTATGTCTTCTTTGGAGAAATGTCTATTTAGGTCTTCTGCCCATTTTTGGCTTGGGTCGTTTGTTTTTTTGATATTGATCTGCATGAGCTGCTGGTATATTTTGGAGATTAATCCTTTGTCAGTTGCTTTGTTTGCAAATATTTTCTCCCATTCTGAGGGTTTTCTTTTCATCTTGCTTATGGTTTCCTTTGCTGTGGAAAAGCTTTTAAGTTTCATTAGGTCCCATTTGTATATTTTTGTTTTTTATTTCCATTTCTCTAGGGGGTGAGTCAAAAAGGATCTTGCTGTGATTTATGACATAGAGTGTTCTGCCTATGTTTTCCTCTTCTCTGGCCTTACATTTAGGTCTCTAATCCATTTTGAGTTTATTTTTGTGTATGGTGTTAGGGAGTGTTCTAATTTCATTCTTTTACATGTAGCTGTCCAGTTTTCCCAGCACCACTTATTGAAGAGGCTGTCTTTTCACCACTGTGTATTCTTGCCTCCTTTATCAAAGATAAGGTGACCATATGTGCATGGGTTTATCTCTGGGCTTTCTCTCCTGTTCATTGATCTATATTTCTGTTGTTTTGCCAGTACCATGCTGTCTTGATTACTGTAGCTTTGTAGTGTAGTCTGAAGTCAGGGAGCCTGATTCCTCCAGCTCCATTTTTCTTTCTCAAGATTGCTTTGGCTACTTGGGGTCTTCTGTGTTTTCATACAGATTGTGCAATTTTGGTTCTAGTTCTGTGAAAAATGCCATTGGTAGTTTGATAGGGATTGCATTGAATCTGTAGATTGCTTTGGGTAGTATAGTCATTTTCACAGTGGTGATTCTTCCAATCCAAGAACATGGTATGTCTTTGTATCTGTTTGTATCATCCTTAATTTCTTTCATCAGTGTCTTATAGTTTTCTGCATACAGGTCTTTTGTCTCCTTAGGTAGGTTTATACCTAGGTATTTTATTCTTTTTGTTGCAATGGTAAATGAGAGTGTTTCCTTAATTTCTGTTTCAGATTTTCCATCATTAGTGTATAGGACTGTGAGAGAGTTCTGTGCATTAATTTTATATCCTGCGACTCTACCAAATTCATTGATAAGCTCTAGTAGTTTTTTGGTAGCATCTTTAGGATTCTCTATGTATAGTATCAAGTCGTCTGCAAACAGTGATAGTTTTACTTCTTCTTTTCCAATTTGGATTCCTTTTATTTCTTTTTATTCTCTGATTGCTGTGGCTAAAACTTCCAAAACTATATTGCATAATACTGGTGAGAGTGGGCAATGTTGTCTTGTTCCTGATCTTAGAGGGAATGCTTTCAGTTTTTCACCAGTGAGAATGATATTGGCTGTGCGTTTGTTGTATATGGCCTTTATTATGTTGAGGTACATTCCCTCTATGCTTACTTTCTGGAGAGTTATTATCATAAATGGGTGTTGAATTTTGTCAAAAGCTATTTCTGCATCTATTGAGATGATCATATGGTTTTTCTCCTTCAATTTGTTAATATGCTTTATCACATTGATTGATTTGCATATATTGAAGAATCCTTGCATTCCTGAGATAAACCCCACTCGATCATGGTGTATGATCCTTTTAATGTGCTGTTGGATTCTCTTTGCTAGTATTTTGTTGAGGATTTTCACATCTATGTCCATCAGTGATACTGGCCTGTAGTTTTCTTTTTTTGTAGTATCTTTGTTTGGGTTTGGTATCCGGGTGATGGTGGGCTCCTAGAATGAGTTTGGAAGTGTTCCTTCCTCTGCTATATTTTGGAAGAATTTGAGAAGGATAGGTGTTATCTGTTCTGTAAATGATCGATGGAAATCACCTGTGAAGCCATCTGGTCCTGGGCTTTTGTTTGTTGGAAGATTTTTAATCACAGTTTCAATTTCAGTGCTTATGATTGTTCTGTTTATATTTTCTATTTCTTCCAGGTTCAGTCTCAGAAGGTTGTACTTTTCTAAGAATCTGTCCATTTCTTCCAGGTTGTCCATTTTATTGGCATACAATTGCTTGCAGTAATCTCTTATGATCCTTTGATTTTATTCAGTGTCAGTTGTTACTTCTGATTTTTCATTTCTAATTCTGTTGATTTGAGTCTTTTCCCTTTTTTTCTTGATGAGTCTGGCTAATGGTTTATCAATTTTGTTTATCTTCTCAAAGGACCAGCTTTAAGTTTTATTGATCTTTGCTATAGTTTCCTTCATTTCTTTTTCATTTATTTCCTGCTGATCTTTATGATTTCTTTCCTTCTGCTAACTTTGGGGTTTTTTGTTCCTCTTTCACTAATTGCTTTAGGTGTACGGTTAAGTTGTTTGTTTGAGATGTTTCTTGTTTCTTGAGGTAGGAGTGTATTGTTATACACTTCCTTCTTAGAACTGCTTTTGTTCATCCCGTAGGTTTTGGGTCATCGTGTTTGTATTGTCATTTGTTTCTAGGTATTTTTTGATTTCCTGTTTGATTTCTTCAGTGATCTCTTGGTTATTTAGTAGCGTATTGTTTAGCGTCCCTGTGTTTGTATTTTTTGCAGATATTTTCCTGTAATTGATATCTAGTCTCATAGTACTGTGGTCAGAAAAGATACTTGATACGATTTCAATTTTCTTAAATCTACCAAGGCTTGATTTCTGACCCAAGATATGATCTATCCTGGAGAATGTTCCATGAGTACTTGAGAAGAAAGTGTATTGTGTTGTTTTCGGATGGAATGTCCTATAAATATCAAAAAGTCTATCTTGTTTAATGTACCATTTAAAGCTTGTGTTTCCTTATTTATTTTCATTTTGGATGATGTGTCCATTGGTGAAAGTGGTGTGTTAAAGTCCCCTACTATGAATGTGTTACTGTCGATTTCCACTTTTATTCTGTTACCATTTGCCTTATGTATGAGGTGCTCATATGTTGGGTGCATAAATGTTTACAATTGTTATATTTTCTTCTTGGATTGATCTGTTGATCACTATGTAGTGTCCTTCTTTTTCTCTTATAATAGTCTTCATTTTAAAGTCTATTTTGTCTGCTCTGAGAATTGCTACTCCAGCTTTCTTTTGATTTCCATTTGCATGGAATATCTTTTTCCATCCCCTCACTTTCAGTCTGTATGTGTCCCTAGGTCTGAAGTAGGTCTCTTGTAGACAGCATATGTCCGGGTCTTGTTTTTGTATCCATTCAGCCAGTATGTATCTTTTGGTGGGAACATTTAATCCATTTACATTTAAAGTAATTATTGATATGTATGTTCCTATTCCCATTTTCTTATCTGTTTTGGGTTTGTTTTTGTAGGTCTTTTCCTTCTCTTGTGTTTCCTGCCTAGAGAAGTTCCTTTAGCATTTGCTGTAAAGCTGGTTTGGTGGTGCTGAATTCTCTTAATTTTTGCTTGTCTATAAAGGTTTTAATTTCTCCGTCATATCTGAATGAGTTCCATGCTGGGTACAGTAATCTTGATTGTGGATTTTTCCCTTACATCACTTTAAATATGTCCTGCCACACCCTTCTGGCTTGCAGAGCTGCTGAAAGATCAGCTGTTAACCTTATGGGGATTCCCTTGTATGTTATTTGTTGCTTTTCCCTTGCTGCTTTTAATATGTTTTCTTTGTATGTAATTTTTGGTAGTGTTATTAATATGTGTCTTGGCATGTTTGTCCTTGGATTTATCCTGTATGGGACTCCCTGTGCTTCCTGGACTTGATTAACTATTTCGTTTCGCATATTAGGGAAGTTTTCAGCTATAACCTCTTCAAATATTTTCTTAGTCCCTTTCTGTTTCTCTTCTTCTTCTGGGACCCCGATAATTTGAATGTTGCTGTGTTTAATGTTGTCTCAGAGGTGTCTGAGACTGTCCTCAATTCTTTTCATTCTTTTTTCTTTATTCTGCTCTGCAGTAGTTATTTCCACTATTTTATCTTCCAGGTCACCTATCTGTTTTTCTGCCTCAGTTATTCTGCTCTTGATTCCTTCTAGAGAATGTTTAATTTCATTTATTGTGTTGTTCATCATTGTTTGTTTGCTCTTTAGTTCTTCTAGGTCCTTGTGAAACGTTTCTTGTATTTTCTCCATTCTATTTCCAAGATTTTGGATCATCTTTACTATCATTACCCTGAATTCTTTTTCAGGTAGAGTACCTAGTTCCTCTTCATTTGTTAGGTCTGGTGGGTTTTTACCTTGCTCCTTCATCTGCTGTATATTTCTCTGTCTTCTCATTTTGCTTAACTTACTGCATTTGGGGTCTTCTTTTCACTGGCTGCAGGTTCATTGTTCCCGTTGTTTTTGGTGTCTGCCCCCAGTGGGTAAGGTTGGTTCAGTGGATTGTTTAGGCTTCCTGTTGCCTGTGTTCTCGTGGATGACATTGGATCTTGTCTTTCCGGTGGGCAGGACCACGTCCAGTGTTGTGTTTTGGGGTGTCTGTGAACTTAGTATGATTTTAGGCAGCCTCTCTGCTAATGGGTGGGGTTGTGTTCCTGTCTTGCTAGTTGTTGTGCATGGGGTGTCCAGCACTGGAGCTTGCTGGTCGTTGAGTGGAGCTGGGTCTTAACGTTGAAATGGCGATCCTTGGGAGAGCTCTCACCGATTGATATTATGAGGGGCCGGGAGGTCTCTGGTGCACCACTGTCCTGAACTCGGCTCTCCCACCTCAGAGTCTCAGGCCTCACACCCAGCCGGAGCATCAACACCCTGTCAGCCACACGGTTCTGTTGGCTGGAGAGCAGCGACCCCAGCATTGACCTCTCCTCTGGCCATTCATGTCAGGTGGGTACAGTGTGCCTACGCAGTTCTGTGTTTTCAAATCTTCATTCAGTTGATGTTAACATGTAAACCTGGGATTGGAAATACCAGGTGGTGCAAGTTTCAGGGAAACACTCTCTCCACACACAGCCAAGCTGCCCAAGTCCATGGGGGAGCCCTTCGCCTTGCGTTCGGCCTGAGCAGTATCCCTCGTGCAATCCCAGTGGGATCTGTCCACATCCAGAAAGCCTTCCTTGAACACATCTCCAGTCCTGCACTGGTCAAGGTGCCCTTCTTCTCTGCTCTTATGGTATATGGGTAAGCCTCTCAAGAACAAATTATCACAGAATATTGTAATTTGCTATTTACATGGCTCACCCCTCTTGAACTCCTTGCGTGTATGCAGCACATCTAACTCATCTTTTGTTCACCAACATGAGGCCCAGTTTTTGGACCATGGCATCTAGTAAATGGTGGGTATCCAGTACACTCCTTGAAGGAACGGCCTCTTTGTATCCCAAGGACTCTAGGTTATTACTTGGTACGTGGAAGGAACCCAATAAATGTTTTGTCCAAAAAAGTCAGTTGAAGTCCAGTTACTTTAGAATCGTTAACAATCTTGGTGATGTGATGGTTGCCTTTTGTTTCATGGATGAGAGGACTGGCGCCTGGAGGGGTGGAGTCTGTTTGTCCTTCCTCCAGCAGCACATCACTAGCCACTGTAATTAAAGCCAAGTGCAATGATTTATAGCTCAATGTTCTTTTCACTGCAAATTGGTGGCTGTCTGGAGTTTACTGGCATTACAGAAACAAACACATAATGAAAATCACCAAAATAATATCTTATGTTTGCAAAACACTTTAGACGTTACAAAGCATCTTAATAAACACTCTCTCACTTGCTTCTCGTGTTATCTCAGTGAGGTCAATAAGGAAGATCGTATTTTTCTTGAATAAATAAGGAAGCAGAGATTCAGAGAAGCTAGCAGTTTGCCCAGAGTTTAACGCTCAAATCCTTATTTTCTGATGAGGGCTCTTTCTTTCACATGTCTGTCTTCTGGTGCTGTGAGAAGGAATGGCTATTTCCAAGGAGAGTTTATCCCAGCAATTACAGAGAATTTATCATCCAAAAAATATTAGAACTGAGCAGGGACCTTTTCAGAACACTCTAGAAATGAAGCTTATGTAGGATTGGATTGGCTGTGAATATGGAAAGGTAAGCTACAGACTGTTATAGAATGTTTTTCTCCTGGGATAGAGTGAGGATAAGTAAGGTGAGAACTTTTAAATTGGAAAAAAAAAAAAAAGTACAGAGAATAAACACATGGCTAAGAAGTGATAGATTTGTGTGATCAGGATTCAAAAGTGGGAAGACATCTTTGATATAAAATAAAATAAGTCTTAGTTTTTTCTTGGGAAGATAATTCTCAGCTTGGTGTGTCTCATTCTTCCTATTGGTTGAGATCTTCGCATCCATTACACCTTAAGAGCAGCTGCCCAGGACCTCACAAATAAAAGGGCTCTGCACTTTGATTAATACTGTGCTGTTCCCCTCTGGAAGGCCTTCATAACTTTTGAACAACAGGCTCCACATTTTCATTGTACATGGAACCCCACAAGTGATGTAGCCAGTTCTGGTTAAGAGACTGGGGCTTTGCCATTTTTTAACAATTATGTGGGATTTCTTTCCTCCTTCGCAGGTGATTAATTCTTCAGGATAGAGAAATCTTTGTACCATGATGCATACTTTCTTTAAAAAAAGAATAGAGATGATTGCAAAGGTAGTAGCAGACATGAAAAGTAAGCAAAAATGATAAGCCTAAAGTGATTCTGTCAAATCTTTTCTTTATGATCAGTTTCTTAATGATCAACAAACGATCAAGTGTCAAGAATTAGGATTTTTGAAATGATCAATTAAATCCTTTATCTTGAATTTCTGTACATTAAGTGATCACTCTTCATATTGGGAAGGTGATTGTGACTGAACAATCTTGAGAGCTTGTTGTGGGTGCAGATGTCATTTTTCTTCTAAATAACTTGCATCCTTACCCAGAAACTTTGAAGAGCCAGTATAAAACCAGTAAGAGCCCTTGAGCTTCCACAGCTGCCCCTTCTTGCCAGATGCCTCAAAGTCCCTTCTTCTCCTGTCCCTCCTGCTGCCTCTTGATAATGGATTGTTTTTATCAAACTTTATATTACTTCTCAGATCTCTCTTGGGATGGTTTGAAAAAAAAGCTTGAAAAGGAAAATTGAAAAACTGCTTTGTACATCTTTGTGTTTAATCTGTCTTACAGTGTCTATTAAGATGATAATAGGGAAAGTGTTTGTTGGGATTATATCTAATATTGAATTAGATATTATCCTTCATTGGGAAGCTCTGCTGAATGTACACATAAAAGGGTATCAGTCCTCTAACAATAAACACAAGAAACTTCTGGGAAAAAAGTTTTCCTTTCTCTAGACTCAAATGATAAATACTACATTTTTTGTTTTTGAGTAATAATCGTATGGCTGCTTTCCACCTCTGGTCCACTGTGATCTTTTCTCTTCCACCTCCTATAGTACTGAATTTGGACCAACATATGTTTATCAGTTCACTCATTCATTAACAAAACAAAGAAAAGTATGCTAAATGTTAGGCATGGAGGAGCGGGAGGGAAGGACATATTATACTACTTAATCATGATTAGTCTTGATAGCTCCCTAGGAGTTTCAGGTGTGTGTGTTTGAACTTTGATGATGTTGAAGCATTTGAGGACAAAATGCGTCTTACACACTTTGGATTGGATATTGTGAACAGAATATGCTCCATGAAAACTTCCTGGGTTGAATTCAGTTTGGAAAAGAAGCTGAATTACTTTCTGGCTTGTAGGCATTAAGAACTCAAAGGATATGAGTTAGGGAAGAAAAAGGGCTGATGCGTGTTTACTAAAAGGTGGAGGAACTTTCTTGTATGAGTGAAATTGGAGGATGATTTTAGCACCACCCACAATGCCAGAGAACGAGACAGAAATATACCCATTGTAAAGCAATTATACTCCAATAAAGATATTTTTTTAAAAAAATTAAAAGAAATATACTTACAGAGAGTAGAAACTGTTATGTGAAATGAGAGATCCTGAAGTTTTAAAGGAAGGTTTTAGCTGGGGGAAATGAAAGAACGTTTCAGAGTTTTATGAAAAAATAAATTATAGGTTGTAGTTATGCAGACTGCTCTCAGATCAGACGGAGAAGGGAAAATATTATGTCTGCAGTAACTGTGAGAGTAAAGATAAAGAAAAAGACTGCAGGGCCTAACGGTCTTCTCTTGTCAAGGTTGTTAGAACGTCCTAAGCAATGTCAAAGCAGGAGAAATAGAGATAAAACAAGAAGCCATAGGTGCAGCAATGCCATTGAAAAAAATCACACTGTAATTGACCCTTGGCTTTGATGGGACCCTAATGCTATTCAGCAACTTTCCCACACCTGGATGAACCACAGAATCATCTGGTGAATTTTTGACAAAGAGAGATTCCAACATCCCTCACCTCATACGGTGAGTCTTTCAGAGATGGGAACGAGGGGAGTCTGGCATAGGCTGTCATCAGTGAGCCTTTATTAGTTGCTAACAGTTACCCCATTCTCAGTATTTTTCTCTTGAGCTTCTACAAACCATCTCCTTGATTATTTATCCAACAACTTGAAATTCATTATTCTGCTGTCTTCAAAATGTGTATCGCCCCACCGTACCCCCCTTTTAAAAGCTAGGTTGTTTGCCTGGGCCTGCTCTCCTGCACCCCAACATTTTCCAGGCTTGCTTCTGCAGTCACATCTGTGAGTTCCTTCCGTGAACTTGAAGATTCTTTTAGGCCCACAGACACGAACACATATAAAGCAACTAGATACTCTTCTTTAGTTTTATCACCTGTCTCAGGCTTCAATTCCTTCTGATCTGTTGTTTTGTGGCTTAGTTTGAAGGTCATTCACACTGATAGGGAAGGTGGGAGCAAACAGAATGCTAACAGTTTCTTGTTCTCTCTTACTATCATCTGCTAATACTACAATATCTGCCCCAAGGGGGCGTGCCTCATTCCTTGCATTCACTCTAAACATACATTAACAATTCCTTTTACTGTCCTCTGCATTTTTCTCCAGCTTGAGCTCATTCTCAGATTTTACCCCTCCTGACGGGATTCTTACCTGATCCTCTTCGTATTGGTTTTCGATTGTGCCTTTTTCCTCCTCTTTTGTAGCATCCCTGTGTAATCAGCTACATGCCACTCTTTACATGCCCAGCTCCTCCATTGCATTTTTACTCATCGATGTAATTTTCAATTCTATTGTCAACATTTTATTGTTGAATGCCTCACTTCTCCATTAAGCCATCTTTTTTCCTTAGACTCTGGTCATGGGACTATATCATTCTTTCCTCTGATCTTTCAGAAATGTGTGTGCCCCAGATCTTGAGAAGTATGGTCTGGGTCCTCCCTAGGCCTGTGGAATCAGAAACTCTGGGCTTGGCTCCTGGGAATCTGGTGATAAGAAAGTTTGAATGTTTGGGCATGACTCTGCCCAACATCTGTTTCCCTGGCTCTTATGAAAATGAAGGAGCACTTTCTTTCAAGTTTTCCATCACTTTAACTTTGCTTTATTGGTCCAGAGTAATAGCTTCTGTCATTAACCCCTCCAGTTTCTGAAAGATTAAATTGTCAGCAAATTAATAATTCATCTGCTGTTCTGCTTTTAGGAGAGCACGACTTTTGAAGATAACTTGTATTTCTCAAAACACTACTATATCTTCCCTCCCTGACAAGATATGACATATAGAAGTGAAATATTATGCATTTCCTTTGGCTGCCTAGGTTGTCTGTAATGTATTTCCATTAGAATCGTAACAAGTGAGTTTGGTTTTGGTTTCTTTTTCGACGGAGTGCAAAGAGTTGAGTAAACAGTAATCCTTAGTTTGTAGGTCTATCATCATTTGTCTACACATATCCCTTCCTTGTTGAGTTTCTCTCCCCTTCCTTTACCCCTAATCCATGCTCCTTTTCCCTTTTCCTCCACATATGCTCACTGTGAAGTGTATGGTATATATTCATAAATAATTAAAGTTGTTTTGTGTAGATATTTTTAATTCACAGGAATGATATTTTGCTCTGAATATCATTCTTTCCTTTTTTCCACTCAACATTGTTTTTAATGTCTGTTCCACATAATGCTATATCAATCTGTTCCTTTAATTATGTTATAGTATGTGCATACTATATTTTACTTCTACAATATATCCCCTGCTGCTTCCAACCCACTTTTGCCACGCAAAGAAATTAAGAAACATCCTCATACATACTCCCTAAAGGATCTGAGGAAATTTCTCTGGCTTAGAAGCATGAGAGTCCCAAAATAAATGCATCCTTTCTTTACTAAATGCTGCCAGGTTGCAACCCCAAATCACAGTATGGATATATATTTTCATCTCCCAAGGTGTTCACCTATATTTGGTATTATCCACCTTTCTAATTTTTGTCATTCTGATGCATATCAAGTTATATTTCATTGTTTTAATATGGCTTTCTCTAGTGAGTTTGGGCATTGTTTGGGGGTTTTTTAATAATTTTTTTATTTTTATTTATTTTTGGCTGTGTTGGGTCTTTGTTGCTGCGCGCAGGCTTTCTCTAGTTGCAGTGAGCGGGGGCTACTCTTTGTTGCGGTACACGGGCTTCTCATTGCGGTGGTTTCTCTTGTTGTGAAGCATGGGCTCTAGGCACATGGGCTTCAGTAGTTGTGGCTCGCAGGCTCTAGAGCACGGGCTCAGTAGCTGTGGCGCACGGGCTTAGTTGCTCTGTGACATGTGGGATCTTCCTGGACCAGGGCTCGAACCCGTGTCCCCTGCATTGGCAGACAGATTCTTAACCACTGCGCCACCAGGGATGCCCTGGGCATTGTTTTATATGCTTCTTAACCCTTAGGGCTTCTCATTCTCTAATTTCTTTGTTTATATCCTTTGTCCATTTTTCATTGGATTTCTTTTTTATTCTTTTGGATTTTCTTTTTTCTTATCAATTCATAATTTTTTAATTAAATTTGTCAGTAGCATACATCATAAAAAAGAAATCCTTAATTTTATAGTGGTTCAATCCACCATGTCATTTTCATTGGAGTTGGTTACAGTTTGGGCTCTTAGGGCCTTAAGAAATCTTTCTCCACTCCCTAGGTCACAAAGATTCCTGCATTTTCTTCTATTTGGTTGATGGGCTTATCTTTTAAGTATATGTCTTTAATGCATTTGCATTCCACTTTGGTTTATAGTATAATATAGGGATGTAGAAATCCAGCTTTATTTTTTCTTACCATAGTGAGGAAATTTTCCCGGCACCAGCCAATAAATAGCATATTCATTTCTCTGAGGATTGCAGTGTCCTGGGAGGGCATGCAGTGCAGTGTTCAGGAGCATGGTCTCTGGGGCCCAAATGTCCGGGTTTGAATCCCAGCTCTGTCACCCACCAGCTTTGTGACATAGACAACTATGGAACAGTGCTCCGAGTCTCAGTGAGGAAGAAATGAGATGTCCCAGGCACAGTGAAAGCACTCAGTTTGTGTTGTTATTTACTAAGTTCTCCTATATACATGGATCTGTTGCAGTCTTATTATTCTCTACTCAGTTTCAGTGGTGTCTTTTTTTGTGTGTGTGCCAGTATATGTGATAACTGTGCCCTTCTAATATGTGTTGTATACCTGCCTCAATCCTTTCTTCTCATCTTTGCTTCTTTCTTCACTGCCCCAACCCAGGACCACCTCCTCAGTTTTGTTGATTGAGAAAGTTGATTTTGTCCATATTTCCTTAATTGGACATAACTTGGACAACTGGTATAGAGAGGGAAACAAATCTTGGGAGAAACTAATGCATTCAACACATTGCTGGGCTTCCCTGGTGGCGCAGTGGTTAAGAATCTGCCTGCCAATGCAGGGGACATGGGTTCAAGTCCTGGTCTGGGAAGATCCCATGTGCCGCAGAGGAACCAAGCCCATGAGCCACGACTACTGAGCCCACGAGCCACAACTACTGAGCCCGCGAGCCACAACTACTGAAGCCTGCACACCTAGAGCCTGTGCTTCACAACAAGAGAAGCCACTGCAATGAGAAGCCCACGCACCACAATGAAGAGTAACCCCCCTTGCTGCAAGTAGAGAAAGCCCATGCGGAACAATGAAGTCCCAATGCAACCAAAAATAAATAAATAAAATTAATTTATTAAAAAAAACAACAGAGGGCTTCCCTGGTGGTGCAGTGGTTGGGAGTCCACCTGCCAATGCAGGGGACATGGGTTCGTGCCCCGGTCCAGGAAGATCCCACATGCTGCGGAGTGGCTGGGCCCATGAGCCATGGCCGCTGGGCCTGCACGTCCGGAGCCTGTGCTCCGCAATGGGAGAGGCCACGACAGTGACAGGCCCATGTACCGCAAAAAAAAAAAAAAAAAAAAAAAAAAAAAAACAAAAAACAGATTGCAAAGGCAATTTCTTAATTTACAGTGAGATATATAATTGTTAAGCAGACCCAGGTACTTGGGTTTTTTTGAATACTTGCACATTCTTCTCTGATGGAGAGTGTATTTGGGAAGCATTTCAGAGTCAGGAGCTCATGGAACCAGAGTATGTGGTAGGTGGGAGATCTAATATCATCACGCCATATAGCCAGGGATGTATGCATACTATAAAATATAATATCCCGTAGTGGAGATATGCTTACCTGCCAAGCAGGGCAGAAAGCCTAGCGCTACACCAATCACTCTCTCCTCTGGACGGTGCTGAGGACGTGCTGACAGTCTTCCTTGCCCACTCCCCTCTCTGCTCCCACCCTTGCATACACTTCAGCAGGCACATCGTTTCTTACACGTGCATCCTCAGGTTTATCAACACCATTGATTAAGCGTCAGCCAACTTCCTACCTTCCAGCTATACACACACCTTGATTAGATTCCTACACCCTGCGTCTCATGGTGCCCGTAAGGTAATATCTTCAAGTAGCTAATTTCATCCATGTGGGTGGGTTCTACTAGGAAGACAAGGCTTTTCTCAGGTTCGGGAGATAAACCGTCGTCCCATTTTGCTTCTTTCCATGTCATACATCGTGGCCATATAGAATAGGGTTTTGTTTTATCTGGTTACTTTTCACTCTCCCCTTTAAGGTCGTCTCTGGCCAGTAAACCAGAGAAACATTCTTTCTAGTGCCTTTTAGTTGCCTCCACCCTAATTCATCTTCCTCACCCCTGTCTTACCTCTGCTCCCTCCCCAGGCCTCAAGCCAGTCTTCCTCTATCTTTAATTAGTACCCATCTGCTGGTGCTTTAGTATCTTGGAGTTGGAGGGACAAAGAGTTGTGATCTTTAGAGTAATATTGTTTTTTTAGGTTCAAACAGCTAAACCTTTCTCTGAATCCATTTAAACCCATTTGCTATTGGCAACCATTGAGTAACGTATGGCCCTGGGCGTTTGTGCAGCATCGAAATTTATTTCCAAAGATTCTTGCTAGAAGAAGCTAGTGACAATGAGAGCAGTCACTGCTGATTCAGACACTTTATATCAATTGTTTTTCTGACTTGACACACAAAATTGAGTCACAGCATTAAATATAGGTATTATTATACAATTAATGTCAGAACAAAATAATAGCCTGCCTTATTTTGACTTTCACGTTGCCATTGTACTTATAGCTATTTATTTCTGTTGTTCAGTCATAACTTACTTTGACTTCGTGTTCAATAGGTTCTGCAACAAATTCATAGTTAAATAGCATTATATGTCTCATCTCAATCAGTCATCCTGCTGTAATTCAGACAATAATGAAGTAAGCAAGGTACAGAATGTGTGTTCTGTTCCTCAGAGAGCATCTTGACAAGCCTGGGTCATAAATGGAAAAACCCCAGCTCCCTTTGTGTTAATTTTCTATACCATCTGAATTTGGAGATTTGTAATCTCTTAGGTAGTCAGTTTAGACACAACCAGCGCCTGTAATTTTAATCGTATCAGTAGCTTACACTTACATACTTTTCACTTGTCAAAGTGGTCGCCTTCGTGAGCTCACACTAGCTAGTTTTTGCGACATAAATTCAAGAATGAAGTATTATCGTATTTTGACACTGGGAGGATGGAGGATAGAGGGGAATGAATGGCCTGCCTAAGGTTACAGAGCATGGAAATTCGAACCCGGCTCTCCTGACTTCTGCCCTTCCACTGTGTCTCTGCACTGGATTCCTGATGATGGAGCTCTTCTCTCAGGAAATGCTATGGTTCCCAAGCATCGCAGGACCACATACATGACAGCATTAGAAAGGTCTAGAACGACCTTCCTTGTAGATACATGTGGGTGAAGTAGGTAGGCTTCCACCAAGGACCGACACTGGGAGAGTCTCTAACCCTTGCCAAAGCTGTGGGACTTCAAATTCCCTAAGGGCCGTCTCCGCTGCAGTAGGTGCTGAAAACTGCTGTTTAAGTGCTGTGTTCTCTGCCAGTTCAGTACAAGGAGCTGTTGGCAATAGCTAGCAATGTAACTCTCCTTTAGGCTATGAGATTACCTCAAGCCCAGCTGAGACCTCAGGGACCAGGAAAGATTTAACAGAAGTCAGGGCATCACAGAACTTCCAGAACACAGACCTGCCCCAGAAGAGCCGTCACAGTGGGGGTGCCTTGATGGGAAGCCCAGGCAGTAGGAGGGTGAGCTCTGGAGAGGAGAGGGGCCTTACCAACTAATTTCATGGGTTTTTTTTCCAAGACTGATCCCTTTAAGTACCAGGATCTACCAACGTAAAATGAGTAGTTAAATGAGCTAAGACATATAAAGCCTTACACACAGTAAATTCTCAGTACCTCTTTGCAAGTAAGAAGGCAAATCAGAGGGGTAGAGTGCACAGGAATTAGATTTCAGCCTTGGAAAAACACACAGAAAGACCGAGAAACAAAATGTGCCTCTTTTCTGGAGCCGGTTTTCCTCCTATCTCCCAGCCCATCTTGTAAGCACAGCGTAGACACCCTTTCTCGGAGTTAAATGCATCTGCCCGTTCTAAAATGGAGGAGAAATACGGAATTCTTAGCGATCTTCAAGTACATCAACCATGCCAGAAAAACAGAACAAGGAAGAGTATTTTACATTTGCCCGTTGATTTCATTTCAGGAGTTAAGATGCCCATGGTCATTCAAAGCTGAGTAAACTAAACTTCAGACCAAGCTTCACAATTCTAAAGCCCCATAGGTTAGCAGTTCCCTGCATGAGCTTCCCGGAAAACCATTCATTTTCAGGATCTCCTCCTCTCACATCTCTTTTTTTGTTAGTCATGATGTAAATAAGAGACCTGGCATTCCCCCGTGTACTGTTTTCCCTGTCCCCTATTATTCAAGCCTAGAAAGTACATCTGAGTCCTCCTTGTTACAGGTGACAAACAGCATTTGTTTTGCATTTTGATGCAGTCAAATTCTCAGGTTCCAGTCTGTCAAACAAGCTTGGCCTGGGCTGGTAATCTCCCGGACTTTAATCCTCTCCATCTTTTATTTGTGTGGAGGCAGCTCAAGGCATTAGCCCTCTCAAAACTGCAAAGCCTCATTTTGTTTGCAACTCTTGAATATCGTATTACAAGGCAGCGTGTGATTTTTATTGTCAACTGGAGTATGCTTAAATGAAGTGTATGGATGCCTCAAGAGGGGCCACGAATTCCCTCAACACTTAACGCGAGCTCTGGGAACGAAGACACTTATCTGCTAGGTAAGAATGTCAAGTGGCCGTGGCTACACTGACAGAAGCCTACGATTAGTTTAATTATAAGACCTACTCACGTGTACTCACTTCTCAAGAAGCATGGAACGCCGCTCACCTTATTGGTAGTTTTTAAATCTTTCTCACCCAAGACCTCTCTTACGACGTCTGCTGTGGCCTAGCAAGTTGAGACATTCTTTTTGGCCACATAGCATCAAACCATTTTGTAGATAATGTCCCCACTTTCTTTCCCTTCTCGCTGCCCTCCAAGTGTCACATCAGGGTTACGACTCCTCAAAAATAATTTTTTTTTGATGTAAAAAGAAGGAAAAAAACAAACAAACCTAATATCATTTAGAAAAAACGAAATGATAGTTTGCTTTCATTAAATGTATCTTCTCTGGGGACTTAATCTTGGTGCCCAGGCATCTTAGAGACAACAAAGAGCATGTATCTTTCTAAAAGGAAAGGCATTCCGAGCACCGTGTGTTGTTACCCATGCCATTTATTATTTTCTTCTTCTTATTCACACTGAAGTATTTAAGATAGGCTTTGGGGGAATAAATTCATAAACCCTGTTGAAGAAAAGTGACGCTTGGCTATACTGCCACACATGTGAATCACAGGGTGCTAATTCAGTAGTGTTTGAAAATAGGATTTTTGCAGTCGTTTTGGAAAGAGGTAGAAGGAAAATGAGCACACAGAGTGGTCAGGTCTTGTGGTCCGTACTCAGTGGGAGGAAGTCAGTGACAAAATCAGCCAAGCAAGTAAAGCAAGAGATTATCTATGCATCTGTCTCTGTCTGTCTGTCTATTGATCTTTTTATTTTTTGCTTTTGAGCTGACAATTGTATTAATGTAAAGTATAATTGTTTTTTTTTTAACATCTTTATTGGGGTATAATTGCTTTACAATGGTGTGTTAGTTTCTGCCTTATAACAAAGTGAATCAGTTATGCAGATACATCTGTTCCCATATCTCTTCCCTCTTGAGTCTCCCTCCCTCCCACCCTCCCTATCCCACCCCTCCAGGTGGTCACAAAGCACCGAGCTGATCTCCCCGTGCCATGCGGCCGCTTCCCACTAGCTATCTACCTTACGTTTGGTGGTGTATATATGTCCATGTCTCGCTCGCTTTGTCACAGCTCACCCTTCCCCCTCCCCATATCCTCAAGTCTGTTCTCCAGTAGGTCTGTGTCTTTATTCCTGTCTTACCCCTAGGTTCTTCATGACATTTTTTCCCCTTAAATTCCATATATATGTGTTAGCGTACGATATTTGTCTTTCTCTTTCTGACTTACTTCACTCTGTATGACAGACTCTAGATCTATCCACCTCATTACAAATAGCTCAATTTCGTTTCTTTTTATGGCTGAGTAAGATTCCATCTTTATTTGGCTGGAACTCTGTGGAATTCCTTTAAATTCTTGTTTTTCTTTCCGCATATTCAACTTAGGAAACACTGAATTTACTTTTAAATTCCACAAGCACCCATATAGTGATGGAAAGGAGAAATAGCTCATGTTTTTGAGTTGGAGGAATTAGAATTTAAAATTTTTCCTGAATAAACCCCATAGGCTAATCATCGGGTGTTGACTCAGCTCAAATGTGCTGTGCAGTGCTTAAACAGGCAGAGGTGAAGAATTCCCTACTTATATATGATGACAACTGAATGTTTTGTTCTATCAGTGGTTATTACAGCAGCTTGTATTTATGAAGTGTCTTTTTCTGAAGAGTTTAAAAGATTCTGTAATTTTTTGCATTTTATACGTGGGGACCCAGAGGAATAGAAATGTCACATCATGACCGAGGGACAGAGCTAATGCCAGAACACAGCTCTCTTAACTTCCAGGTCATTGCTTTATCTTATCGTGTTGCCTGTCAGCATACAGATGACACTCAAATCTGTTTCCCTTCAATGCTATATTCACAGATTTTCTTTTTTTTTAACTGTGACTGATCCTCAGTGGACAGAGGCAACCAGGAGATCTAGCACTGAGTCACTAACCATCTGGATTCCACAGCCTTTGAAGCTTTGTCTGTGCCCCTGGGGGCATTTGAGGTGGCCCTAGGGCCATGTGGTTTCCCGCTAATAACTGGTTGATTCTGTACTGCAATCAACCAGCAATAACTGGGTCTAGCTTTCAGTTGCTGTCACAGATCCCTAAGGGCATGGAAGCCGAACCATCACACTTGGTCTGAGAAGCTGTAAAGATAGAACCTTTGGTTCCACATAGCCATCCTCTTGTTTATTTTGAGCATCCCCCAATATCTTTGTCTACCAGGAAGTCTGAGCTCTCCTAAGACTCCTTCTCCGTGAAAGCAGTGGCTTTTAGAAAAATGATGTCTGCCTCTAAAACCTTCACTGATATCTATTTTTAGTGCCTTTTATCTTCATGAATGATTTGAGCTGTGTAAAACTTGTAAAATTTGGAGACTTTAAAAAGAGTGCAGTGAGGATGATTCATTGATTTGTAAATCGGTTAGGACCTATAGTCTTCAAAGTTGAAGGCACCAGGGTTACGTGGTGGAGAGAAGAGAAAGCTAAGAAAAAAAATTTAATAATCCTCTGCTAGTGGTGTTTATATGATGAGTTACTCTTTAAACAGGGGTGATCAGATGGTTTCCATTCCCCTCTAAATAAAGAGAGGGGAGTGGAAGGCAATAGATTTAAACTAAAGCATAGGGGATTTAAGTTAGGTAAAAGAAAGAATTTCCTGACAACAAGATTCTTAAAGCCTGGAATGGTTATCAAGAGAGGTTATGGAATCTTCTTATCTAGAGACCTTTAAAAACAATGTAGATTCCATCTGTCTCAGATGGTTTAGAGCAGACAGCCCTAAAAGCCTCTCAACGGATTAGATTATCTTTTTAAGGTTCTTTCTAGCTCTACGATAAACAAGGGGACTTGGAGTATTAGTAATTGGCCAATCAGTAAAGATTGCAGTGGCAAAAACCATCTTGCCCCTCCAAATAACCAACTTTACAATTACCAATTTGAGTGGGTTTGTCCTGAGACCTACTTAAAAGTTTCATAAGAAACTCAGCATTTCTCCCAGTTTGCTGCTATTTGGTTTTACAGGGAGTTTTTAATGTGCAGAGTGTTTGAGTTTACATAGTTAAGTCAGTTGATCCTTTACTGTTTTATTCCTTTTGTTGCGTTAATGTTAAAGCTTTCACAGTTAAATTATTATAGCTTTGTAAAATGATTTATAAATAAGGACTGTCACTGTGGTATTTATTTATATTAGTAAAAAACTGGAAACAACGTAAAAATCCAACATGAGGGGATTCATCACAATAATTTGGTATGTCCAAGTGATGGAATATTGTGCAGCTGTTAAAATTCAGGAATATTTACTTACCTGAAGAAATGCTTTATGTGGAAAAAAATAGCATTAATAATCACGTATCCATGGCATGATTTCAAATGTCTTTATACGAGAAAATAAAATTCTGGGAATAAAATACACCAGTATTGGTGGGATATTGGTGATAGAACAACAAGGGCTTTTGTGTTTTCACTGGAAACTTTTTTTTTTTTAAGTCTTTTAAATTCTCTGTAGCATATATGGCTATCTCTTACTATCAGGTTAAAAATTTATAAAATAAATTCAAATCTAAAAAATAATCGCATACTTCAGATACATAACTAGCATCATCCTGTGGTCTTCCCTTTAATTACCTCTCTAAGATTTCTAAAGTTGTTATAGAACATTTGACTGTTAGGTTTGGCATAGTCTCAGAGAGGCACTGTGTCTATTTGTAATGCAAATTGTGGATCTGTTCTCCATTCGGAAGGCTTGGATGAAAGAAACAAAACAAAACAACAACAGCAAAAAAACACCCCATAATGTTGAAGAGCTCTCGTAACTCCCCTTTATCACTTGTCTTCCCCTGGACTCAGGGAATGAATCAGAAGTTAGTGTGCTTCATAGCCTATGCTTCCGTTCTTTCTCCTGGCAGAACACTCTACAACATAAGTTCTTGTGTTGTTAAGTTTGATGGGACTCTGTTGCATATTTCAAGTGTAGATATAGCTTTACCTGCTTAAGTGCTTGCCCTCTCTTCTGTGGCTGCAGGAAAAAACAGGTGGTTTAGAGAGTGTGCAGCTATCGACTGACAGGACTGTGTGAAATACGTTAGTATTAACATGCACTGCCTATGATGAAATTTAGCATGGACAGATCGTGATTTTGAATTTTACTCAGTATCCAGTTCTTACTGTATTACATATGCTGGCTACCCAGCCACCGCTGCCAACCGCCATTACTCTCCTAATTCAGATCCTTATTATCTTTCACCCGGACTAGGTCTACCAACATCTAGGCACCTAACTGATCTACCAGCACCCAGCATCTTTCCCCTGTGCTCCACCTTCCAGCTGAAAGCAGGGAAGATCTTTCTCAATTCCAGTAGTCATGTCACCATCCTTCAGTAGCTTGCCTTCGCATATAGGACGATAGGTAGATTCTTTAGACAGGCTATGACCTTCTTCACGGTCTGATCCTGTCTTCTTGTCTCGCCACATCTTCAGTTTATTCTCCAGTTGTAAATTCTATTTCTTCAATCTGAAACTGTCTCTTGAAAATAGAGTGGAAATAAAAATCATTCTCATTTTTAAGACCCACATCAAACCTGCAACTCCACCCTATAAAAGCTTCTTCAGCTTACTTAGTGACACCTAATTACTCCTACCCTTCTGTGATTGTATCACAGACAATCACAGTGTAATTATTTGTTTGTATAACTTTCTCCTTGTGGGGACACTGTACAGTTTAAGGGCTTAACTTCTACGTCCTTAGCACTTTGGACAGAGGATGGAACATACTAGCTGAGAAGTAAAAATTCTTTGCGGCACTAATACATTAATAAAATGGCCTAGAATAAATTACAGGCATACCACATGTTTATTGTGCTTTCCTTTATTGCAATTCACAGATAATTGGGGGGGGGCGGTGTTTCATTTGTTTTTGTTTTTTACAAAATTAAGGTTTATGGCAACGCTGAGTTGTCAGATGATGGTTAGCATATTTTAGTAATATTTTTTAAATAAGGTATGTACATTGTTATTTTAGGCATAATGCTATTGCATACTTAATAGATTGCAGTATAGTACAAACAGAAATTGGTATGACTTACATTATTGCGATATTTGCTTTATTATGGTGGTCTAGAACCAAACCCACAATATCTCTGAGGTAGGCCTGTAGAAATTAGACGCTTTTAAAGTAAACAGGCAATAAATGAGCTTTAGTCATTAGCAGCAAGTCATACCATAGACTTAACTTCTCTTGGCTCATGGGAACTCCTGGAGACTTTGTCCCCTGAGTCCTCCCTGCTGGATTGCTCCGAGAACATCTTTTCTTCAATACCCTGAGGATGTGCCTTCAGAGTGACATAGAGACCCTTGCAAACAAGGAAGAGATCTGTAGGGAGAAAAAGGCGGAAGGCACTTAGTCATTTTTCACCTTGCTCTCTAGTGGTCTTAATGATGTGGTGAAATTAAAGTTATATGTTGTTTTCTAGAAGAGTAGCTCCCAGACTTTCCATGGGCTAATCAATTTTGTAAAAATGGAGGTCACCATAAGGCAACCAAGTTTTTATTTTGTCAAGTAAAAACATAGACAAAACTCCCCATCTGCTATAATCAGTGTTTCATAAAGAAAAGCACATTTAAATATTAACAAAATAAGAAAGATATAATCATAGAATGTGGGAGAAGTCTTCAAATTAAACAAATGGAGTGAGACTTCCCTGAAGTGGAGTTGTACTTATTTTTCTCATTGTGTTGCTACTTGGTGAAAACTTATCCTGGACCGGCATGGGATAATAGGCAATAAGTACTATTTTTGAGGAAGGGAGGGATGGCCTGCAAACAGCAGGACAGTCAAAGGACAGGAGGAGGAGCAAGGAGTTCCTCCCTGCTGCTCACAGCTGACCTTATAGCACCACCAATTGCCCAGAGGGAGACACAGTTCATCCTGTCCTTCTCCTGATGCTTCCACTGCTAAGGATTGCTCTTGGGTTGAGTAGGCGGAACCTATGTCTTGAAAGCTGAATTCAAGCTGTTACTTAAGAATTTCTGAAAGTATCAACAGATGACAGTAGTACTTTTAACTTTAAGGAAAAGAGCACTTTAAGTGCATTCTTTCATCTTGGTTACTTACTGAAATTTATCAACGGTGAAGTGGGTGGTAAGGTAATGTTTGCATTGGCATGGCAACCGTCAACTTAAAAATACTTATGTCCATGTATGGGTTGTCATGTGTTGCTTCTAGCTTGTGTGTGGTCTGCAGTCCATATATCTTACACATGTCATTTCAACCACAAGTACCCCTAGAGGAGCAGCTGTGGGCACCTTGGTATTGCTGAAGTCCCCCCACCTAACTTTTATGGTGTTGCCTAGCTTTTCTGTTGGCACCTTATGCCACCAAGGTCAAGTGCTTGACATCCTTAATCATAGATGGATGTTTTAGTGATTTTCATTCTCATAACTGAAAATCATCTCAGAAGTGGGAATCTCTTCCGTCACTCTATTAGCTAAGCATTGTTGTGTCGAGAGAGAAAGGAATATTCAGTTTTAATATCTCTAACATGGAGCAAAGCTACAAATAATTCAGCCTTCACCTTGGCGTTGTAAATTTAACATGTCAACGTAATAAAGTATTAATAGCCAGACACAATGAAACTCACTATGGTGGTTGAATTTATTAAATATGGTAGATGGACAGATTCTTCTCAGTGTTGAGCTATGGTCTGGAGAATCCAAAAGCAGCTTGGGATTGTGATACAGTCCTTGGTATTTATGTTTATTGATTGGCTACTGGGCTGGCATGAGATTAGAAAATTAGGGTCAGGTCCTGGGGAGTTTTCTGACTTGTATATATATTCACATATTCTAGGATTATCCTCTGGAGGAAATAACCCATATTCCAAGCATTAGCATTTGGAGCTTTTTCCTATGAAGATCTTAGACATCGTCTAAAAAGCATAAACTTCACTGTAACCTAGTCATTTAATTTTGGGAAGAACAGTTTCATTAAAATATAATTCTCAGGCCACTCAGTTCACCCATGTAAAGTGTACAACTCAGTGGTTTTTAATATATTCACAGAATTGTGCAAACATCACCATCATCAATTTTAGAATATTGTATCACCCCTAAAAGAAACCCCTGTACCTGTTAGCAATCACCCCCATCCTCCTATCTCCCAGCCCCCTCCCAAACACTAGAAAACTACTAATCTGTTTCCTGTCTATCTGCCTGTTCTGCATATTTCATAGAAATGGAATCATCCACTACGTGGTCTTTTGTGACTGGCTTCCTTTACCTAGCATGGTGTTTTCGAGGTTCATCCACGTTATAACATGTATCAGTACTTCATTCCTTTTTATTGCTGAATAATATTTCATTGTATGGATAAATACCACATATCATTTACCTATTCATCAATTGATTGGCATTTGGGGTGTTTCCACTTTGGGCTATTACAAATAATGTTGCTATGAATATTCACGTACAAATTTTTGTATGAATATGTTTTCCTTCTTTTGGATATATACCTAGGAGTGGAATCGCTAGGTCATATGGTAGCTCTATGTTTAACGTTTTGAACAACTCCAAAACTGTTTTTTAAAGTAACTTCACCTGTTCACATTCCTACCATCAGTATATTAAGGTTCTGATTTCTCCACATCCTCGCCAACATTTGTTATTAGCGGTCTTTTTTTTACCATAGCCATTTTAGTAGTAGGTTTGAAGTGGTATCTCCTTATGGTTTGATTTGCATTTCCCTAATGACTAATATTCTTGAATATTTTTTTCCTTACACTTATCGGGAATTTGTATATGCTACTTGAATAAACATCTATTCACATGCCAGTCATTTAATTTTAAGACCTATTTTCAAATATAAATGAATCTAGGAGGTAAGGAATTGGAAAATGAGAACTGTGAGGATAAAAGAGGGACAGAATGGATTCCTATAAAGTTTCTTCCCTTTTCTTACAGTCTTATCTATTAAATGACTGTTAAAATTTATTTCTTACTCATACTGGATAAAGTTTAAAGATCTTTATAAAAACATGATTTTCTCCACTTTAAATTTTTTTTATTTGTTTTTCTTTCTGAGTGAAATCCTTTGTTAGAAGGGCCCAGTTCCTATGTGATAAGCAGGGAAGGGTGGTCAGTTCTAGATACTAGGATAGAGTTCAAGATGCTAGATGTTTCTCTGATTCTCTAGGGGGAATCAGAAGATGAAAACAAAATCTCAGTCTCACACCATTTCAGAAGCAAGGAAAGATCTGATCAGAACACCAGCTCTCTTTATTGCTCTGATCCGAGGTATACTCAGTAGACACCAGTTAATTGTGGAACAGAAGGATGCTTCCTTAAATTGTGAAATATTTTATGGAGGAGACACATCTCTTAGAACTTTTCTCCACAGCAGTGGACTATAATGTACTTCTTTTGCTGTGTTTCTACTAGTGCCTTCCACCAGAAGCAAGAGAGGAACCCTTAGAATTCAACCAGGTTCAGCACAGTCTTCCAAACCATTTCAAATGGAAGGAAAAAAATCAAAACAAATTAACCAGTCAAAATTCCTGTTAAAGATTTATTACAAAAAAGTAAAGGAATGTCAAAAAGGAATAAAGCAGCAAGTCTTAACTCCATGGCAATATTTCTCACCCTCAGTTATACTTGATACCTTTATGCTACAAGAAGAGCTACTATCTAGGCCTTGAGTACATTGATGATCATTCTGGATTGATCACTGTGATCCTGTTTAAACCCAATGACTATCCAGTAAAGGTTGCCCTCTATCAGTGTGTTAGCTGGGATGCCTTCCCCTTTGCTCGTCCATACAGAATCGTGTAATGAGATTATCATTTCTGCATGTTAGAAAGATACAACGTTTCACCATTTCAAATTTTTCTACCATTAAATTGCATTTTCACGTCTGTTTTGGGGTCTGTTTTCAAGGCCCTGTTTTCTTATTCTGTCTTCTATAAACTTTTCTCTTAATTAATATTTACTGAGCATGTCCAGGTAAGAGGGCAGGATAACCATTAGTAGTGACCTTTATGAGAGCCTTTTATTATCTTAATAATGTTATTTTTAACCCAATATATCCAAAATATTATCATTTTGGTGTGTTATGGGCTTACATGTGGCTGCTCGCAATATGTTTGTCGGAGTCCTAACTCTCAGAACCTCAGAATGTGACTGTATTTGCATATAGGCTCTTGAAAGAGGTCATTAAGTTAAAAATGAAACCATTTGAGGGGGATCTTCATCCAATATGACTGGTAGGTTGAGAGAGAGAGGAAATTTGACCACAGATACACACAGCAGGAATACCCCATGATGACAAAGGAAGAAAATAGTCATCTACAGGCCAATAAGAGAGGCCCCAGAAGAAACCGACTTTGCTGACATGTTAATCTCAGACTTTTAGCTTCCAGAATTGTGAGAAAATTAATTTCTGTTGTTTAAGCCCCCTAGTATATGGTGCTTTGTTATGACAGCCCTAGCAAATGAATATAATGTATAATTAATATAAAAATTTTTAATGAGATAGTTTGCATTTTCTATACCAAGTCCTTGAAATATATGGTATATTTGACACATCCCACCTCAGTTTGGACTAGCCACATTTCAAGTACCCAGTAACCATATGTGACTAGTGGCTTACTTCAGTGGTCGTTGTTGGTACAAATAATGTGTACTATGAGAGTCTTGATGATGGGGAAAAAGTGAAATGAGAAGGCCAGGAAGCTAAAGAGAGGTTTAGTGGCAAAAGAGAAAGGAGACAGTTTCTGGGGTTTTATTTGTTTGTTTTTCCATTTAAAATTAACATAACCACATTACAGAAAATTTGGGGAAAATAAAAAAGAGAAAAGATACCCTCTTCCCCATAATCCCATTCCTATAACAAAACCACCTTAATTATTTTTCTTTAGGCTTTCATCCTATCTATTGCCTTATTTTGCACAGAATCTTATTTCCTGCTTTTATTCAGTATGATATCATAGCCAGTTTTACACACTGCTACAGTCCTCACATCCATCATTTTTAAATGGCTGTGTAATACTCCATCAAGTGTGGCACCAGAATTTAATTAGTATCCTTTAGTATGAGTGTTTAGTGTGTGCAAAGAAAGTAGATTAAAAGTGTAAAAGTAAAAAGAACCAGGCCAAGAATAGTTTTAGAGAATTTCTTCTAATTCTTCAAAGGTTGGGCAGATCACCAGGCATGAGCACAAAACACGAAGAAGACTGAGCATAGATGATAAATAGGTTATTTTATAATCAAGTAAAATTTAAATTAATGTGATACATTTAATTATACGCAAAAGTGTAATGGCCCTTTATGGTAATTAGACATAAATAGTAAATGTTGACATAGGCAATCCCGTAATATAATTAGGGATTCCTTTACATGGCCAAACAGAATTTTCAGATTTCCTCCTCTCTCAGTTTTCTCATACTTATAATCAGTTTCAATGTCAAGTATCAGCCTAGTGCTGGTCTTATCCAGCTGTACTGGATCATATTTTCCTCAGAATGAAACCTCTTGCATGTATTTCTTAGAAACTACTGTTTAACACTCACAGTGGGCAATGTACTGTGAAATACAATGTAAGAGACACAGATAATTGAGATATATTCCTGATTTCAAGTGACCTTCAAGATGAATAGCTCATTTACTCATTCGTTCATTTATTTGAGAGAGTGATACAAAATAAGGCTAAAGAAGTGAGTTGGGGAAAGGTTGAAAAGAGCCTTCCATGCAGGGTTGAGGGTTTGAACTTGATTTCAGAGGCCGTAGGGAGCCAGCAGAGCTCTTGGAGCAAAGGCTTCCGTGCTCATTCGCGTTTGTAAATGTTCTTAGTACAGACTCGCTGAGGACTGTGTGAAGAACGGACTAGAACAGGAGAGATTTGTGGCAAGACACCCAGTTAGTAGGAGACTGATGGGAAAGTCTGGAGGCAAGGAGATAAGGGCCCAACAGAAGGCACTGGCAGAGGGAGGGAAGGAGAAAGAAAGAATTCCTGAGTCTGTAATTTAGGAGATTGGTGATACGCTGTGGTAGGCTTCAGAGGAAGAGGAGAGGCTCAGAGAGAAAGCTAGTAAATTCTTTCACTAGAATTTGAGGAGCATGTGGACGCACTGGTGGAGAGGTCTTGTTTTAGGTACTTGATTGAAAGGGAGGCGGGGAGAAAGAAGACCTTCTCGACATGAAGGCGGAAAAGGCAGAAACGTAAGCATGCCAAGAGAGCTTGCCCTGTCAGCAATGAGAGAGGTTTTTTTTGTGGGGTTTTTTTGCGGTACAAGGGCCTCTCACTGTTGTGGCCTCTCTCATTGCGGGGCACAGCCTCCGGACGCGCAGGCTCAGCGGCCATGGCTCACGGGCCCAGCCGCTCCGCGACATGTGGGATCTTCCCGGACCGGGGCACGAACCCGTGTTCCCTGCATCAGCAGGCAGACTCTCAACCACTGCGCCACCAGGGAAGCCCCGCAATGAGAGAGTTTGATGAAGTATAGGGTGCTGGGCTGCAGCCGATTTACGGAGTAAGGTCTGTAAAGGTACCACAGGAGTCCTCTGTGACCTTAGCAAGGGGAGTCTAAGAAAGTTCACTGAGGTAAAACCCAGAGATTATAACAGAGGCTTCTTGACTGTTTTCTATGTACCGGATGCTGTTCCAAACCCTTACACATATATTATCTCATTTAACTTTTTCTAATCCTCTGATGTATTTTCTATAGTTATCTCCACTTTACAGAAGAGAAAGCAGGTTTGGAGGGCTGAGTAACGTGGAAGGCCCCCAGATAACTAGAGATGGCTGGGGATCGAAGCAGGCCGAGTCCACAGCCCACGCACGTCCTCACCACACTGAGGATTGAGTCAGAGAACACGTGGGAGGTGTGGAAGCAGAGAAAGCAAGATTTGGTGAGGTTGGGCCACAGAAGCTGGGGGAGCATTACTATCCCAGCAACATGGAAGGCACTTGGGCGGTATTGATGTCTGAGACCTGGGGAGGCCCAAGCAAAGCAAGAGTAGAGAGAACTGGCTACACGAGGTACTGGGAGAGGGCGGGGACAGATGGAGGGTCAGCTTGGGTGGCTCGCCGGTTGCTGTAGGTAAATTCTAAGGGCGATGGCGGGGACTTTAAGGGAAATCGTGGCTGACGCATTCAAGTACCACATTGCAGCTGAGAAGGAAGTGGTAGGCACACAGTTTGATGGCAGCATAACATTTGGAATCACTGCCACAGGGAATGTAAATGAGAGCTGAGGAGGGGGTAGTACAATCAGTACTGAGCAGTTCCAAGGCAGGAGGAAATGAACTGGCGGTGGGGTATGGGTCTGTAGCTTTCCGGGTGTGGTGGAGAGCCTCGGGGAACAGGCATGAATTCCTGAGAGGCCTGGAGGCAAGTAGATGTCTGCAGTGAGAATGGAGAGGAGGTCTGTTTCCTCTTTTGTTTTATTCTTTAATAAGTCTGGAAGTAGCTCTGGAAATAGTAAAGTAGAGGCAGGAAAATGCTGGAACAACCTCCAGGCCCAGAGGTGAAAATAATATCTAATATTAATTGAACACTTAGGATCCTTGGACCTTTTCTGCACCCTTTACAACAAGCCTATGAAGCAAGGACACTATAAAGGTTAACTGGGAGAATTCGCAGCTCCCGTTTGTGAAGGCCACAAGCAAAGCCAAGTTTCAGTTAGGAGAAAAAAGCTGTGCGAAAAGTTTCAGTGAAGAGGTAAGAAATTGCAATTTTAGAATTAGAAGAACAAATATAGCGGGTAGTCCAGAGGTCGGTGTTTCCCATACTTTCTGGAACGAGGCATCACCCGGGGTTCCTGGTAAAATACAGATTCTCATTCTGGAGACTTTGATTCAAAGCTTGTGTGGGTCCTAGAATCAATTTTTAATAAGCTCTCCGTGATTATATTATATTCATGATTGTATATATAATAGAAGTGTGGAAAAACACTACCGGGGTGTGATTGCCTGGGTTAAGAGTGAGATCAGCAGATGAGGCTGCCCAAGGTGAGGATGGGATGGAAGGGAGAGAAGAGAAAGAACCAGTACCTGTGTGAGCCCGAAAGGGGGTCATGGGGGATCCTCAGTCCTGTGTTCAGAGAGAAGGGGCTCCAAGTCTCTGATTTGTCAGAACCCTGCAGGGTACTAAGGACTGGTCCCCACTCCCAGCCAACTCCAGTGGCCAGGTGGGGTCGCCTGGCTCACGTCTTTCACAGAGGACATGAGAACCCACAGGACTTTGGGTCCCTCTAATCAGTTTGACCTCAAGGCCAGGCATCACAATGGTGTAATTCAATTTTAGAAGTAAAACATGTCCTCATCTGAATCGTTACCTCACCATCCCCACTCCCCCCCAAAACAACTTATACCTACTTGCAGACATCTAAAATCCCTTGCTAAAGGATCAACGGTATACCATTCTTTTACGGTTTTAACACATTTTAAATGCAAAAGCCAGGAAGAGAGGATGCATGGAAATTCCTTCACAGCACAGCATAACCCATCAGTCAACCAGTGTGAAGGTCTTAGTGACCCAAGCAGGCAGTTTGAACAAAGAGATTGGAGCCTGTCGGAGGCCCTGGAGAGAGCCACCTCCCTTAGGGAGGAGAAGTGGAAGGGCAAAAGGAGGAGCGTTTCAAACCGAAGTTTCATTTTTCTTTGTTTTACCAAGAAGGCCCGTTTATATTCAGAATAGAGAAGCTAAGTGGGAGTTGCATGCTGGGGTATTTCTGTGTTGCCAGAGATCACCCGGACGTAGCTTCCTGGGTGCAGCTTGCGAGTGTCCAGAGGGCTGGAAGGTAGCAGAAAAGAGACATGATTTTTTTACAACGATGAGAGGATGAGAAAATGATCTCAGGGTACTTCTAAGGCAGCTGCTGATAGGCTCTAGTTAGGAGTTATCAGTGGGTCCCTTCAAAATCCTGAAGCACGAAGCCATGAAAAAAGCATCCAAGAAAAGATACAGAGGAGAGTTTGAGAGGCTAAGTACTGATCCTCGTCGACTTTGAAAAATTGTAGTGAATTTGAAGCATATGAGCAACGGTTGTTCTCAAAGCCTCCATAATTCAGCTAGTTCACTACAGATTCATTGAACCCCCTCTGATTTTGCTTCAAATCCCTGCCACCACCAAAACTGTTAGATGCAATCAAATGCACGGTTATAATTTACAGCTGCTATATTGACAGGCAGCCAGATCCCTCCTCCCAGAGCTTCATGGTATTGGCCTCCAGTGAACCTGAGCATTTGAAAAAATGATATTGAGTGAAACCTATGTGTGCACGCTAGATCTATAGGGATGATTTTAGAACGGACCCAAACTCTAGGATTATGGTAAAGTGTAAAGTTATTTTTGGATTTGGGGTTTTGTTTTTTTTTTAAAAGCAAACACAGAGTCTGCTTTTAACAAGTATACTGCAAAAAGAAGATACCAACTGTTATATTAGTATTTTAAAATGTAATTTCACAAATGACTTCTGCATTCTTCCATACCCTGTGCACTTCCTGTGTCAAATCTTAGTAATTGGCAAAGGAAAAAAAATGGCAGCCTCTTACATGACTTCATTAAGCAGTTATTAGACTGAGTCCTCCTATTTGAATCCGTCTACTTTAAAAAAAATTATGTGTGGATGTTTATCTGCCTGTGGCATATTGTACACATAAAATTCAAAAATCAAATTTTTTCAAAATGACAGCTGTTAACATTTGCATTTCTTCAATCCTCATCAGTCAAAATCAAGTTATCCATCCTAGATCTGCTAGTTACAGATGGCCTACATAGTAACATCCTCAAAGGGCGGTGTTCAAAGTAGATAATGCCAAAGCTTTGGAAGGTTGGATGGTTCTATATATTTATGGTTTGCATATATTTAATCATTTATCTCCTTCCATTTTAGCCATTTCTTCTCATCTTCACCACATCTTTGTACTGTTTTAGGTTAATCCTTCCATCTGGCATTAATGCCAATGTTCCCACCTCCGTTGCTTATGCTTTAGCGTCACTTCCTTTTCCTTTCGAGTCTAGTAAATTACCAGCAAAGAAAGCCAAGATGGAGTGTCATGTATTAGGAAGGCAGGTAGATAAATGAACCTGTTTCTGGAAGTTTCAGAAACACACAGATGCTCTACCGATTCCTATTTGGGGGGAGGTCTGCCCTTGATGATAGGAAAGAGATGAGTAAGAGGTCCAGCAAGAAATAATAGAGAGGAACAAAGGAGGATAAAATTAACTATGTTTCCTTCTTCCCCCTTTCCTAATTATCCTTCACCTCCTGCTGGTCCTTCTTTTTATTTTAAAACTGTTTATTCTGAAATAATTTTAGACTTACAGAAAAGTGAACCTTATTTGAACTTCAGCAGGTTTTCCATTCCTGTTCTGTTTCTGTTTGAAGATCCAGCCCACGATTCCACATTGCATTAGAGCTTGTATCTCCTTGGTCTCCTACAATCTGCACAGTTCCTTCGTCTTCCCTTGTCTTTCATGACCTTGATGCCTTGAAGAGTATTGGTCTGTTATTTTGTAGAACATCCCTCAGTTTGGGTTTGTCTGATGATTCACCATGATTAAACTAAGGTTATGTATTTTGGGCCAGAGTACTACAGAAGTGATGTGCCCTTCTCAGGGGGTCCATGATGTCGAAATGTCCTATAATTAATGATGTTCATCTTGATCATATCATTAAGGTGGTGTCTGCTGGGTTCCTTCACTGCAGAGTTACTATTTTTCCCCTTTATAATTAACACATCCCTTGGGGACATATTTTGAGACTACGCAAATAACTTGGTTTCTCCTCATACTTTCACCCACTAATTTTAGCATCCATCCATGGTTCCTGTCAGCAACAACTGTTACTGTGGTATTACAATAGTTGTTTTTACTTCATTCTTTCCTTCTGCCTTCACTAATTGGAATTCCTTTCTAATGAAGAGCTATCCTTTCTCCCTCCACCATTAATTTCTGTATTCATTTATTTATATCATTATAGATTCATGGATATATATTTTGTTCCAGTCCTGGTATTATTTTGTTGCTCAAATTATTCCACCTTTGGCTATTGGGAGCCCTTTCAAGGTAGCTCCTGTTCCCTTTTGATTTGCCCAAGCTTTTTTGAGAACTTTCTCTTTTTTTTTTTGGTGCTATGGGAAGCTCTAGGATTATTTCATATTTTCCTTGCCACACCCCAAGAATCAACCACTTTCCCTTGGAGGCTTGATTCCTTTTATTACAGAATCCTCTTCAGAAACCAAGAATGGTTTCTAGGAATGCTCCTTGCTGGAGTATCACTGCTTCTAGACCCTCTCAGCAGACAGAACTTGGAAATCAATCAATCAATCAACCTATATACATACTAGATTCCACACACGTCTGTATTTACTTTCGAGTCTGTATATACATTAAAAAACCATGAGTTTATGCTGATAAGTCTAATTCCAATCCAACACCACAGTGTTCACTGAGAGTTCCCCCATCCTTTTTTGTAATTACATTTTCATACTGTGAAAAGGCTAGCTGTCATTATCTATAATGTATTTAATTCTTATTTCAACCCTAATATACAAAGTTGTTTCAGAATTGCTAACACTTACCCTTGTACTAACCAGAGTATAGTGTTCGTGTAAAATTCTTTTTTTTTTTTTTTTTTTACATATGGAGGTATCTATTCTTTTTCAAATTCTTTCCCCAATTAGGTTATTACAGAATATTGAGCAGAGTTCCCTGTGCTACACAGTAGGTCCTTGTTGGTGTGTATAATTCTTTTTGTCTTTATCCTTATTGTAGCCAGTCAAAATACTGTTTCCAGGGCTTCCCTGGTGGCACAGTGGTTGAGAGTCCGCCTGCCGATGCAGGGGACACGGGTTCGTGCCCCGGTCCGGGAAGATCCCACATGCCGCGGAGCGGCTGGGCCCGTGAGCCATGGCCGCTGAGCCTGCGCATCCGGAGCCTGTGCTCCGCAACAGGAGAGGCCACAACAGTGGGAGGCCCGCGTACCACACACACACACACAAAATACTGTTTTCCAGTGTTACTTGGGTTAGTTGTTTTATCCCCCAAGCCCTTCAACGTGCTTATGTTAATTTTTTGTAATGTAATGAAGGTCATGTGTTATAGTTGTATTCTTACTTGGAGTCCCTGCTACATCTTGGTTGATTGTTTTTGACATACATACAGTAAAACTCACTCTTTGTTGTATGCGCTTCTAGGGGTTTTGGCAAGTGCATAGAGTCCGTATCCACAGTCATGATATACAACAGATCCATAGCCCCAACAGACCCATCTCCCCTCTACTCCTGACAATCACTGATCTGTTTCCTAGCTTTATAGTTTCGCCTTTTCCAGTATGTCATAAATAAAAGCAGACAGTACTTTTGGACCTGGCTTCTTTCATTTAGCAGAATGCATTTGAGATTCGTCTGTGTTGTTGTGTGAGTCGTATTCCATCACGTGGATGTTGCACTTCCTTCTTAAGACAGAATTTGTGATCTTTGTCCATATATCTAATGTTCACATTCATAAAATTGCCCAGTGGGTTGATGCTTCTTGGGACTCTGAAACTGTGACTTCGAAAGTATGTTTTTCATCTTTCCTTAGCACTGAGTGTACTTCACTTCATCTTGTTGACTATGGTCATTTCCTACAAGCATCAATCATTTTAACATTCCAAGGAGGGCTAGAGCCAAGCCTTAATTAGTTTTGGTAAGATTGACAAGGAGACTATGGATAATTGAAATCTTCACGTCATGTACAGGCCTTATAACAGCTACTTCTTCCCCCAATTACTGAAAGGTAGCAAAATTGACTCCTTTTAAGTTTTATATCCTTTCCCTTCCTTTACTCATCCTCAGGTAGAAGCACTAATGAGTCCTCAGGTGACCATAAAAATGGAAAGACAGAGAAGAAGGGGATGCACAGGCTATGGGTAATCTATATAGTGGATAAAAAGCCTCTGTGTCATTGAGAATTGATTGCACTCTAGTAAAATAAATCTGAGTAGGGATTATGTATCTTTGACTTATTTTAGATTTCCTTGTAGTGCTTAGTACTTGTTGATTCAGTGATAGACTTATGGTCAGTTCTAAAAGTCTACCTAAAAGAATATATTCCTACTAAGAAAATACCAGCCTCCACTGTTTCTTGCAGCTACCTATGTGATCTTCACTACAAAGCATGGCGTCCATTTGTGGCACTGAGAAAATCTTAATTGCAATAAAACAGATATTTGTAACTTATACCCATGGATAGGCACACATGGATAGTCTTTTGGGAACCTGTGAACTTCTAGAAATTATACGTTCAAGTATACGCACATTTTCTGGGAGGGAGGACCCTGTTTTGAACCAGATTTTCAAAACTGCAAAACAAACAAAATTAAGAACATTAACTAGAAAGATCATCTCCATGTTTCCTCTAATATTGACATGGAAAACCTGAAAGCACTCACATCCTGTCTCTTTTAGTCTGGGAGATCTTCATTCAGTCTCGAGAAGCGTTCACTAGACTACAAATTCCTTGAGAGAAAGTACTGAATTTTTGTAATCTGAATCTCCAGCACCTGGGACAGAGTCTGATATATAATAGGTATTGATAAATACTTCCTGAATGGATTCAATATTTTAGACTACTGATAGGACCTTTTAGTCTATTGATGATATAAGAGGTCTGACTAGCCTATGCTGTCTGTGACACATTTATTTTAATTAGTTTGCAGGAATCTGTACAACTTTGTCATATCAGTTAATCAGCTAGTAAATCACTAGCAGTAATAAATATATGCAGTATTTTTTTCTAATACTGTTTATATTTACATGACGTGCCTTCCTTTCCTAAATCCCTGTGGCCTTCATCGGTGACAGATGAGAATATATTTTCCCCTTTCTATTTACTACTTGAGGGAGCAGAGGGTTTGAGTGATTTTGAAAAGATCACTCCACAGTGTGAAATCTTGAAAAAAAGGGTTTTTTTTTTAACTTTGGATATAAGCTCTAAACTGCAAAACTGTGCTATTATGCAGAATTTACTCTTCTAGTTCTGTCGATTTATAAATTCCTATAGAGGGCCTTCTGAAGAAACATTGGTAATTCATGTGTTTGCTCTTCAAAAAAATACACTTGGGCTGAGTTTTGGAAGCCTGGGTGACCTACGTCATCTACAAAGTGGTTGCCAAAAATTCCAGCCCATGATGTTCTCTCTTCTCAGCCAAATAATGGTACCAACCATTGAAAAGTATCACATCTTTGTTTTGGGTATGTCCGTTCTGATTCCCCTGGTTCAATATTAGTTGAAAGCTGAGCAGCGAGCCTCAATCAATGAAAAGCTCGGTAAATTATATTTATTTAAGGTTGCTACATCCATTAAAACACATATATACATACATAGATATAAATATATAGGTACTTAGATATACCAACGTTTGCAGACTGGGATCCTACAGGCTGAATTTGGCTCAAAGATACCTTACGTTTGGGCCACAAGCTATTTTTTTTAATAGTCAGTATTTAAAAAATCAAGATATTTTACTCACATAGACCAAATTTGCTAACTTTTTTTTGAAGCTGGTAGAAATCACTGGCTCATGTTTAAAACTTTCCCTATAATTCTCAAATGCTTACTTAACTTTAAGTTTCACCATAGGCTTTCCTGTTTTCTAAAAATTTCTTGTAATACGCTAGGTTTACAATTCGGTAGTGTTACAAAATCTGGAACCATATTCTGTCTTTGACCTGTGAAAATGTTACTGTTAACCCACATATATTCAACAAAACTGGCATTGAGCTGTTTTTCTGGGAGAAGTGATGGATTTATGCTGCTCTGTCCACACATTCTTGGCGAGTGCCCTTTTGACCACTGGCACGTATTTGTAAGACCGTCTGCATTGGGGGTGGAGCCTGTGGTTATGGACCAGGTCCAAGTTAACTGGCCCACACAGGGGAGCCAACCCATGACCTTGACCCCATTACCACAGTGTTCTAACCAGTTGAACTAAATAACTGAGTAATTCTTTCTTAGCAATCTGATCAAATCAGCTGGCATATATTCAGAGTCCGTCTGTGGACAAGGGTGAGGATGTCAATGAACAAGGGAGCTTAAGATAATGAGAAAGTTATCAAGTCCTCCCATTGGTTGGCATGTTATATTTGGCCAAGTAGTCACTAAATTGGACTTTGTCATTACAGCTAATTGCATTTCTGGGCAATTGGAACTCACAAAAAACCTAAGCTTTTATTGAGTTGGGTTCCTTTTTAGAATTCAGAATTTCGGGTGAATAATTCATAACATATGTATAAACAATTAGGGAACATAGCAAGATGGAAAAAACTTTGTACCGAATTGAGGGGGTCAAGTCCCTGTTTGGTTCTAACTACCAGTGTGGCCTTAGGCACGTTACTTGACTTTCTGAGCTCTGAGCAGGATTAGATAAATATGATATCAAAGATCCTTCTACCCCCAAGAGACTTTATATAACTCTACAATTTTTGAACCAGTAAGAACACTTTGCATGCAAATCTTTTATAACTACAAATGTAAATGGAGTATTTTGTCACAGATAGATAAATAATATTTCAAAAGCGCTTATTGAACAAACCTATTTTTAAAATGTATTGGTGTTTGCATAAAATCAATATATAATGCAGATCTTTCATAAGGAAATCCAATGTAAATTCAGTAAATGAAAAAATACATAAGCCATGGTTTTATATATTACACAATAGGTTCTAATGGCATTTTACATTTTAAAGCACTTATGGATCACCTTGAAAAATTTGCCGTCTTAGCAAATAATTATTTTAAATGCAAGGTATTAATGATTCATTAATCTCCTGATTTGGGGTCCCTTAATGTGACCCTTTTAGAACTACCTTTCCTTCCCCTAACTTGGTAAATTTAGATTAAACATGTTAAGCTCAAGCTTTCCTAACCAAACTGTACATATTTCTAGCTCTTCTTTCTTTTCTTTCTTACGAATTCACTCAACTATTACGTTTATAGAACTGAAATTATGGTTAGATTTATTGTTCTTTTATCCAAACTGATTCTTCCATCACTGGACTGACTGCATTAGTGAGTCTATAGAACTCAGTAGGATGGCTCCTAGAGAGTGTCAGGGCTGGTGTAAAATGAATGACAACAGCTTAGTCACACCTGAAATAATATATTGGCTTGGGTTTCCAAATAACCTTCCAAAATGAAAAACACAAATACTGTGGGTTTCTGCAGAATCAAATATAACTGTAATGTTTGTAAAAAAGATTAGTTATTGGAAGTCACTTCAATATTACATGGTGAAATTTAGAAATTCTAAACCTGGGGAGGCCAGAGGCATTAAATCCAAAGCCAAATACAGGTTGCAGATGCGCTGGGTGATGATTGCCAGCTCAACCATCTTCTGAGTTTTGCTGCTGGGGTGCTCTGCGTCATCCATCCAAAGCCACACAAACACGGGCTGCCGGTGCATTGTAGCAGATTACGCGGCACCTCTGTCATCTGAATAAATGCATAGCTGGGCAAAAGTAAAGTTTCCAATATCATTCCTTTTATGTGATATGATCTGAAATTGATCTGATATTTTAAAATAGTCCCAAAGATAAGAAAACACCCTCAGGTCAATTCACTGGATTGAATAGCCTACACTTCTTAAAGAAACGTTCACCAAAAGTCCCATCTGGAAAGTTCTACTCACAGACCTTTGATTTATTTAATTATGTACTTTATAGGATGATGCCTTTAATTACGTGTACACAAAATTTCTAGCATTGATTTCTTTTATTCTGTGAGGACACTGGCAGCCATTTTGAACTGTAGAATAGTATTAGGAATTTATGGGAATTATCTGTGGTATTGAAGAAAGGAAGAATTAGCCATTGGTACAGGAAAGGGAGGAACAAGAAAATATACTTACATAGTAGAATAGTAGTTTCACAGTCTAGTGGACAAGCAAATAAGAGCCTGATGCTTTGGACAGACTATAAATCAATTTCTGATTTCTTTGGTCAAATTGTAAATCATCACTGTGCTAAGCTACTATGAATTTCCAGGTGAAAGGCTACTTTGTGATTGTGTGTTACTAGTAATAGCTCTTTCTGAATTACAAGTGATTAGAAAACCTTGTCAGAAATTACATTGTTCTTGCTGTGTAACCCTGGATATATTTCCTTTAATGATGTTATATTGCTGGAGAATGAAATTATATTCATTCTTATAAAACTGTATTAAAATCCCATGGGAAGCCTATTCCTCCGGTCTTTTGTCCAGGCCCCTCTGAACAAAGGGAAACATTGTTGATTGCTCCATGGCTCTGGAGTGACTATCACTTTGCCCGATTTCTTTTGGTATAAGATGTTCTCGACCTAGAGGATGCCTATAATATTCCCTGTGCACGTCAATGAATAAATTGCAACTCTATTTAAAATAATAAATTACTCCTCATTTTGTAGTTGGCAACCCTATCTTATTTATGGGTTCCAAGTTTTAAAAATCGAGAAAGCTAAGGAAAGGGAGTTTTTAGACTTTTTAAAAATAAGTACAGACCCTTGCGGGCAACACAGGTTTGAGACATTTCATAAGACTTGTGACTTTTGGCCTTAGGAGAGTCAAAGTGCAATGCAGAATTTCACTTGAGGCATTCAGGATAGATTTTGTTTTCTTTTTTTTCCTCCCAGCCTATTCATAGTTGAGAATCAATTCAGTTTTATGGTCTACTCTTAAGGGACTTAGTGAATAAAAAGGGATATTAGTTCACTTTAAGTCTAACATAAAAATATTGAAATCTGATCCCTTGCCTTACCAACTAAGTTAGGGCTCAGATTTTTTAAATTACCTCTTTTTCCTGCTTCTATGAGAGAAAGGTACAGACAGAGGTATTATTGTTTGAAATTGTGTTAAGGACAGAGTGAACTAATGACAAAGATGAGTTGTGTCAACAGAACCCAGCAACTACCTCACATTTATCTTTATTTGAAACCTAAGATTAAAGAGGTCACAGTTTCTGAAACTCTGAAATTAAAAGCCTAAATACAAGATAGACATGTGTTTTCTAGATGACACCTTTCAGATTAACCATCTTTTTTTTTTTTTACATCTTTATTGGAGTATAATTGCTTTACAATGGTGTGTTAGTTTCTGCTTTATAACAAAGTGAATCAGTTATACATATGTTCCCGTATCTCTTCCCTCTTGTGTCTCCCTCCCTCCTACCCTCCCTATCCCACCCCTCTAGGTGGTCACAAAGCACCGAGCTCAGATTAACCATCTTTAATGACAGCTTTGGGTTTAAACTTTATTCTAGAATTTAGCCTGGTGTTTTTAAACAGAGTGTTTGCACAACACAAAAGAACTGGTCATCATGAGATTGAAACCCAAGGTGACTCAGTGCCCCCATGGCATGTGATAGCCCTGTATTCATTACTTTTACCAGGTGAGTATCTCTCTGTCACCATTTTGGTCTTGCTGTGCCTATAGACATCCAGGACAGTGACTAGATTGTAGGCATCACATGTAAATTAAGCTATTTGGTTGATTTATGCATTCATAGGGAGAGTATCTTCCACTTTGGAGCTTTACGGGGGGATAACATGCTGAGTTATGAGGGACCATTGTGTCCTTCTTCTAGAATAGAGGCTATGAAAAATGGAAACAATTGATGTAATTCCTGAAATCCTGACCTTTAATTCAGGTCAACAGTGGTTGTTGAATTTTTATGATGCATCAGGCAAGAAGACTGAGACCATATTTGATGAATTGACTTGTATCCGTAGCATCCACTAGAGGATCTGGCCCAAAGTAGGTGCTGAGCAAGCCTTTGCTGAATGAATGCATGACTGCATGTATGCTAAAACAAGAGAAACACATAAAGACCCAGCCCTAGCCCTTGAGGAGCTCACATTTAAGCAATGGTAAAAATAGCGCCCTACCCCCAATATAGCTGCTAGCATCAGCACAAACCCTCCACGTCTCAGGATCCGCTCCCTGAATCCACTTTCTATCCCATCTTGGGTAAAGATAAACATGCCCACCCAGATTAGTTTTGTTTAGTGAAAATGTTATGCACATTAAGAAAAACACATTAAATATTCATTTTAGTGAATTGAGACAGCCTAGAAATTAACCCCCAACAATTCTCCTTATCAAAATTGCGTTTTCTTCTACAGAAGGGAGGAAAAAAGTCCAAAGTTAAGAGCACTTCTACCTTTTAAGAACAGTTTCAAACTTAGTATCACTTATTAAGAATCAATATAATAACTCTTTTCTATTGTTTAAGGCTCTCTTACCAGCTCTACTGTGCATTAATTATTTTGCTTCTTTTGTATTTGTACAATAAATGCTTGACAAAAAAAAACACCTAATTTAAGATTTTTATGGCACAATGAAAAAGTTTCCCACCCCCAGGAAAAAAAAAAATTCTGTGATGTTCTCACTGTCTTTTTTTCAGGGAATATTTTATATATTAAAAAGAAGAAGAAGAAGAATGTGAAAAGAAAAAAAAAAGCCCTAGTTCTACTTTATGTGACACGCAGAAGGTTTAGAATATAGAGAACATGAAAAAACATTACATGAGCTATAGAGAGATAAAGCTGTGTGTTCTTCATTTTAAACTCCAGATAAATATGATTTCAGCTTTGATCCTACATGGACTAATTCTTTTGTCACTCCACTAATTAATTCAGTATGCTAGAGAAAAGATGCTAATTTGAGCATCAAAGAAGTGATCATTTTTTTTTGTTTAATCAGAGTTAAAAAGATAAGTTTCACTCCCATTAGACTAGGTCTGGAGCTCAATCATTTTATTCTTGTTTAGTGTAGATGAATTCCAGAGAAATCGTGCCCTGTTTCTCTTAACTTCTGAAGATGGAGCAGTAACATCCTGGATTTCCTTTAAAACGGTCCTTTGCATCATCACTGTGCCAAACAAACAAATTAAAAAAACCAACCAAACAAACAAAAAAACCAAAAACAAAAGCCAAACCAAACAAACACAAAGGGCACAGTCATTTCTTAATACTCTTGTCCTTTGGTTCTTCTTTTCACATAATGAGTTAGGCACCATCATCTGTTCTTTCTGATAATGGACTTTATACGAAGTACACGTATGTTAATTTGTGCCATTGGAATAAGTTGTATTTGACATTTTATTAAAGACTCTAAATGAGACCTGTTTCCACAGAGCTTTTAGTTAGCCCTCCCTGGATTTCTTTTCATTGACATGAGTCAGTGTTTCCCTTCCCAGGCAGCTTGCTGAAATGCTCCCACCTGCCAGTGAATGGATGGCAGAGATGTTTCCCGTGGGGGAAGATTTCCTTCTGCAGGATGAGACTGTGGTCAGTCTGGAGTAAGCCGTGACAGGTTGACCTCGGGAAGGCCACGGGGGCTGGGGAACTGCCTGCAGTTGGTAGAAAAAAAGTTTGGGCACAAAGTATGACTTGGTCTCAGAACACTCTTTCCTTTGCTAGTTTTTGGGTTTCTGGGGCAAAGGAGATAGAGAAAAGGAAGGAAGGAGGATAAAGGGAATGCTCTGGGCACCCAGATGAGAAGAATTTATCTGGCTGCTGGCCGAAGTCTGAATTCCCCATGTGGTCTCTTCGGATCAGTATTAGGGTTTTATGCAGGTCATCGGTTGCACTCAAGCAGCCTTCAGAGACACTTAAAGATCCACTTAAAAGTAATAAAAATAAAAAGGAAGAAGCCACATATTCTGCTGCTTTGAAATAAGTAAACATTTAATGAAAAGAAAAACCTTTCTAACTATTAAGAAAACATAAAAATGCAAAAAGATCTATTTCTTTAATGCTCCCATTAAATATATTTCCCAGAAATCAGAAGCATTTAAGTCTGAATCACCATGGCTCTTGCCTACAATGTCTTAAAGCCAGTGAGCGCGTAGCGCGTATGAAAGCAATTATTCAAAGTTCACTGTGCTCCTGAAGAGTATTTCGTCTTCTGGAAAGCAGAGGGATGGAATAACTTAAAACCCAGTGTAGTAGTGACAGTTAATAAGCTTTTTATAGTCCCTGTGTGGATCTGAAAATCATACCTTATTAGTATCTTTATCTTTCTCACTCACTCATTCACGCTTGTTTTCATTTAACTTTAATTTCTGGCCTCTTTTTCATATTTTTTTCCTTTTTTTCTGACCAAGTGCTGCTTTAATCATCTCAGAGTCGAGTTTTCACTTACTACAAAAATGTTCAGCAAAAGTAACTGTCCAGTGGTTCTTAACTGGTTCTTACAAGTCCGTCTTCCAGAGGCCCTTTTTGCTCGTTTGTTTATTTTTAGGAAGATGGGTTATGGGTGATGTGCATTTTGCTTTACTTTCTGGACCTTCTAGAATTATTTTTAATGTATTTGGTGTTTTCAAATCCATTGTGTTTCCTAGCTCCTCCGTCTGGGAAAGCAAATTAGTTCAAGGATTCCCAGCAGCTGAACTGAGCCAGAGAGCTGCCTAAGACTCTACCCAGCAGATGTTTTATCCACTTAGGCAGAAATCCTAGAATGCTACAGGACCTCCCTGCTTTTCAATCCTAAAAACAAACATCAACACATCTGAGATCTGAAGATTCCTTGCTTTGGAGTGAAGGGGAGTCATGATCACCAATTTAGGAATCACATCCTGGGAATGAGGAAAGTAGCTATTTAAGGGGAGGGGATGGGAAGGTTGACCTCAAAGGAAGTAGTAGATAAAGATATCAGTGGGGTTACACATGTTTGTTGTTTTCATATAGCTTGCCTTCATCTTGGAAACATATAAACACACCTAAAATAAGTGTCTAAACAGTGTGCCAGAAATTAAAATTTTACTTGGAAATCTTATTTTTTAGGGTTTCAACTCCTTGATCCAGTTAGAGTTAACAAGAACGATTTTTAAAACTGAGTTTTCCTTCAGTTACTGAAACATGAAACCACTCAGTTTCTGCTTGCGAACACCTCCAACGAAGCAAGTCCCTACCTCCTTTTGCGAGCCATGAGGTGGACCTACAGAGTTTAAAATACGACCCTCTGTTGGGGGAAGCATACTGAGTTTTAGAGCATTCCACCTCCCTCCTGAAAAGTCACAGGCATTAACCATGGCAATAATGCATACTGTGGAAGGCTAAAAATAAAATAAGAATATTTTTTCTTTCTTCGTCAAGATTGATTTACAACAAACACAAATCTGTACATTCTTCTGTCAATATTAACGTAAAAGTAGGCAACGCCCTTAGGTACCAAAAAAGGGAGGAGGGAGGGGAAGAAACTCTCTAATTGGTCAATTTTCACTGGATTTTTATCAGATTCATTAACTCTTAGGTATGATGGGAACCATCTGAGGTAAACAAGTAAAGACATTTGTGACATACATTTTAGAAGCAGTAGCTGAAGTGCACAAAACCATATGAGATTGCGATATGCTGAAGTTAATTTCGTCAGAATGTGCATATGCTAATTCAGAACCCAATTTGGAATATATCAGACAACAGAAACCTTTTATGGGTGAATTTCAGAATAGACTATGGAAACATAGTCAAAGGTCTATGAATTTCTCTGCCCCCATATTTTGCTTGAGCTCTTTCAGGCTGTATAATTTATACAATGATAAGACAATATCATGTGTAATTTAAAAGTGAACTAGTTACAGGGAGAATAAACCATTATCCAAGTCCAGAAAATATTGTGACTGTGAGGTTTGTGCATTTTCACATCTGACTTCTTTCCATAGATTTCTGTGTTTAATATTATTAAGTGGGTCTTGTCGCCTTTTCCAAATGCATCAATGACACCCAAAGATATTTCCTAACTGTAGAAGGAGAAATACATTATGTTTCAAACTTTCAGCTCTCCTTGGATTCGTAGCTCACCACTAATTTGGAACAAGAGTGTCTGAACTTTTCCTTGCCTGACTTTTTTCGTCCTCCTAAGCCATTGCTCAGGATTGCTTTCATACAGTCTGTGCTAAGAGGAAGAGTAATTGCTAATAATTACATAAACTGCCCAATGGGATCAAGGAGGAAGACTGTAGACAGATACTACTTAGCAGAATTAAGGAGTGAATTAAATGAGAGACTAGATGTGGAAAAAGCTAGAGATAGAGCTACATATTTTCAATTTGAATTGTTTGTCAGGGTGCCTGGGAATCTGGGAAGGATTTGAAAGTCATCATTACCTAGAAAGTTCAAGGAAAGAAATAGAAACAAAATATTTGCTGAGAAATTAGGGAATAAATACTAAGAATTATATTAATATCTTTCTTGTATAGAAAACAATAGGATGCTAGAGCCCTGTTTAGTTAATTGGATTGAAGAGTTAGAGATCTTCCTAGCAATCGATGTTATTAATGGTTAAATTCCATGTGCCTAACCCATATGATATGTAGTGGCTGCTCAGTAAATGACGGAATGAATGAATCAATGTACCATTATTAAATTCTACTTCCCCAGATAGCTGTTTAGGGCTTCCCTACATAGGCAAAATAGGAACACGGGTGAGGCCTGTTTCTGGTATTTTTCTGTAACCCTTTCTGAGGTTCTTTTCCACCTTGGATATTCTATTTACTTTGATTTCTTCATTTATAATGAGATTACCAAGAAATCTCATTTTATGGATAGGAATCATTTCTCTTATACATGAGGCATCATATTAACTGATAAATTAATTACCCAGGAACTCCTCCACTTCCCCTTTATCAGTTCTATAAAAAAATTAGTTTCCTCTCCTAGCTGTTTTATCCTTGTTCTCCCTTTTCCATCTGGATTTCCCGAAGGCACACTAAAATAACCGTGCATAGAAGTGAACTTCTGATGCGTCTCCATTGACCTATCACATCCAAATCACTGTCTTCTCTTCTCAGCAGCCACGGATCACCCAAGCCGCCATCACCTTTCACCCACACTCCTGTAGCCCTCCCCAGCCAGTTTCCTGCTTTTATGTGCTACATTTTTACTTCAGCAACCAGGATGGTCCTATGAAGTATACCTCACATTGTATCACTTCTGCTTAAAATGACTTGGTTTCTCCACTACCAAGTCTTTAAATCTACCAGTTTCCTTACTAGCTTCTCTGTTCCTTGAATCACTAAGAAATGACCTATTGTTATTCTTAGACTAAACTCTAAGTATCTCTCAGATCTATACTCCATGGACCTTACCCTTCTTTCCATCTGAATCCTGTGCAAGGATCCCCTCTGCTCTCCTCGCTTCAGATACTGGCCTTCCTTCACTGCTTGGGATTCACCAGTCACCAGGCACTTCATGCCCTCTGCATGTCCTCTTTCCTTCACCCACAAGGCTTATCTTCCATCTTTGCTTGTCTGGAATCTCTCACCCTTATCCTCTCAGTTTAAATGTCATTTTCTTCATTAAAGACTCCCAACCAATCAATGTCCTGTTATCGTCTCTCCTGACTCCCTACGTAGCACTTTTCACAACTTACAATTACATAGTCACACTTGATTGGTGACTGTCTCTGTTAGAATGTAACTTTTATGAAGGTAGGGTCTGGTTTTGTATCCCAATACAATAGCAACCTACATCCAGTGCTTATGGCAATGTCTGACACAGAATAGTTGCCTAATAAATATTCTTTAAAACAAATGCATGAATGAAAGAAGAAAGCGAGGAAGCAAGCTAGTCTTCCATGAAGCTGTTTCATATAACGTCTCTGTAAAAAGGAACAGGGAGGAGATAAGGGGATGTATGTATACGTATAGCTGATTCACTTTGTTACACAGCAGCAACTAACACACCATAAAACAATTATAGTCCTATAAAGACGTTAAAAAATAAATAAAAATAAAGTGTTTTGGTAAAAAAAAAAAAAGGAACAGGAACAGGTGTTTTAAGCAAACTTATAATTCATGAAAATCTAAATTTACATAAAGAGTATGTTGAAAGGTGATTTTTCCACTTTACAGAAAGCTCCATCATAAGATTCTTTAAACAGGCTTTCCAGGTACATGGAAAGTACGACTTCATTGATTAAAACCATATGTTTGCACAGAATTCTTCAGGAAAATATCTTTTATATAAAGCAAGGTTGACCTAGAAGCAATTTCCTTAAGGCATCTAGCCCAGAATGGCCAACTCTCAAATTTCCTAGGTAATAGGTAATGGGAGGCCTGGAATGCAGTGGATATTCGAAACCCTAGAATGCAAAGCAGTAATTTCAGCCATTTAAGTCTGCATGACTTTTCTCACAAAAATAGCTAATGGGGAGAGGAATCAATGTATTTGAATCTCCCCAGCTCCTCTCTTTGTATGTCAGTGAAGGTAAGAATGGCTGTGAAATGACCCCCAGAGAGGCTGCCATGAAAGGAGAACACAGGCTTGTAAAATTCACTAGATTGATGCTTTTCTCCCAACTCCCCCCACCACCACTACCACCACTACCACCACTGATAATTAAGTTGTCTCATTGCAAAACTGGAAAAAGAATTCAGTGTTTTAATAAATAAAAGGCAGTTAACTTCTCTGAGTTTCAATTTCCTCATCTCAACAATGTGGGAGCCCTTTTGAAGATTATTGTCTTATAATTCTGTTCTTGAACCTACCCAAACTTTACAAAATAAGGTAATTGGTGGCTGCTCTCTGTCTAATGAAATAAATTTCACAGCTATTTCTGCCCTTCTTACTGGAAACTTTAATAAATGATCATTAACTTTAAATCAAAACATAATATTTATAGAATTGGTTGAATGGACTATTATTGATGGTTCCTGCTTAGAAGAAAATGCTTGGCAGAATTTACTTACAACTAACCTTTTCTTTATCAAACATATCCCACTCTAATGGAAGAATAGTAAGCTGTTCTCAAACTGCAGTACAAGTGAAATATTTTAGCTGCAGGAAGGAAAAAACAATACGTTGGTTGTGGTCATAAAGATCAAGGTCGACTAGGGTATAGGTTAGTTTTACCCTTCAAAAATCAGACTGCTTTCATTCAGAAAATCTAAAACCTCCAAATTTACAAGAAAATATTTGAGACATGGGGAAAAAACAAGCCTAAAATCTGGAGAGATCATGGCAACAATTTTGCCTTCATCTGCTTCCTGAGGCATTATTTTACCCTCACTCCCCACAATTCTGATTTTTCTTTGTTTCAGTATTATTATATTTAGTGACATTTTGAGGGAAAATTACTTTTCTAAGTTGTGTACTAAAGTATTCTCACATAAAGGAATTTATAGTAATAACGTTGATCCCTAGGACTCTTCTGCGTGGGTCTGAAAAGTTAAAGAATGTATTCATGGAAACACATTATTTAGATATCTCCTGCTTTGTAGGTTAAAGCGAGATCTTGAATATATTAACAAATCTGAATTATTTGAAAGTTAGTGTTCTCATATTTTGTCTGTATTTTTCTCTCTTTCCTATTTACTTCTATGAATGGGATCAGTTCATTTCTTCAGTGAGAAAAAGGAATAGATTCAGAAAAGGAGGCAGGAAAAAGGAAGAAAACAAACAAACAAAAAGAAAGGCTGGGGATGATGGAGTTAAAGCTGATGGTTGATTAACTGAGATCGCCAAACTAGACTGGATACAGCAAAAGGACTGAAGTAGGTGCAGAGGCAGGTGGAGAGATGGCAATGGGGAGAGAGGAAGTTCATGAAAGAGACTTTGCTAATTGAAATTATAGTGGAAAAATATGCAGAAGAGTCAAGGCTGGGAGAGGCTTCTGAGGAAAGCAGGATGCACTCTGTACTAGGCTAACACCAAGACTATGGATGTTAGCAGCACCATCTTCCACGTGTGATACTCAGAGCTGCCACTTGACCAATAATCTCCACTTTGGGTTGAAATGCAATCCAGAAAGAGACAAATATGTACCCATTTTTATGAAATTCTGATGAAGATGGGAATTTCTTACAAGTTTATAATTCAGGTCCTCGTGTGAGGAGATTCTGAGTCACTGTGTGTTGGGAGGCTAGGGGAGAGGGATGGGAACAGGGGAAGGGGGCAGTCAACAGCACCTGTGTAATTTGAAAAATGTCCTCAGGTTGGATAGATGGAAGGATGGATGGATACATAGATACATACAAAGAATCATAGATAGAATGAGTAAGCTAAAGGTATAAACACACACGCACACTTAGTTAAATTTGTAGCTATCTAATAAGAAACAAGGGACACATGGGATTTCCTTAGATTTAAGAAGAGTCTTTACCTTAACTGAAGACTATGCATGATTGAGTGACTTTTATCCCTAGTTATCAGCAGAGCATCAGTCATTTTATTTTTTCATGTATGTTAATACCAAGACTATGGGAGATTGCTTCCAAAGAAAATATCTATTGGTAAAATGCCTATCATTTAAGAATATGTTCTACCAATAATTAATTGCTGCTTTTTTTTTTTTCATTTCAAATGTGCAGTTTCATTTTCCCAAAAGTGCTAAGGAAACACAATGTTCTTTTAAAGTATCATAATTGCAGGGAACCCTAGTGTACTATTGTTTGGAATGCAAATTGGTACAGCCACTATGGAAAAAAATGTGGAGGTTCCTCAAAAAACTAAAGCTAGAACTATCATATAATCCAGCAATCCCACTTTTAGGTGTATATCCCACGGAGTTGAAATTAGGATCTCGCAGAAATATCTGTACTTCTAAGTTCATTGCAACATTATTCATGATAGCCAAGATATGGAAACAATCTAAGTGTCCATCAAGATGAATGGATAAAGAAGATGTGGTATATGTACACAATGGAATATTATTCAGCCATGACAAAGAAGGAAATTGTGCCATTTGTGACAACTGGATGAATCTTGACGGCATTATGCTAAGTGAAATAAGTCAGACAGAAAGACAAATAACTGTACGATGTCACTTCTATGTGGAATCTAAAAAAGACAAACTCAGAGAAATAAGTAAAGTGGTGGTTATCAGGGGTTGGGAGGTAGGGAAATGGGAAATGTTGGTCAAAGGGTACAGACTTCCAGGTATAATAGTAATAAGTTTGGGAATCTAATGTACAGCATGATGCTTATAGCTAATAACACTGTATCATGCACTTGAATGTTGCTTAGAGTTGATCTTAAATGTTCTCACCACAAAAAAAGAAATGATAACTTCATGGCAGGATGGAGGTGGTAGCTAATACTATGGTGGTGATTCTTTTCTAATTTATAAATGTATCAAATCAATACATTCTACACCTTAAATTGACACGGTGTTCATGTGCCAATTATACCTCATTAAAGCTGGAGGAAAAAAATAAAATCACCACTGTGCCCAGTTAACCACACTTATGCCAAGCACCGGGGAGGGCTTTTAGCACACTGACCTTGGGCTGATTTGGGAAGCCTGCAGCTACATGGGAGAGTGCATATGGCCTGAAGGAAAATGTGCAATGTAGGAGGTGACCCATGTTCTAATCCCAGTCCTGCCCTGAACTTGTTGGGTGGTCTTGGTCAAGGCCCAGGGGCTCTCAGAGCTTTTGATTCTTCATTTTAAGATGAGAATGTTGAACTAGGTGTTCGGTAAAGTCCCTTGCAGCACTCGCACTATGTAATCCCATGAGTTTAATCTTCAATGTCAATGCCACCTGGAGCTCTGGAGGCCTATTTAGGAGGTCGGTCAGTGTTTAGCTATATGGGAACAACAACCTTTCAGTTCTTTAATCTCTACTGAATTAATGGTTTGAAATTTTTAGTCTTTAATCACATGATTTTGTGCAGACTGCACAGTCAATAGAAGGAAGGAAGGAAGGAAGAGAGGAAAAGGAGGGGACTTAAGTAACTGTATTATTTTTCTGATCTCAGCATCTTATTTTAATTCCATTTTATGTGAAATGATCTTGTATTGCTTATAATAAAGGATTCCATTTTATGTGAAATGATCTTATATTGCTTAGAATAAAGAATTTAATGAATTCATCTCATAAATATCTTCAACTAACCATAACCACGAAAAGAGCATAATTATCATTAACAATCATCTTCTCCATGTTTCACTAGATTTGGAAAGAAGAAAGATGATAAGGGTGGAAAGGCTGAGCAGAAAGGTCCTCTGAAGCATGGTGGCCTGAGAGAAGAGGAGCTGGAAAAAATGAAAGAAGAACGTGAGAGGTGAGTAGAAATGCTGGGCCTCTTATTTTATTTTCATGCGTGGTCTGTGTTAACTTGGTTATATCATCAGTCAACTGGAGAAATCTTATTTTAAGAAGCATAAAGGTTGACTGATACAAAAGGAGAGATACCTGATATAAATGGAATCTGCTTTTTAGGGAATTTTTATTATATTTTGAGAAGAAATTAACTTCATGTTTTTATTATATTGGTACTTATAATTCCATGATGTGCTACCCCCAGTTTTGACTATATCAATGCACATGTTCTCTATGGTTTAAATAAGGAGTTTTTTGTTTTCCGGGTTTTTTTTTAATAAAAAGGTCATCTGGATATTGATGTTTAGAGCTATCAAATTTCCATAGTCTGTTCCTAATTTTTGTCAAGCTGTTGTATACCTTCTTAATTTTATTCTGCTAAGCCCATTTGGGTACTGTAATTTGAGAAGTACATGCCCTTCATTTTTAAAAAGCCAGTGCCTTTTATTAGGCCATCAGCAAGTTGCAAAGTGTGTTGCCCATCTGTTAAAGGGCCGGTTTCATTTACTGAAATAATGACAGTTTGCAAGGGCTGAATTCTTCTATTTGAGGAGCTTAATGTTCCATTAGGACAAGAGGTCCTTCACATATCTTTGATGTTAACTCTGGCATTTATCCCAAGTAGATGTATAAATGTCTGATTTTGAAACATGTAAGTGAATATTCATATTTCTCCTGACAATTCTTTGCCTTCACAACCAAATGAAGCCTGGAGAAAGACTGAGATTATTACATAATTTTAAGTATTTGATGCTGACTTGATCATGTATGAAGTCAGATTTGTGCAAATTTTTCCTTGCTTATTAGTAATAATAGTTCTTGTCGTTTTTAAAAAGTCAGTTCTTGAACTTATTTTAATATTCTAGCATGTGTATTAGGAAAATCATACTTCTTATTCATTGCATTTTCTGGCACAGAGCAGGCTAAGAGTATCTAACTGTTAAGCTTTGACCCCTATCTTGTGGTCTATTCCCATTGAGAAGGCTGACTTTATCAATAGCAAGAAAAAAACCCTATTTAGTCCTTTCTTGTTTTTGAGAGGTTGATAAGCTCAGTTCCAGGGTCAGTGGAGCAGAAAAAAAGAAATCAAGTGCTTTCCATTGTTGTTGACTATTCACCTGTCAGAGTTGCCCCAAAGAGAAGAAAGATGAATTCTCCATCATAGCCCCAGATTCAGCAATCCTGTAATGTAAAATGTAATTCAGGCTAAGATTTAAATGCATCTATTGGCAAAGACATCTGTGCGGTGAGACCACGCCATAGGTCTTTACTGCTCCCCTAACTTCACTTTCTGAGGTACCACATTCTTGCCTCATCTTCAGGAAACTGAGCTATTTGCTAGAAGGCAGACTTCACATTTTTTGCAGCTCAACACTTGCTTGGGATCGGGGGGTTTCCTGTTAGTAGCTAGCGAACTCTGTGCCAGCTAGAAAATTGATAACTCAGAAAATAAGGTGGGTTGTCTTAAGCAAGAGTTCATTTCCTTTCTGGTTTTGCCTTTAGGAAGCAGGTGCCTGAGGAGTTTTGTTCTTAAAAGCAGAACTGTAAACTCACCTCAGCTGGTTATATGGGCTTGAGGACCAATTTTCTTAAAATATGTTTGGTCAGAATATTGAAAGAACTATACTATTAGCCTCCACTTAGGCCACTTCCTGCACGTGAACACATAAAACACATCTGATATGGGTTTCCTAGAGACAACATTGTCTCAATCATGTACAAGGGGAAAGAGTGGGAGAAGTTGATGTTATAGCTGGGTGCTATAGAATTGATGGCCAAGGATATTTCAACAGCTCAGGGACTGCAGACCATAGAGGGTGGAGTGAAGGCTGAACGTTTGACATTGCTCCCAACCCTGCAGTCCCATTTCTTGGCTCTCTACCATCCATTGGAAACAATTCACAACTCTTAAAGAACTCAGCAAATGTATCACTCTTCATGGCCTGGCCACAGGAAGAAAAAAAATGGAATAAAATAGGAAATAGTATATACAAGTTCACAAAGTTGTCTTTTGTTCTAATACATTTAGAATTTGTTACCTAAAGATGATTCAAGCCGTCCGGTTGCTTACTTGCTTCATCCTAGTTGTCATAGATGTAATAGTTTTTCATTAACATATTCCTTTTTCAGAGTTTAAAGCACTTAAATATAATATATACTGTATATCACTGAAGCCAGCTTGCACCAATTTATGAAAGATGATTATTAAGCTTTCAAGAATTCTGTGAGCTGGTTGCTAAACCGTTGGTAGCTTGAGATTGGTCATGGTGGGAGTATTTACACCACAGAAACTGGCAGGTGATGGTAAATTGGGTTTGTTTTTTTCAAAGAGCCAGTTCACTGACACACCACTGAGGGTCCGTACCAATTCTATTTAGTGTATAACCAGGAAGAAGTTATCAAAAATAGAGGCAAAAAAAAAAATACTCATCCAAATCAAAACACATGACTTCTTATAGATAGCTATGTTTCTCAATATGGCCCATGGGCCACCTGCATCAGAATGAATGACTTGGGGAGCTTGTTAAAAAGTGAAAATTCCTGAGTGCCACACCGGACTTGCAGAATCAGAATCTTGGAAGTTAGAGTTCAGGAATCTGTGCTTAATAGTTCACCCAAAGTGACTCTTCAGCATTCTGAGAATCACTGAGTTTGAGGGACAAGATTTAGCTGGAACATTAGATTAAACTCTTCTCATTCTATGAAAAATGATGTACAGATTTTTTTCCCAGGAGGATTGAATAACCCAGTATAAAAACATCGCCATCTTTCTTATATGCCCTCTCTGAAGCAGCCTACCTTACCTGCACACTGTTTACAAACAAAAGAGGAACGCTTGCCAATGCTCACTCACCTAAGGGAATATGGATCTTTCCCCACCCCATCCCCTCATGTGCACAAAACTTACAAAGATGATAAGTTTATTAAGAAAGTTTTGGAAACATAAAAAGTGTAAAGAAGATTAAAATCATGCATAATTCTACCATAATTCCATAACCACTATTAATATTTTATGATATTTTTACTATATTTTTTTGTTTGAAAACTTGGTATTCATACTGCATATACTTACTGTTTTCACAGAATTCCCATTATATTGTGAGCATTTCCCCATGTCATTAATGTTTTGAAATTATGTCATTTTGGTGACTAATATTCTGTGAGATCAGTATATCATAATTCATTTATCTTCTGTTGTCTTCAAATGTATAGTCTATTTCCATTTTTCACTGTTCCAAATAATACCTTGATGAGCATCCAAATACAAAAGTCCTTATAATTACCTCTTAAATCATATAATTTGAATGTCAATTCCTTGTAACTGTTTTACTCGAGGGTTAATCTAACCTCAACTCTAAATTTTAGGGTTATATCATTCCTCTCATTATTTGTCTTATGAGTTCCATATCTTGTTTTAATTTGCCTATGTATCTAACTCCAGATAGGGAATTGTTTTGGTGATATATATGAATATTTTATTCATAGCTATAGCTATGGAAAGGTCAAAAAAGCCACAACTGGTGGATTGAGTTATTAGATTAGATTGGAGGAATGCAGAGTCTAGAACAGATTCTTAGTTCTTCGGGGGGTGGGGGGAGGCATGGAGGATGGAAATTTGCTCCCCAAGGAGCATTTAGCTATATCTGGAGACATTTTTGTTTGTCAGAGCTTTGGAGGGGGTGTGGGGAGTGAGTTGCCACCACTGTGTACTGGGTAGAGGCCAGGGATATGGCTACACATCCTACAATGCATAAGACAGTCCCCGTCCTCAAACAATGAGTTATCCAACTCAAACTGTCAATGATGTGGAGACTGAAAATCCCTGTTCTAATCTATGGACTTCACAAAGAGTAGGGGTACTACCTCCTGGACATTAGAATTGTATTTTCTCATGATATCCTGTGGCCATTGCAGAGAGATATACACCAGATCTTGTAACCCTAGAAGGATTATTAGCTAATTGAGAAACTGTACGCAAAGATTGCTGATGAATATTCCATCAATATAGGCTTGCAAGAAAAAAGTTTTCCTCAAAAATTTATTTTTAACGCTGGCCTGCTGAGCACTGGCATCAGTGATGGTGCCCATTGATCAGAGTTTGAATTCCAAGAAGCTGCAGGGGTTGACAGTGTGTCTGATGACAGAATCATCTGGAACAATGGACTGAATCAAACATAAAGGAACTTAATAGGAATAAATGTAAAGTCTTGCTTTTAGGTCCCAGAAGGAACTGTACAAGCACAGGATGTGGAAGGTTTGACTTAATACCAAATATATGAAAAATTTGCCTGATGGTTTTAGTTGAGGGTAAGCTTAGCATGAGTCAACATGGGGATGTGCCTGCCAGAAACTTAATCCAGTCCTAGGCTACAGAAGTTCATGTACAAAAGTGAAGGAAGAAACAATAATTTCTATTTTATACTGCTCAGATCACACCTGAAATACCCTAAGCCTGTCTCACACACAGAAAATGGCAGCACTAAATCCATGTCTCCTGAAAAATATGGAAGGACCTGGGAATGCATAGCCTGCAGAGTTAGGACTTAGTTGATGTCACATGATTAAAGAACATTACGCAGAAGAGGAATTAGACGTATTTTATAGCATCCATTCGCTTTCCATTCTCTCTCTCTCCTTATTCATCCATTCATTTATTTTCTTGAAGATTCTAAAAAGGAATTATTTTAAGGGAGGTAGCCTTGGGCTTCCCTGGTGGCACAGTGGTTGAGAGTCCACCTGCCGATGCAGGGGACATGGGTTCGTGCCCCAGTCCGGGAAGATCCCACATGCCGCGGAGCGGCTGGGCCCGTGAGCCATGGCCGCTGGGCCTGCGCGTCCGGAGCCTGTACTTCGCAGCAGGAGAGGCCACAACAGTGAGAGGCCCGCGTACCGCCAAAAAAAAAAAAAAAAAAAGAGAGGTAGCCTTCAGCTTGATTGAGGGGAAAGCATCCTGACAAATTAGAGTGTCTCGTGCAGTGGTGAGTGTATTGACACTGGAAATGTCTAATAAGAAGCTGATGATTACACTGAGAAAGGATGAGTGCAACAGGAAAGGATTGGACTAGCATCAGTTTCATAAACTTCAGTCACTGATATATTATCTTCATTGGTTTATTTATATCTATATATCTTCAATTAAATAAAAAGTTATATAATGCAAAACCATGTAAATTAATATAATTAAATTCATCGAGCCACATACCGTCAGAAATCATCTTGTGTGCCATTAATGCTGCATGTGTCCTTAGATGATCGCTGTGGTCTCTCCCAGATCTTAGGGTCTGAGAAATATATGAATATCTGAGTGTAGAGGCATTTACTTTAAACTCGTTAGAGTGGCCTTTCTTGAACTGGCTGTGGCATTGATTCATGGTAGCATATGCACTATTATTATCTGAATGTATAAGCCCAAGTTTCTTGCTCATAATTGCGTGTTAGGATTTTCTTAGTCTCATATTTGATTTCCTGAGCTGATCATGTGTCCCCTCCTAAAACAAGTCAAACAGTCCATGGCAGTGAAGCTCTGTTTTAAATAAACTCATCATTTTGTTCACGCTCCAGTGAAACTGGCCATAATGAAACATTAGTTCCAAATGCTTATATCCATTGCTAGAAGGATGAATCCAATATTATGTTCAAAGATTATTTCTCCTAGAATTCTTTATCAAGCTAAATTAAATTAGCATTTTCCAAATATTCAGATTATGTAAATTAGTATGGTGAGCTAAAAGCAAGGTATGGTCTTAACAAGTCAGTCAACCATGTACTTTTATTGCTGTTGTTTAGTATTAAGACTTTAAAATTGTAACCTTCTGCAAAGTGTGAAATTAACCAGATTCTAGGACCTATAGAGTACCTAACAATATGCATGTTGTACTTGTATTGTTAATACCTTCTCAAAAGTCAGGTGGAGATCGGTTAAAGATAAATATGTTCCCCTCGTTTATTTAAGATTATTGCACTGAGGGAGAAAATCCCCATTGACCAAAGGCTGTCTTCCATTAAAGTCCTGTATTACTGATTCTGAATTAAATTTTAAAAAATGAAACTTCTTACTAAAATGGGGGGGGAGTTTAATAACATATGAGTTTGCACTCTAAGATCTTCTATTACTCTTATACCATATCAGAGTTTATTTTGCAAGGGAGCTCATTTACTGTGTTAATGAAACATTGTTTTTGTAGATCTTATTAGAATCGTAGGATCAATAAGGAGTTGAGGGCGGAAAGTGGTAACCTCTCTAGCTTCAGCATTGAGAAGTATGAAAACATATGGCTCTTGTTTTCAACAACTGGCCTGAACGGAATGCCTAAGTGAGAGTGAAGCTAAGATTTAGGCAAGTTAATCGGTTTCAGTGTCTGCACTCAAGGTTCTTAGTTTTCTTTCCTTTAGGAAGCCTTCCAAGAACTGCGGAGGCTTCTCCCTTGCCTTATCAGCTGAGCTGCTTGTGGCCTGTTCCCTTAGTTTAAATCAATACATGTGTTTTTGATATTTGGCAAACCAAGATTTAATTATGCAGCTGCAAGTTCCCCACATAAACGAAATGCATCTCAGAGATATAAAAACATTCAGAAACCATTTAGAGTTTGAGAATACAAGTGGGTGAAAATCTATTCCCAACCTCTCAGCATTTTATTTAATTATGGGAGATTTTTATGTTACTGGAAATTGAAATGAGAACCAGAATAAGGCTAGAGTTTATCCAACATTTGTGCACACTGAAAAATGAAGATGCTTATTGTATTCTAAGAAAGAAAAGGAAAGTATATTCTGAATTAGTATTTTATGCTGTAACCTACATAAGTATTACACCCCTAAATACATAGAGCAACAAATGATAGGATTTTGTCATTATTATATCCTAAAAAGAGTGCATATTTTATTAAAGGAACCAGAAGGTTGATTTCTTTAATTTGCCAAGAGAATCTCTATAGTTAATTATTTATTGAACTTAAACTTTGGCACTATTTAAACTGTTGAAAACACCCATGTTTTGGCATGATTACATACAAATGATTAATTCAGCATGGTTTTACTCCTCTCTCAATATCCCTGTCTTTTGCAATAGAATTTGCTAGGTCCTGTGGTATGGGCAAAATGTTGGAATGATTCCCAGTTATAATAGTCCCAATTTATTATTACCACTGAACCCTGATCAGATCATGGACTGGATTAGATCCCAGTTTTTCAAAATGCCCCAATTTATGGCTCCCTTAGAATCCTGATAAAAATGAATAAGGCTTTGGTTGGCTAAAAGAGATCCAGTTAATTACTTTTAGATTCTTATTAGATCATCACTGCATGGAAGTTATGAAAAATATTACTAGACGGCATTTCTCAGGACAAGGTCATGTTCTCATTTTATGCTTACAGAAAGGAGCTACCAGATTTCTGTCTTTGATAGTGCTAACCATCTGAGTAAATGAAAAGAGATTTGCCGTATCCCAGTAATTACTATTGATGCTTGTATTAGGGTAAGGGTAGCCTTTTTCCCTAGAATAAGAATTAAAAACAGAGAGAGAGAGAGAGAGAGAAAGGGTCAGCACGAGCTAGCACAAACACAGGGTATAGTGGCCACGCACCCACCGCCCCTCTTCCAAGGTGTATCTCTTATTTAGAGAAACGAGGGTGTGAAATACAGGGGGATGCAGGTAGTTTTAATAGCTGTACATTTTTTTGATCTTCATAACACCTATCTTCCCAGAAATGCTTGTGGTCACCAGCAAAATTTGGCACATGCCTATATTCCTAGAGACAAGAGATGGGAACACCTACATCCTCATGCCATGCCAGCATTTTTTATGAGCCAAAATCCTTTTATGCGACTTGAGTCAATGTTAGAAGTGCTGTATTAGCAACTACTTGTCAGCCGAGCTGGATTAATACATAAAATGAATCATTTGATTGGCATGCTTTCCAGCAGTCATTTAGACAAACTTCTAAGATCAAAGTACACCAGCTCTTTAAAAAAGCGTTTTAAAAGAATACTCTTATATTCCAATACCCTAGAGTGACATATTATATTATTGTACTCAATTGTACTGCTACAATTACATTCTGAAATACATTCTAAAAAGGAATTTACTAAACTACCTACAGTGATCCCACAGAAATGTTCAGAATATCTAACCTGAGAAAAACTTGGAAAGAATTTCTAAATTCTGTTGATCTGCATATTTCATTTTAATATACACACAAAAAATATATTCAGTATAATCACCAAACTTTGGTAATTCACTGGATTTGTTGCTGGACAGATAACAGATCTGTTTGCTTCCGTGAGGTTATGGATGGCAGAGGCACAATCTGAGAACATTTTCTGTGAAAGCTTTGGGTGGCTGTAACTAGGTACAAGGACTTTGGTGACTAGAACTTAGAAATGAGAGTCCAGTACCCGTCTTATCAATTGTCTTCATACCTTTGGATAAACAACTTTTGAGGATGTATCCCTCTTTTTATTACCATGAAATGAAATGGCAATAATAATTCTTTAAGGCCTAACATTTTATTTGGATAAAATGCTTTTTAACTAAGTTCCTTCAAAGACGAAAATTTCAGTAAATAAAAGTTAAGAGAATCCAGAATATTTACTGTGGACTAGTTTGGAGCCGGGCAGTGTACAAATAAACTTAATTTGCTAAAAGTGCTCTAAAAATGTGGACAAATCAAACTTCTATAAATCAAATAATATTTTCTAGAATTTCTAAAGCATCTCATCTTCATTTCTCATTTGGACATATGCTGTGTTGTATCCTGCTTTAGAAAACTTCCATGACTATACACCCACTCAGGAGGCCTAGATTAGTTACTGTTCCTAGAGGTTGGCAAAATCTGCAAGTTGAAAGGATACTCAACCTGTTGTTTTCCAGATCTGCTTTGTTTTCCCCTCATATTCTTTATATAGAAATTCTAACCTAGACATGTGATTCATAAACACCCAACTTTGAATATGCTTTTTCCAGATTGCCTTGGCAGTTTTTTATATTAGTGGTTTTCAACTGGGAGTGGTTTTCCCCCCAAAGGGCATTTGACAATGTCTAAAGACATTTTTAGCTGTCACACTAAGGGAGAGGTGCTCCTTTAACCCAGTAGGTAGAGAGCAAGGATGTTTCTCACCATCCTGCAATGCAGAGGACAACCCCCTACAAGAAAGAATTACCCAGCCCAAAATGTCAGTTGACACATGCCAAGGTTGACAAGCCCTGTTTGGGATAAATAGATAATTAGATTAAATAGATACAGGTATAGATAGAGATAGAAATATGCTATGGATATTCAGTACATCTGCGATTGTGCCCGAGGATACGTATTTTAAAACTATTCCCCAGGTGTTGCTTATAGCTATGTTTAGGGCCAACTGGCCTGGGTGGTGGCCCAGGGGGAGGCATGTGGCCAAGCAGAAAGATTGCAAAACCCAGGAGTAGGTCAGACCCGTATTAAAGACTTGACTCTGCATGAGCACGCTGTCAAGCTACTAAACTGCCTCAGACCTCTGTGTTCTCATCTGCTATATGAGACGTCTAGCCTTCAGACTTTTGTGAAAAGTTTTATTTATGAAACAAGCACCTGGTTCACTCTAGGTGCTCAGGGTTATTTTCTGGCCAGCTCTGGGGATTAAAAACCCCAGGTAATCCGTTTAGTATCATTTGGGAGCCCAGAATGCTCTGAGACACACCATCTGTGAAAATTGCTGAGTTGGATACGGTCATGATGAAGAAGGCCAACTTGAACACAGACTTTGCCCAGCCGGGAGTCATGCCAGATACTCCCATGCAAGAAGCTTCTTCTCGTTTCTTATTGATCACCAGTTGGAAGTTGCTCCTCAAGCACAGTGAGCTAGGCCCAAGATGGCAGCACGGTAGCCGGGCAGGGGCGTTTGGAGTGCTGGCTGCAACCAGTGTTTGACAGCCGTGGAAGCAAATTCAGGGAGGAGGGGTACAAATAGCATGGGTGACTGCCAACCTCTCAAGTTCATGCGGTATGTGATTGCAGAAAACACTTGTAACCACAGTCATTAAATTCACGACATCTCACATTTGCATTTCTGTTAAATGTATTACATTAAAGAAGGATAACTCTGGTCTGCTGATATTTCAAATTCAGTCTTTGGTGGAAAGGGAATGAAAGTGTCCTTTTCTTCCCTGTTTGCTGTCTCCCACCCACCTGTCCTTGCTCTGTAGTTTAATTACTTAATGACTTTGCAGTGCATCTGAATTGACTTCAGATTGATGGCCAAGGGAACCTGACCCCTTTCCCAGGCCCATACTCCAGCCGCCTTCTGCTCTGTGCCCTTTGTTAGATTTTAGTATTGAAAGTTAAGAAGGTTGAAGTGGTTTGGGCTGTGGCACAGAACTCTGCTTTTCTAGAGGTCACTTAAAAGGGATTTTTTTTGTTTGTTTAACAATAGTAGCAATTGGCTGTTTAGATGGAAGCTGTGAGTATTCGTGTTCTTGGATGAACTTAACAAATAAATAATAATTTGTGAAATCGTGATTTCTTGAAGCAGAGATTGCTAAATAGAGCAGGGTGGAGAAGAATGGATCAGTAATAATAGCTTTGATCAAAGTCATTCCTCTCTCCGAACTTTCAATGGCTCTCGTCTACTGTGTACAGTCCAAACTCCTTGGCCTAACGTACCTGACTATAGCCTAGCTTTCTCATCATAATTTCCACTCCTGCCCAATGTGACCCGTGTACTTAGCCAACCTGGAATGGTCACTCGGTTTGAAACTACTATAGCACTTTCCAATCTCTGTGCCATTCCTAATACCATTTCCTTTGCCTGGAACACCCTCCTCCTGCCTCAGTTGGTCCGAATCAATGAAAATTCATTGAAACCCCACTTGCTTCCATTATACCTTCCCAAACTACCTAAGTTGGAAGAAAATTCTTCCACTAAGTCACTTGGGTCAAGTTACTTAATTTCGCTAAGCTTCATTTTCTTTAACTACAAAAGGGGTAGATAACCATCGTAACATCATAATATTGTTGTGGGGACTAATTGAGACACTGAAGTGAAACGTTCAGAATAGTGCCAGGCATAGAGATGTTCAATAAATGGCGAACTTACCTTTTTTTCTTAGAGACTGTGTTTATTTGGAAGAGAATGAGCATTAATATCTAATAGTGTTGGATTTGAAGCCTGACTTCTGTGCACCAGCTGTGCGATTGTGCACACTTTGCTGAAACCTTCTGAGCCTCAGCTCACTCATTTGGAAAATTTTTTGGAAGGAGAAATAATACCTAGCCTTCGGAGTTCCTGTGAAATTTACATAAGATGAAATGCTTAAAGCATCTAGAGCAGTGCTTGGCACAGGATAGATACACATTGTTATTACTGTTGTTATTTTGCTGCATTGAATTGTAGATGTCTGTGATTACAAACATGCCTTCTCTCCATTACTAGCTTGTAATTTCCTTAAGGCGAGGACCACATCATAATTATATTTCTGTTTCTCTCAGCATCTAACACATTACGTTTCACAGAGTAGGTACTTAGTACACAGTTGTTGAATAATGGATGAATGAATGAAGGAAGAAATGTAAAGCTGCACTGATTCTAATTTTATTTTTCCAGGGAATAATTGCTAGAATGGAATCAAGAGGCAGAATAGGCTATATCAATGGTGGACAAAGCTATAGAGTTTAGAAAAATAAGTCTTTCCCCTGGGCTATGAAATGGTATCCAGAAGCATGAGATCATTTGTAACTGGTAGTAGAACAGTGAAGATGGTCATTGACACAGTGACCAGCCCATCAGGCCTATCGACACCTGTTTCCCTGTCACCAAACCAGATCCTGAGAGACAAGACCTTAAAGAGAATGAAATTCATCCGTTTCACAAACAAATGGAAATGTTATGGGCCTAAAGAGGTTTTTTTTTTTATTTTTTTAAGTGGGCTTTTGCCCCCATTCTCTTCCATTGGCTTAAATTTAACCAGTTGAACTTTTTAAGTACCATTCATTTCAACCTTTTAAAAGGAAAAATTTGCCTTTACAGGGAAAACTGAATCTGATTGTATAGATGAGACACACTGTCCTTGGCTTATTCTCCGTCAAAGGAGGATCTTTTTTTTGTGCTGCATGTTGAGACGATTCAATCAGAATTCACAGTGCAGATTATATTTCAGGGGGCAAGCATAAAAACTGTGATGGAAATGGAGAATCAGGAAAAATAGCGACAGCCATTTGTAATATACCAGATGCCATATAGCTACTCTCTCAGGGAGGCAATATTACTAAAATCCTAGTCTGCAATTAGGAGTCCACATTACCATTAAATTAGAGTCTTTGTCTTATAAGATAATTCCTTATTATACACTCTCCTGCAGTTTCATGTCTTTGCTTCTTGCCTAGATCCTAATTCTCTTGAGGCATAGATTATAACTTCTGCTTGTTTCGTTTCCTTACGTCTCAGTAAAGAGAAGATATTTAGTAGAGTCCTGGTTAACTTAAAAGTATAAAATAATATCAGATTTAAAATAAGTTATTTATGTAATTTTAAAAATGGATAAACTTCTAGTAATGCATGGGAAAAACAATAACGTGTATTCAAATATTTTGCCTAAAGTTCTTGCCTATTTTTGAAACAACAGTGCTCTGTTTAAAAATTATTTTGATTATAACAGTAAGCACCAGTTTTAAAAAATAAAAAAAAACATATGAGTGGAAAAGGAGTTGCTTAGACAAATCATTTAAAAAAAAAATAGTGAACTCGATTATTGACAGTATCAACAGCTAATTAAAAATTCTATTAGTGTGAAGATGTAAAAGATGGCACATTTCCAATTCAGATATTCCAGGCACTTAAAGATATTTTCAAATCACATAATGTGTCTTTGCAAAAATATAAAGTTTTAGCTGAACGAGCATCAAAGGATATTTTAGTGGGTTGACTTAGTTTAAGAAAGAAAATCACCGAGTCAGGAAAATGCAGTATAATTCATATGTTTTTAATCTTGTTATAGTGGATGTAATAAGAAAGCCAAAAGAGGATAATTTACTAGTTGGACTTTTAAATTTCAGAGCTGCATTTTGTAACAGTCACATAAATGCATATTAAAAAAAAAATTCTGCAATGACTATTAAATATTCCACTTTGGAAAAAACAAGATCATAGTTTTAACAAATGGTTCAGTATTACAGTTGGCTGCTTTGGACATTATTAAACCCAAATTGAATATGTTCCTATATTTTTTTTACACAGCAGATTAAAAACTAGCTGTAGTAATTTTTCTAGTTTTTATCAATCAATCCTATTCCCAATAATTATGCATTTACCTCACCAATTTCAAAGGATGGACAAGTAAGGCCTGACAAAGAAACGTATTAAATGAAACCAGAACATGTTACAAAGTGTTAAGAAATGGACTGTCAATTCTTGAAGAAGCCTAATTCTTTTTACCAGCAAACAAAAATTCAGTGCCAAGAAAACTGACATTATGCTAAAATATTCCCTGCCTCAAATATGTATGTGACTTAAGGTAAAAGTGAATGCCTCATATCAATGACCAATTCATATCATCAAGTGAAAACTATTCAGAGGAAATAAATGGACTCAAGCTAGTCGTGCAACCTTCATTGATCAATCTGAAATAACCTCCTGCAGATATCAATTACCAGTAGTGGTTCACACTACTGTAGCTTACATAAGCTTGGCTCTGCTTAAGTTCAAAGAAAAATTTTTTTTTAAAGTTACATAATAAACCAATATGGTGTGTGAACCAAGATGGAAATTTAAGTCACTGAAGATATACTTAGAGGTTTTGCTTCGGACCAGAAAAGAGGAACACATTTTACTTACAGCATGCCAGCTAAAGAGGGGAAATTGAGGAAGATCTCCAAATATCACAAATTAAAAATAAAATGGGTAGTACGGTTTTACAACTTTTCTGGAGCATTTGAAAACATACAAAACTGTGTAGACATGTTTATGATTCTATTTACACATTCATTTTTACGTTGCTTTATAATCAGATAACATAAGAAAGGAATTTTTTCATCTAAAGGAATATGAGAGACAGTGTAGGGCATAGACTAGCTCAGAAGGGCTTACGTTTTATTTTATTCCTTTGTGGTATCTGAGGGCATCTTTCTGGTATTAAGAGAGCTTAGCTAGCTGAGCTAAGATGTTTCCTGTCTGTGGGAACATCTATAATCGTGTGTGTGTGTGTGATTGATAGTTACATAGACAGGTAACTCGTGTGTAGGTTTCACAGTGCCCCACTAGGGTGGTGTACCTCTCAGCCCTGTCTTGAGCATTTACTAATCATTCCTTGGCAGATTGGAAAAGTAGCAGTTTTCAGGTTTAAATGAATTATTGCACAGCATCAGTTTATGTACTGAATAAAAGGATAGCCATGAAGAGGGCGGGAGGGCTACTTGGATGCAGGGGCAGGTGTTGAAAAGAAAATGAGAAAAATGTCGGTCGGGGGAATGGAACACCTTCTGGGAAAAGTAACAGTCTCACCTCCACACTGCATCCCTGAAATGCTGCTGAGGGCCTGAGCCTGCAGGTGAGCACACCACACAGGGAGGTTCATTAATTTTGTTCAGTGCAGACAGCTGGTTGGCTCAGTAGTTAAGGCAATGTGCTGATAAGGTTAATATTATAAAAACTACACCCCTTTATGAACCATTGATGTATTAAATATCTCAGTTAAGCACCCATCATTGTCCAAGTACTGTAATAGGGTCTAAGGACTCAGAGGTAAATTTTTTTTTTTTTTGCGGTGCGCGGGCCTCTCACTGTTGTGGCCTCTCCCGTTGCGGAGCACAGGCTCCGGACGCGCAGGCTCAGCGGCCATGGCTCACGGGCCCAGCCGCTCCGCGGCATGTGGGATCTTCCCGGACCGGGGCACGAACCCGTGTCCCCTGCATCGGCAGGCGGACTCTCAAGCACTGCGCCACCAGGGAAGCCCCCAGAGATTAATTTTTTAAAAGGATCAAGAGGGAATCTTTATCATCAAGCAATCTGTAATTCTTATAAGTAGCCCAAAACTGTACCTCCAATCCCAGGTGAACATCTAAAAGTGTATTCTCTTGGACAGAGACCTTCAGGCTAAGAGAACAAGTGAACTCTTATTGTCAGGGAGAATGACTGAGAGCACCCTGGAGCATGTCATCTTATATTTGAAAGGTGGCATGTTCCATCCCATACAGAGTTTATCAAGTGCGTCTCTGCACCTCTTCTTCGTTGCCCTCCAGCCTGATCCCCATATGCTGGAACCTTCCTTAGAAGATCAAGCCAGCCCCCTTTGCCTTTTATGGAAGTGCAGAAATGTTTCTGAATCTGTTCTGTGTTTAACAGTCCTAGGTACCATTCACACAGGATGTATACTAGAGGCTAGCCCTCTCGTGGGGCCCTCCATTGAGGCCCTCTTTGTGAGTCCCACCTACTTCCTGTGCATTTTAAGATCTAACAAGCATGTTTCTTTCTAACCCGCAGTACTCATTTGGCTAAACTATTGCTAATCCTTACCGTCTTCTCTTCATTTTCTTTTTTTTCTTTCTCTCTCTTTTTATTTTTCACATATCTCATATGAAAGGTCACCTTTAGTTGGTCATTTCGGTTGAACAGGTCCCAATTTGAGTTCTAAAAACATGTAAGAGAGATTTGTATATTGATGACTTTTAATATTTTCAATCATCTGAAGAACTAACAATCTATTTTACATCCCTAGATCTTTTTTCTCGAGATAAACAATTAGGCCTTTGAATCTGAAGTTAAATTAAAGTCATAGGAAATTTTTCCACTTAGAAGATTTGGGTAGATACTTTCTGCTCTGATTCACTTTTGACTTTTTAATTATTTTTGGACTGACTGCTTCTATAATTCAGCAAACATTAATTGAGCAGCTAGGCACTTAGGGGAGATAGCACCACAACCTAGTCAGTACCCTCAACAAGTTCATGATTAAGAGAGAGGTGAGAGACCAAAACACAACTAATAACAGTAAAGCTGAACTGTGATAAATACTGTAATGGGATATAAAAATGCTATATGATCACAGAGAAGGCAGCCATGAAAAAATTGTGTTACGGCTGGGACAGTAGAACAGACCTTCTTTATCAGCCAGTATATCTAGATACTTACAATGAAATCATTAAAATCAATTATAAAGTACAACTTAACTGTGTAGAAAATTGAAAGAGACCTTTAAAACTTTAAATTCTTAATCCCATCAATAATATATGATATTTTAGCTAACTAGAGGGGAATTTAAGACTCTGGAAAAAATTTTATTTGAAATCTTAGGGAATTTCTGAGCAGTCAGGGTACTTTCTATTATAGTTTCTTTCCCTAAAGCTGAGAAAGAAGACAGTTGAAAAGTCTAGGGCAAAACTTTCTGGGAAAATAGCAGTTCATTGAGTCAGCCAGATAACTATGGGTTATAAGTTTATATTACTGAAGACCTAGTCTGCGGAAAAATACAAAATTTCTTTAAATATTTTAACTGTGAACAATAACAGTTTTAGTAGTCTGGAAGGTATTTGCCAAAATATTTCTGTTGATAGGTGGATTACACACTATTTATTTGTATATGGGTCTATATGCTAGACCCATAATCAAAAAAGGTAGAGCAAATTGAACTTTTGTTACAGTTTTGAAAAACTGAAGAAGCAAACTAGGGTGACAAAAGGCCTTTTATTCTCCCCTTTTGCCCATGGGCACAAAACTAGCTAGTGGCAGAGCTTGGTTTCAAGCCCAGGCTTTCTGGCTGCTTCTCCAGACATCCTGCTTCTCCATTTCTGAAACAGCAGTGTTAGGGGATCCATCAGCCTCTGCTGGTCTACTCAGAAAAAGGCCTTGCTTCAGTGGAGCTGTATGGGTGAGGAAGCGCCCTCCCACGAAGATCTTAAGGCAGAAATAGAAATGTAAATTTCACTCATTAAAACCATAATTAATTTATTGAAACTGAATTATTATTATTTCAGAGACGAATGCATATTGGAATATGCTGATTATTTTAATGAACCAAGAGCCTCTTCTGGGATGCTTCCACGGTATTATTTGCAAACAGGTCACTGTAGATTTAAGAGGGGGAATAAAAGATTGCTGCTCATTTTCGAGTTTTGCTTTTTTAAAAATGCAGAAGAAAATGTGTGCTGTCTGATGTATTTGGGGGAGATGATAAGAAGATATCTTCGTTTAGGAAAGGCCTGACGTCATCTGTTTTAAATCCACAGCTCTCCTCCTGGGGAGTTGTTTCTTGTGTTACAGATGTCAGCTGCCAGGACCAGTTTGTACAGGTGTTGTGCCCACAGTAATGTCTCCAGTATAATTGTTATGTTTGACATTTGAAGACATTTATTTAGGTTCCTTCTCCTGCGTTCCACAGTAAACATGTTTTCGATCTGTTCATGGCACACAGTATGAAAGCTTCCAGAATTTGGCTTACTTTTCTCTTTACGTGCCATAGGGTGTGGGGTTGGTTTCATTACTTATATTCCAACATTGTAGAAAAGATTAACCTTGATACACCATCCCAGGCTCTGAAAGAAAATAGGGCATGCCTAAATACTTTTATTTAGGACCCATCAATTCCATTTATTCATGATGTGTATTAGTTTCCTATTGCTGCTATAACAAATGATCACAACAGCACAAATGTATTCTTGTACAGTTCTGGAGGCCACAATTCTGAAATCAGTCTTATTGGGATGAAGTCAAATCAGCTCAGCTGCTTCCTTCTGCAGGCTCTAGGGGACAATCCATTTCCTTGCGTTTTACTTAGCTGCCTGCAACCCTGGCTGATGGCTCCTTGCTCCATCTTCAAAGTATGTCTCTCCAGTCTCTACCTTCATTGTCACGTGGCTTCTCTCTCAGACCCCGCTTCCCTCTGCTTCTGTGGTCACATGATTGAGTGTCTACCATGTGCCAGGCAGTGTGCTAGATCTGTCAACAGCCAGTGAGGTCCCTGCTCTTGTGAAGCTTCCATTCCTGTAAACAGATAAATGAACAAATAAAATCAAGTAGTGACAGAACTATGGAAAAAATAGAACAGAATAACATGATAGGGAGACGGGACTGGGAAGGGTGTCTGAGGCGCCGAGACTCAAGTCACAGTGGTGAACCAGCCACAGGAAGACCTGGGGGCAGAGGGTTTCAGGCAGAAAGAACAGCAAGTGTTAACGAAGCCTGAGGCAAATGATGCCACAGGATTGGAGTTTGGTAACGAGGACAGAGAGTGGCATGAGCCAGAGTCACAAAGGACTTGTGTCTAATGATACAGCCTCCTCCGTCATAGTAAGGAGATTGGATTTTGTCTACGTGTAAAAGGCAGACATGGAGGTATTTTACACAGAGAAGCCGCTAAACATTTATTCTTTAAGAGATCAGCCAGGCTGCTATTTAAAGAATGAATTCTCCCTGCAGGGAGATATCTAGCCGTATCCTTCCTCTCTTTTAAAATGTATGCTGCTTTACTGCTCATAGATGGAGCCTGAATAAGATCTAAATCTCAAATTTTAATCGAAGGAATTGAAAGATGTTTCCTCACATCTTAAAATTCAGACGACTGCAGAGTACCCTGCTAACTACAATAAGATATGCCAACCCCTCCCTTCTTCCCAACACTTCACAGGCTTTACTTTTTACTTTACTTTGGCAATTTGTGGTTCCAGTAAGAGGTAAACCAGTCCTCTTTTCAATGTTAAGAAACTTCCTATGTTAAGTCTAAAACCTGGAGCAAAGGGTCCTAGTTGGACCAAGGAGTAGGGAGCCAGTTGAGTCGTGGCACGCTGTGGTCAGAATTGAGGGTGAGCGCTCCAAAGATTATGGCTGGTCTAGTATCTCCTGGTCTCTGTGAAGGAGCAAATGAGGATAGATCAGTCATTAGACTCCCATGTACAAACGCCCATTGCCTATCATATCAAGTACAAAAATCCTTACTGTAATTCTCAAGACCGTGTGCATATAACATGTGGTCCTTTAAAAAGCCTCCCTCAAAGCCCCACCCACCCAGGTTGGAACCAGTGGTTGTGGTTGAATATTTCTCCTCAGTACCCATTCGAGAAGGCCTGGGGTCATGTCTGGTAGTTATCTTGTTACCTAATGGCTTGGTAGCACTTTGGCAGAATCACCGTGGGCAGCAGGCACCACGTGGATTAGCTTGTTGGACCTTCTCTGATGACTGTGTGATCGTGATCATCTAAAATGATTGTTGGCTTTTTTCCATGATCCATCTGTAACGTGTACATGGGGGAGGGCCAGTTGCCAAGGCTGCTCCTGGTGCTGGCTCATCTCAGGCCTGGACCCATATTAAGCAGACCCCATCCCTTTTGGAATTAGGAGGAGACCTTAATTTTCAGACCTGATGGGCAAGGCTGTGGGTCTTCCACCAGGCACTCAAGTGTCCCCTGTCCTTTTCATCTAGTCTAGCCTAGTTTTTAGCACATAGTAAACGTGGGAACCAAAGAAACCAAATTGACTACCAGTCGCCCTTTTTGGCATGTGTCTGGACTTCTAAGAATATTCTATATGGTTCCTCTAGGACAAAGTTACATCTTTAAAAGCCAAAAATGACAATCCTAATAAGCACTGCAAAAAAATCGAGTGGTTGAATAAAATGTTTTTGCTGACCTATGTAAAGTGTATTGCATAAAGTGAATAGGAGGAAAAAGACTTTACTTTCTGTTTCTTTTAAAACTCTCCATCATTGGGGGAACACAGCTTTTCATAAGAGTGCCCGTCACATGTTGGCTGGATGAGATGGTGGGTATAAAGCGTGTATTTATCCTTGTCTCAGATACAGTCATGGTTCCATAACTAAAATGGTTTTTCTTCCAGACCCTAGGGAGGCTGGTAGTATTTCTAGAGTTCTTCATGAGCCCAGAGTTCTTTTAAAGAAGATTCTATATGACATGGGGGTGGACATTCATGGCCTTGAGAAATCTGGCATCTATGGCTAAGAAAACAAAGGAAGGAGAGCAGGATATGGTGTGTGGGTGCCCACGTTCCCAATGCTTCAGCACATTTTTTTATGTGAGTTAGCTTTGAGAGAGAGAGATCAAAGACATATCCAGGAGAGCACTGCCCAGGTGTGAAATTCCAGGTGACAAAATGGAAGGAAAAGAAGAGTTATAAGGGAAAGGAAAGGAAATGAAGCTAGTTTCCTTTGATTCTCTGTATTTTTCCTGTTTCCTCCCCCAGGAAGTTTATGTAGACTTACAATACTCCCAAACAGTCAACATTAGGGATTCATCCTCATTCTTTTCCATACGATGACAACCGACACCGTGTCAAAGGGCAGCCATTTATTTTTGCAGATATCATGCCTGGCAGGCCCCAGGGTTAAAAAGTGCCGTATTACTGATCATTTTAATACAGAAAACTTACCTTCCTCTCTGCTTCCCACAGAGCTAGAAATGGTGGACACACATGAACTAGGGCAATATTAATAATAAATAAGGCTATTTTTTTGCTACGTACAAATGTCAATAAGAATAAGAATAAAGCACATCAAGTCATAAGCTTTATCCCCCCAGCAGAGCCCCCTCAAGGGCAGATTCTTATACCTCATTTTTCAGTGTTAGTCTGGCCAGCAACCTGGGAACATCTCCTAATGGCTTCAATGCCTAATGACATTGTTTGTAGGGGCCCCGGTATAGGATTGCTATAAGGGAACTATGCATTATCAGAGAAGATAGTATGTACTCTGTCGCTCATCCCCTCCTCCCCCAGCCTCTCTTTGGGGCTCATTTCCCAATGAAGGCTAAAGATGTTTACTAAGCATTTCTGAGAAATTTGTCCACATTATGAGAATACAAATTACAGGAACTCAATACATTAGCAATGGAGGAAATTTAATGGGTCTGGGAAAGGTATAAATTTAGGGAAAATGTAAATTGCAATAATAGGAGAACCTTCACTGAATGGCAGTTCTCTTGAAATGGTAGTATTTAGTAGCAGTGGGAAGGTACTAAAGAATCTTGCCACCTGACACTGTAAAAAATGCAACTAATAGGTAAGAACTGAAGATTACTGCCATGATTTTAGAATATGAAATCTATTCATTGTCAAATAGATAAAAACCCATTTGATATGGGCAATTTGGTTGGTTCTTGGCTACGTGGGATATGGACATCTTTTCTGTGGTCATCCCACATAGGCAAAGAAAGAAGCAATTAACCTCTCAGGGATATCCAGAATGAGAATGATCTGAGACCACACCTGACTCTCACGGGCTTCCCAGACTTCAATGCCTTGACCTGCTGTAATGAGCATCAACATGCCCTTTGCCCCACGACATTTGGCAAAACACGGGCAGAAATTCATGTACAATATGCTGGCGTAATATCCACGAGACATAACATTATTTGATTCTGCAAACCAGGAAGGACTCCATGGGCTATGTGTGTGTACAAAGAGAAAACCATGAAGAAAAAGTCTACTTAGATGATTCAATTAACAGCACTGAAGAATTTGCATGTCAGCATTAATAGAATATAAAACTTGCTACACAGAAATATATTTACTTATGTATTACAAGAGAAGTGATAAATTATCCTGTCAATCTAGTTCCCTTACGACATCAGGTCTGGTTTAAGCTGACAAGAAAAATGGACGGGACAAAAGGAGATCATTTAGAAAATGTTATAGGCACCTGGGCAGGAAGGAGAAAATGGTAAAAAATATTAATGCAGTTAAAATAGCTTTGTCAAAAACAAGAAACATTGATCACAAAGATTGCATGTAACTCTGTATCGGCTGGTTAGAGTAACAATAATGATGATAATAATAAAAATAATTTTAAAAACCGTAACTGTTCTTGGTCAGGTATCCTTGCAGCTTTGAAATGACACTCCCAAGGAAAAGCTGAAGAAACTGGGCCTATTCTCTGGAACAAAGGATAATTGTAGTGACCTAATTGCGGCTTCTATTATAAAAGCAGAAATGACAGCAGGACAAATTATATCCACTGTCAAAAAAGAAAACTGTACAGCAGGTAGTTTATAATCTCTTCTAATGATGCTACTTCTTTTACCCTATAGCTCTCCCCTGAAAAACCTTTTCTGACCTCGAGCACTGTCACCACTACAGGTAGCAAACCTCCTCTTCTACTGTCTCTTCATCTCTGGCTCTGTTGTTTGGGCTCACACAGTAGCAACAAAGAGAATTCCAGTACCTACATCTTCCTAGCACTGGTCAAGTCAGTCAGAATTGTACTGTTGACACATTCCACATGAGACAAATCAATCAAGAAACAGTACGCAGAAGCAGCAACATCTTAGAAAGCTTCTGAGGGTAATTATAAAGTGTGAAATACTGATCAGTAAATTTTAAGTGGAATTATAAAAGGCAAATGACAGACTCAGAAAAAATCTATGCAACTTCTGTCATAAAGAGCTAATATTGCTACTACACAAAGGTCTTTGAAAAATCAAGGGGAAAAATGACAATCTGATAGAAAAATCAGCAAAAGATATGGACAGCTCACGGGAGAGGAAATGAAAAGGGCCCTTAAACATATGAAAAGATACTCAGCATCACATAATAAGAGACAGGCTAATTAAAACTTTACTGAAATATCACTTCTCACCTAGGTTTATCAAATATCCCAAAGTTTGACACTGTACTCTGTTGGTTGGACTGTAGAGAAATGAGCCTCCTCCTACACTGTAAGGGGTAATGCAAAACAGAACAATCATGGAAGGAAATTTGTCATAATCTAGGAAAATTACATGTGAATTTCTCTTTGACTCGGCAATCCTATTTCTATGAATTCATCTAAAGCCACAACGGCAAAAATATTTTGCAGAGATTTGTCATTATAGCGTTATTTGTAACAGCAAAAAATTGGAAAAACCCAGACGTCCAAAACTTTATGATTCATTAGAGAAACAAAAGCGTGTCCACACAGTAAACTACTATGAATTTTTTTTTAATGAGAAAGATCTCTGTTTACTAATATCATATTTTCTTCTAGATACTGCCATGTAAAAAAGTAAAGTGCAGAAAAAAATGCTAAGTAATCTACCTTTTGTGTGAGAAAGACAGGCTGTAAATATGTAATACTGTTTGCTTTCATTTGGAAAAGTAAATATATACTGCTTAAGATAAAGAAGACTGTTGAAAGTTATACACCTACATGTTGTATACAGTTGAATTTGGAAATATAAATGTTTTACATACTTATCAAATGAAATTAAACTCAAAGAAAACAAAAAGAAATCCCTAAAAATGGAAAACAAAGCAAAATGAATAACCTAACAAATTGGTTGCATAGTGACTCAGGAAAAAGAAATACTTGAAGTGATACGGAACGCAGCATTTTAACTCTACATATTTAATGGGATACATTCTAACAAAAAAATGGAGCCATGAACATCTTAAACTTCATTCAATAGTTTGTTAGTATTATTGGTATTATTGTTTCAAAACAATATGTATGTAAAATCATATATATGATAATACAAATAAATATTTATGTCATTGGTATTAAGAATCAAGATTTTTCATTTAAAAAAAAAAGAGAAACAAATCTCAAACTTTTTAAAGTTAACATCCTGTAATGTTAAATCTGAATCAGAAATAGCAGCCTGACCTTGTGATGTTTATCAGAAAGGTGTATTTCCTAGCTCTATCCGTAGAAAAGTCACAGAAGCAATGATAACCCAATGCCAGTGAGCTCTCCTAGACCCCAGAGTGTGTTCTCTGGATATCATTTCCCACCAGAAAGAGAGTTCAAGGGAGAAATGTCTGCTTTCAGGATAGGGACACAAGATACTCGCCATGAACCTGGGACAGCTTGTTTGTCAGAAAGCAAGGAAGCCATCAGTGACACCTGGGTCAAGTCAAAAGGACAAAGACGCCAACGTAAAGCAGTCCCCATTGACCAGATATGGGACAATGTGTGCAAAAAAGACAGTAAGGAATACAATTGATTGAAAACCCTAAGTCTGTATTTTTTAAAAAACATAAGTTCATAATGATATTCACAACCTCTTATCTCCCCTAAAAAGGCATCTAACAACTCATTGGTCACCATTGGAAATACCTAGGGCACTAACTCCTTACTCTGACTCAGCAGTTAAAAGTAATTAAACATTTATTCTGTCTTCCTTGTACTATGTATAATCCAGGGCAATCAAAACACCCAAAACTTTGAAGGAAAGTTTTTCTTTGCAAACGAATTACAGCTAATAAATATAAAAGGAATAATGACTTTTTTAAATGACCATTTTGTAACCCCTAATGAAATCATTAATTCAGGCAAAAATCGTCAGTGGAAGAAATGATTAAATGAACAATTGATAAGGGAACTTTGCAGCGGAGACATCACTGCAGAGATTTGTCATTATAGCATTATTTGTAACAGCAAAAAATTGGAAAAACCCAAATGTCCAAAAATTTATTTATGCTAACACCATTATCACCATGATGATCATGCTAGCATCATTAAAGTAGGACAGCCTGAGGTTGTGTGGCTCCTGATATAGCACATTTTAAAGCACATGCTACCCTTAAGGTATTTGCATTCGTTTCCTAGGGTTGCTGTAACAAATTATCACAAACTTGGCTTACAGGAGAAATGTATTCTCTGTTAGTTCTTTCATAGACCAGAAGTCTGAAATCAGGGTGTCAGCAGAGTTGTTTAATTCCGGAGGCTCTGAGGAAACATCCCTTCCATACCTCTCTCCTAGCTTCTGGTGGCTGCCAGCAATCCTTGACATTCCTTGGTTTATAGATGCTTGACTGCGATCTCTGCCTCCACCTTCACGATGCCTTCTCTTCTGATTCTTCTCTGTCCTTCCTCTTTAAAAGGACACTTGCGGGCTTCCCTGGTGACGCAGTGGTTGAGAGTCCGCCTGCCGATGCAGGGGACGCGGGTTCGTGCCCCGGTCCGGGAAGATCCCACATGCCGCGGAGCGGCTGGGCCCGTGAGCCATGGCCGCTGAGCCTGCGCGTCCGGAGCCTGCGCTCCGCAACGGGAAAGGCCACAGCAGTGAGAGGCCCGCGTACCGCAAAAAAAAAAAAAAAAAAAAAAAAAAGTTGAACCTAAGCCTCTAAGTGCACTGTTTAGTATGGTAGCCACTAGTCACATGTAGCTGTTTAAATTTAAATTAAAAGCGTGTACTTTAGTCACACTAGCCAGATTTCAAGTGCTTAGTAACCACATGGGGCTGCTGTATGAAACAGCGCAAATATAGAACATTTCCATCATCACAGAAGGATCTGTTGGGCACTGTGTCTCTGAGCTACCTTTCATTAACAGGAAATATAGGGGATGGAAGAATAAGTTAAATCATACTATGAAGAAGCAACATGAGGGAAGCAACATGCTGGTCCCCCAGCATGAGGGACCACCTACAGGACAGTCTGCCTGGTTTCTGCAACAACTCAATGCCACGGAAAAATTAAAACGCTAAAAGGAAAAAATACATTTCTGTACAGGAAATGAGATATAAGGGGCATAAACAAATTCATGGTGTAGATAGATTTTGGAGCCTGATCCAAGTAAATCCAACGGGAGAGACAGACATATTGTAGGCACTTGGGGAAATTTGTTCATAGACTAGGTAACAGATGACACCAAGGAATATTGTTAATTTTTAAGTGGGATAGATAATAGCGTTGTTATATAATGTTCATGATTTATTTAATATACCTTCTGAAGTATATAGGAGATAAATGACTAGGTTTGGTCACAAAATACTTAGCAAAGCACTTAGGAAAAATAGATGAAAATGTGGTTAAATCTTAATAATTGTTGAATATAGAACTGGGCAGAGACATATGAGGGTTTATCTCTACATTTGAGTATCTGAAAGTTTTCATTATAAATTTTTAAACGTGCTCATATTTAGATGATGTGTAGTTAATATAAATGAAAGAAACATTAATATTGAAGTCAAACACTGGGTGGAATTCAAGAATCCAGTTCCTGCCGCTTAATAAATACGAGCTCTCAGACAAAATACTGAACCTCTCTGGACCTCAATTTTCTCATCTAGAAAGCTGGGACTTCTGTAGCTTGTGAGAATTAAGTTATACAATCATGGGGGGGAAATCACAAATATTGCTAGTGTCTGTTCTTCCTATTGGATAGATGAAACACTGGATAGGATGGGCTCTTGTGTCAGGTACAAGTTTCCTAATTTAAAGTGTTTCGAGGGCACTTTTTGTTTTGTTTTTTGGCTGCATCACAGCGTGGAGGATCTTAGTCCCCGACCAGGGATCAAACCTGCGCCCCCTGCATTAGGAGTGTGGAGTCTTAACCACTGGACCATCAGGGAAGTCCCAGTGGAGGGCACTTTTAACTGTAGAGTATTTTAAAATTCCAGTTTTTTTTTGTTTTTTGAAGGATTGAACAAATGTTTAACCAAAGAAAATATATGGGTGACAAATAAGCACATAAAAAGATGTTCATCATCATTAGCCATCAGCGAAATGGAAATTAAAGCCGCAAGATACCATTATACAACTTGTTAGAATGGCTAAAATAAAAATATCACATGCTGCTGAGGATGCAGAGAGACTGGAAATCCCATACATTACTGGTAGAAATGCAAAAGAATATAGACAGTCTGAAAACAATTTGGCAGGTTTTAAAAAAAAAAATCAATTTAAAACATATATTTGCCGTATGGCTCAGGCATGCCACTGCTGCTTAGGCTATGATAATTCATCTTCATACAACAACCTGGACATCAATGTTCATATCTTCTCTACTTATGATCTCCAAAAAAGGGGAGTCACCTAATGTGAACTGAATAGTATACTGTGGTTACATTTCCTTTCTGTTTTTTTTCTTTTTTTTCACACACACACACACACTGTATTTTATTTTTACAAGCGATAAATAAACTGACACCAAGCATTGTAAATGGATGACCACAACAAAAGCAACAATGATTGCAATTATGAAACACGAAACACACTCATACTATGTCATAATATTGACATTCAGTCCTTGTGGGATTTTTTTTTTATTCAAACAGAAAGTCACGAAAATTATAATCATCCTCATCAGTTCACTCAGTCCCATGTAATTAATTTTTTTTCATCTTGATCTTTTGTTAGCACTTTTATGAATTCATCAGTTTTCCACTTCCAGTTTTATTTTTAGCTCATGGATTCAACCACTTCGTACAATCTCCACTGCTACATCTTCTTTCAAGCCTTCATTGCTTGAAACCTCCCATTGGCTTCCTGCCTCACTGAGAGTAAAAGCCAAAATCTTTACCAGGGACCTCAAGACCTGCCTGATCTAGGCCCTCATTTCCTCTTGGGCCTCTGACGCCTCACTCCCTCACACTGGCCTCCTCCCTGGTTTTGGTACTTCCCTGCCTCAGGGCCTTTGCACCTGCTATCCCCTCTGCCTGAGATACTCTTCACCAGTTATCTGTACAGTTTCACCCTCCTCTTCTTCACATCTTTAATTTAATATTCTCAGTGGTGCCTTTCCTTACCACATATTTAAAAGTATAAACCTCCTACAAAACTTCTACGACCTTTCCCTGTTTTATTATCCTCTGCCGTACTTACTACTATCTAATATTATTTTCTATTTTACTTATTTTGTTGTCTGTTTCTGTCTCCCCTGACTACAAGAGGGCAAAGTTTTATATGCACTGCTGAATCCCCAGCATCAAGAACAAAACTTGAGACATGTATGTGTTCAATAAATAGTTGTTGAATGATGAATGCAGAAACTTGTAATAGACTTAAAACAAGTTGTCTAGTCTTTAGAGGATGCGTTTATGGATCAATAACAATGATATGTATTTATCAGAAGCAATAGCTGGTTTATAAATTGGTACTTTGGAAGTGTTTAAATTGTGTGGAAAAGGGGTATGTTTCCTTAAGCAATTAAAATATTTTCTGAACAATCACTCATTCTGTTCATTTGTTATGATAATTATTTTTAGGTAATACATTTAAAAGGGAAAGAATTACATAGAAGTAAATTTAGGATTAATGACTCCAAATGTGTTAGATCTTGAAACATGGATTTTAAAGGGGATAAATAACATAATTGGCTTTTTTTGCTTTTATTTTTTTCTGTTTTAAGTTTTTTAAGTGAAAAATAATTTACATAGAGTGAAGTACTCAAGTCTTAAGTAAGCAGAAGAATGTTATCTACTGTATTTTGATGAATCATATTGAGATACAGACTATTTCTATCACCCAAGAATGTTCCCTCAAGCCCTTTCCCATTCGGCACCCCCTCACTCTGTGAAGCAACTGATAAGATATCTATCATCATAGGATTTTTTTTTTAATTGGATGAAAGTTCATAATAATGCAATTGACAAGGAAATTTAGTTATTTCTGAGATATACATTTTAAAGTAATAACTAGAATTATGACTTATAACATTACACCAGAACATATAAGACTTTTAGAAATTTCATGTAATGTCTAAAACATTTATATTAACATATTTCCATACAAATAACCCAAAGAAAGTTCAGTATTTTGTTTGTTTTTTTATACTGCAAGTTCTTATTAGTCATCAGTTTTATACACATCAGTGTATACATGTCAATCCCAATCGCCCAATTCAGCACACCACCATCCCCACCCCACCGTGGTTTTACCCCCTTGGTGTCCATACGTTTGTTCTCTACATCTGTGTCTCAACTTCTGCCCTGCAAACCAATTCATCTGTACCATTTTTCTAGGTTCCACATACATGTGTTAATATACGATATTTCTTTTTCTCTTTCTGACTTACTTCACTCTGTATGACAGTCTCTAGGTCCATCCACATCTCAACAAATGACTCAATTTCGTTCCTTTTTATGGCTGAGTAATATTCCATTGTATATATGTATCACATCTTCTTTCTTTCTTTCTTTCTTTCTTTCTTTCTTTCTTTCTTTCTTTCTTTCTTTCTTTCTTTTGGCTGTGTTGGGTCTTTGGTGCTGCGCGCGGGCTTTCTCTAGTTGTGGTGAGCGGGGGCTACTCTTTGCTGCAGTGCGTGGGCTTCTCATCACGGTGGCTTCTCTTGTTGCAGAGCACAGGCTCTAGGCACGCGGGCTTCAGTAGTTGCAACACTTGGGCTCAGTAGTTGTGGCTCGAAGGTTGTAGAGCACAGGCTCACTAGTTGTGGCGCACGGGCTTAGTTGCTCCGTGGCATTTGGGGTCTTCCCGGACCAGGGATCAAACCCATGTCCCCTGCATTGGCAGGCAAATTCTTAACCATTGCGCCACCAGGGAAGTCCCCTTCTAATTGTTTGATATCTCCAGACAAAATACTCTGTGGAAACTTCTATAAAAACAGTATAAAGAGGGACTTCCCTGGTGGTCCAGTGTTAAGACTCTGGGCTTCCACAGCAGGGGACACAGGTTGGGGAACTAAGATCCTGCATGATGCACAGTGGGGGCCCGACATTGCTCCCTCTGAGTTTTCTCAATGTATCTGCCTCATGTGCTCGCTGAGGAGCCCTACTTCCTGTTAAAACTCCAGCTCAAGCATAGATGAAAACCCTCTCATTTGTTTCAAGTAAAATTAGTAGAAATTTTAAAAATACTTGTCTCCAACCTAAGGGAACACAAAGCAAATGAACCAAGAAAATAAAAGAAACATAAAATGAATTAGGCTTATGAGGTACACATTTCTCTCTGATCGTACCTTAGCTAAGGAGCTTCCAGGGCTCCCAGGCCTCGACTCATTCCATGGTCTGAGAAGGTTTTTAATATTCGGTACCCAAAGCTCTGGAACCGATTTTCAGGCACCTTGCTAGGCTTTCTGGCTTCACAACTCTTGGCTTGTTTCCTGTTCTGAGGATAACTTATTTTCTCCTTCCCATCCCTGCCCCCATGTGGAAGAGCCAAGGCAAAGATGTAAATTTCCTCTAGGGCCCACAACCAAGTAGGGAATCCCCAACTCCACTTACATATTGTCTGTCCTGCTTTCCAGGTTGAAGGACACACCTTCAATCCCTAGGCAGCTGACAGCCAGATAACCATCATGACTGACACCATGTACATCCCACTCTTTAGAGGAAATCCCATCTCTTTTAAAAAGCCTGTCATGATTCACATCTGGGCAGTATCACATTGTTCTCACTATACAAGAAATATACCTGTATAGAGTCATTCTGTCATATTCTTTTTTTTTTTTTGTACATCTTTATTGGAGTATAATTGCTTTACAATGGTGTGTTAGTTTCTGCTTTATAACAAAGTGAATCAGTTATACATATACATATGTTCCCATATCTCTTGCCTCTTGCGTCTCCCTCCCTCCCACCCTCCCTATCCCACCCCTCCAGGCAGTCACAAAGCACGGAGCTCATCTCCCTGTGCTATGCGGATGCTTCCCACTAGCTATCTACCTTACATTTGGTAGTGTATACATGTCCATGCCTCTCTCTCGCTTTGTCACAGCTTACCCTTCCCCCTCCCCATATCCTCAAGTCTATTCTCTAGTAGGTCTATGTCTTTATTCCCATCTTACCCCTAGGTTCTTCATGACCTTTTTGTTTTTCTTAGATTCGATATATATGTGTTAGCATACGGTATTTGTCTTTCTCTTTCTGACTTACTTCACTCTGTATGACAGACTCTAGGTCCATCTAGCTCACTACAAATAACTCAATTTCATTTCTTGTTATGGCTGAGTAATATTCCATTGTATATATGTGCCACATCTTCTTTATCCATTCGTCTGTCGATGGGCATTTAGGTTGCTTCCATGACCTAGCTATTGTAGATAGTGCTGCAATGAATATTGGGGTGCATGTGTCTTTTTGAATTATGGTTTTCTCTGGGTATATGCCCAGTAGTGGGATTGCTGGGTCATATGGTAATTCTATTTTTAGTTTTTAAGGAACCTCCGTACTGTTCTCCATAGTGGCTGTATCAGTTTACATTCCCACCAACAGTGCAAGAGGGTTACCTTTTCTCTGCACCCTTTCCAGCATTTGTTGTTTGTAGATTTTCTGATGATGCCTATTCTAACTGGTGTGACGTGATACCTCATTGTAGTTTTGATTTGCATTTCTCTAATAATTACTGATTTTGAGCAGCTTTTCACGTGCTTCTTGGCCAGTCTGTATGTCTTCTTTGGAGAAATGGCTATTTAGGTCTTCAGCCCATTTTTGGATTGGGTTGTTTGTTTCTTTAATGTTGAGCTGCATGGGCTGTGTACGTATTTTGGAGATTAATCCTTTGTCCGTTGATTCGTTTGCAAATATTTGCTCCCATTCTGAGGGTTGTCTTTTCGTCTTCTTTTTTTTTTTTTTCTTGCGGTACACGGGCCTCTCACTGTTGTGGCCTCTCCCGTTGCGGAGCACAGGTTCTGGACGCGCAGGCTCAGCGGCCATGGCTCACGGGCCCAGCCGCTCCGCGGCATGTGGGATCCTCCCGGACCGGGGCACTAACCCGTGTCCCCTGCATCAGCAGGCGGACTCTCAATCACCGCGCCACCAGGGAAGCCCTTTTCGTCTTCTTTATGGTTTCCTTTGCTGTGCAAAAGCTTCCAAGTTTCATTAGGTCCCATTTGTTTATTTTTGTTTTTATTTCCATTACTCTAGGAGGTGTATCAAAAAAGATCTTGCTGTGATTTATGTCAAAGAGTGTTCTTCCTATGTTTTCCTCTAAGAGTTTTATAGTGTCTGGTCTTAATTTAGGTCTCTAATCCATTTTGAGTTTATTTTTGTGTATGGTGTTAGGGAGTGTTCTAATTTCATTCTTCTACATGTAGCTGTCCAGTTTCCCCAGCACCACTTATTGAAGAGACTGTCTTTTCTCCATTGTATATCTTTGCCTCCTTTGTCACAGAGTAGTTAACCATAGGTGCATGGGTTTATTTCTGGGTTTTCTATCTTGTTCCATTGATCTATGTTTCTGTTTTTGTGCCAGTACCATATTGTCTTGATTACTGTAGCTTTGTAGTATAGTCTGAAGTCATTGAGTCTGATTCCTCCAGCTCTGTTTTTTTCCCTCAAGATTGCTTTGGCTATTCGGGGTCTTTTGTGTCTCCATACAAATTTTAAGATTTTTTTGTTCTAGTTCCTTAAAATTGCCATTGGTAATTTGATAGGGATTGCATTGAATCTGTAGTTTGCTTTGGATAGTAGAGTCATTTTCACAATATTGATTCTTCCAGTCCAAGAACATGGTGTATCTCTCCATCTGTTGGTATCATCTTTAATTTCTTTCGTCAGGGTCTTATAGTTTTCTGCATACAGGTCTTTTGTCTCCCTAGGTAGGTTTATTCCTAGATATTTTCTTCTTTTTGTTGCAATGGTAAATGCGAGTGTTTCCTTAATTTCTCTTTCATATTTTTCATCATTAGTATATAGGAATGCAAGAGATTTCTGGGCATTAATTTTGTATCCTGCAACTTTACCAAATTCATTGGTTAGCTCTAGTAGTTTTCTGGTGGCATTTTTAGGATTCTCTATGTATAGTATCATGTCATCTGCACACAGTGACAGTTTTACTTCTTCTTTTCCAATTTGGATTCCTTTTATTTGTTTTTCTTCTCTGATTGCCATGGCTAGGACTTCCAAAACTATATTGAATAGTAGTGGTGAGAGTGGACATCCTTGTCTCGTTCCTGATCTTAGAGGAAATGCTTTCAGTTTTTCACCATTGAGGATGATGTTTGCTGTGGGTTTGTCATATATGCCCTTTATTATATTGAGGTAGGTTCCCTCTATGCCCACTTTCTGGAGAGTTTTTATCATAAATCGTTATTGAATTTTGTCAAAAGCTTTTTCTGCATCCATTGAGACGATCATATGGTTTTTATTCTTCAATTTGTTAATATGGTGTATCACATTGATTGATTTGCGTATATTGAAGAATCCTTGCATCCCTGGGATAAATCCCACTTGATCATGGTGTATGATCCTTTTAATGTGTTGTTGGATTCTGTTTGCTGGTATTTTGCTGAGTATTTTGCATCCATATTCATCAATGATATTGGTCTGTAATTTTATTTTTTCTGTAGTGTCTTTGTCTGGTTTTGTTATCAGTGTGATGGTGGCCTCATAGAATGAGTTTGGGAGTGTTCCTTCCTCTGCAATTTTTGGAAGAGTTTGAGAAGGATGGGTGTTAGCTCTTCTCTAAATGTTTGATAGAATTCACCTGTGAAGCCATCTGATCCTGGACTTTTGTTTGTTGGAAGATTTTTAATCACAGTTTCAATTTCGTTACTTGTGATTTGTCTGTTCATATTTTCTGTTTCTTCCTAGTTCAGTCTTGGAAGGTTATACCTTTCTGTGAATTTGTCCATTTCTTCCAGATTGTCTATTTTATTGGTATAGAGTTGCTTGTAGTAGTCTCTTAGGATTCTTTGTATTTCTACGGTGTCTGTTGTAATTTCTCCTGTTTCATTTCTTATTTTATTGATTTGAGTCCTCTGCCTCTTTTTCTTGAAGAGTCTGGCTAATGGTTTATCAATTTTGTCTATCTTCTCAAAGAACCAGCTTTTAGTTTTACTGATCTTTGCTATTGTTTTCTTTGTTTCTGTTTCATTTATTTCTGCTCTGATCTTTATGATTTCTTTCATTCTGCTAACTTTGGGTTTTGTTTGTTCTTCTTTCTCTAGTTTGTTTAGGTGTAAGGTTAGATTGTTTACTTGAGATGTTTCTTGTTTCTTGAGGTAGGCTTGTATAGCTATAAACTTCCCTCTTAGAACTGCTTTTGCTGCATCCCATAGGTATTGGATCGTCATGTTTTCATTGTCATTTGTCTCTAGGTATTTTTTGATTTCCTCTTTGATATCTTCAGTGATCTCTTGGTTATTTAGTAACATATTGTTTAGCCACCATGTGTTTGTGTTTTTTACATTTTTTTCTCTAATTCATTTCCAATCTCATAGCGTTGTGGTCAGAGATGATGCTTGATATGATTTCCATTTTCTTAAATTTACTGAGGCTTGATTTGTGACCCAAGATGTGATCTATCCTGGAGAATGTTCCATGCACACTTGAGAAGAAAGTGTAATCTGCTGTTTTGGGATGGAATGTCCTATAAATATCAATTAAATCCATCTGGTGTATTGTGTTATTTAAAGCTTCTGTTTCCTTATTTATTTTCATTTTGGATGATCTGTCCATTGGTGTAAGTGTGGTGGTAAAGTCCCCCACTATTATTGTGTTACTGTCCATTTCCTCTTTTATATCTGTTAACAGTTATTATGTATTGAGGTGCTCCTCTGTTGGGTGCATATATATTATAATTGTTATATCTTCTTCTTGGATTGATCCCTTGATCATTATGTAGTGTCCTTCCTTGTCTCTTGTAACATTCTTTATTTTAAAGTCTATTTTATCTGATATGAGTATTGCTGCTCCAGCTTTCTTTTGATTTCCATTTGTATGGAATATCTTTTTCCATCCCCTCACTTTCAGTCTGTATGTGTCCCTAGGTCTGAAGTGGGTCTCTTGTAGACAGCATATATATGGGTCTTTTTTTTGTATGCATTCAACAAGCCTGTGTCTTTTGGTTGGAACATTTAATCCATTCACGTTTAAGGTAATTATCAATATGTATGTTCCTATGACCATTTTCTTAATTGTTTTGGGTTTCTTTCTGTAGGTCCTTTTCTTCTCTTGTGTTTCCCACTTAGAGAAGTTCCTTTAGCATTTGTTGTAGAGCTGGTTTGGTGGTGCTGAATTCTCGTAGCTTTTGCTTGTCTGTAAAGCTTTTGATTTCTCCATCGAATGTGAATGAGATCTTTGCTGGGTAGAGTAATCTTGGTTGTAGGTTCTTCCCTTTCATCACTTTAAGTATATCATGCCATTCCCTTCTGGCTTGTAGAGTTTCTGCTGGGAAATCAGCTGTTAACCTTATGGGAGTTCCCTTGTATGTTATTTGTCATATTTCCCTTGCTGCTTTCAATAATTTTTCTTTGTCTTTAATTTTTGCTAATTTGATTACTATGTGTCTGGGCCTGTTTCTCCTTGGGTTTATCCTATATGGGACTCTCTGTGCTTCCTGGACTTGGGTGGTTCTTTCCTTTCCCATGTTAGGGAAGTTTTCGACAATAATCTCTTCAAATATTTTCTCTGGTCCTTTCTGTCTTCTACTTCTGGGACCCCTATAATGTGAATGTTGTTGCATTTATTGTTGCCCCAGAGGTCTCTTTGGCTGTCTTCATTTCTTTTCATTCTTTTTTCTTTAGTCTGTTCCACAGCAGTGAATTCCACCATTCTGTCTTCCAGATCACTTATCTGTTCTTCTGCCTCAGTTATTCTGCTATTGATTCCTTCTAGTGTAGTTTTCATTTCAGTTATTGTATTGTTCATCTCTGTTTGTTTGTTCTTTAATTCTTCTAGGTCTTTGTTAAACATTTCTTGCATCTTCTTGATCTTTGACTCCACTCTTTTTCTGAGGTCCTGGATCATCTTCAGTATCATTATTCTGAATTCTTTTTCTGGAAGGTTGCCTAGCTCCACTTCATTTAGTTGTTTTTCTGGGATTTTATCTTGTTCCTTCATCTGGTATATAGCCCTCTGCCTTTTCATCTTGTCTATCTTTCTATGAATGTGGTTTTTCTTCCACAGGCTGCAGGATTGTAGTTCTTCTTGCTACTGCTGTCTGCCCTCTGGTGGATGAGGCTATCTAAGAGGCTTGATGGGAGGACTGGTGGTGGGTAGAGCTGACTGTTGCTCTGGTGGGCAGAGCTCAGTAAAACTTTGTTTCCCTCCCTGTTGGTTGTTTGGCCTGAGGCAACCCAACACTGGAGCCTACCTGGGCTCTTTGGTGGCGCTAACGACAGACTCTTGGAGGGCTCACGCCAAGGAGTACTTCCCAGAACTTCTGCTGCCAGTGTCCTTGTCCCCACGGTGAAACAGAGCCACCCCCCCCCAACCTCTGCAGGAGACCCTCCAACACTAGCAGGTAGGTCTGGTTCAGTAGGTCTGGTTCAGTCTACCCTGGGGTCCCAGTGCACACACTACTTTGTGTTTGCCCTCCAAAATGGAGTCTCTGTTTCCCCCAGTCCTCTCAAAGTCCTGCAATCAATTCCCACAAGGCTTCAAAGTCTGATTCTCTAGGAATTCCTCCTCCCGTTGCCAGACCCCCAGGTTGGGAAGCCTGACGTGGGGTTTAGAACCTTCACTCCAGTGGTTGGACTTCTATGGTGTAAGTTTCGCCAGTCTGTGAATCACCCACCCACCAGTTATGGGATTTGATTTTACCGTGATTGCGCCCCTCCTACTCTCTCTTTGTGGCTTCTCCTTTGTCTTTGGATGTGGGGTATCTTTTCTGGTGAGCTCCAGTGTCTTCCTGTCGATGACTGTCCAGCAGCTCTTTGTGATTCTGGTGTTCTCACAAGAGGGAGTGAGAGCACGTCCTTCTACTCCACCATCTTGGTTCCTGGTCATCATAGGATTGTTTTGCCTGGTCTAGAATTTCTTTTTGTGTGTGTGTGTGTGGTACGCGGGCCTCTCACTGCTGTGGCCTCTCCCATTGTGGAGCAGAGGCTCCGGCCGTGCAGGCTCAGTGCCCATGGCTCACAGGCCCAGCCGCTCCGCGACATGTGGGATCTTCCTGGACCGGGGCATGAACCCGCATCCCCTGCATCGGCAGGCGGACTCTCAACCACTGCGCCACCAGGGAAGCCCTAGCATTTCTTATAATTGGAATCGTATAGCAAGTTCTTCCTTTGTGTCTGGTTTCTTTCACTAAGCGTGATAATTTTGAGATTCACCCCTGTTCTTGAGTATTTCACTACATAGTTTATTTTTTGTTATTGCTGATTTATATTCTATTGTATGAATATACCATTGTTTGGTTATACATTCTCCTACTGATGAATCTGAGTTATTTCCATTTTTTGCTTTGATGAATAAAGCTACTACTGGGCATTCTTCAAGGATTTTTGTGGAAATATGTTACCATTTCTCTTGCATCAGTAACTGAGTGGTAAATTGTTGGGTCATAGCTTCAGTGTATGCCTAGTTTTTTGACAAAATCCCACATCTTTTCCCAAGGGGATTATATTGTGTTATACATCCACCAGCTGTATATGAAATTTCTAGATGCTCCACATCCTTCCCAACATTTGATGCTGTCATTCTTTTTCATTTTAGTAGGGGTGTCTCTTTGTGTTGTTTTGTTTTTTTCTTGGGTTTGCGGGCCTCTCACTGTTGTGGCCTCTCCCGTTGTGGAGCACAGGCTCCGGACGTGCAGGCTCAGCGGCCATGGCTCACGGGCCCAGCTGCTCCGCGGCATGTGGGATCTTCCCGGACCGGGGCACGAACCTGCATCCCCTGCATCGGCAGGCGGACTCTCAACCACTGCGCCACCAGGGAAGCCCTAGCATCTCTTATAATTGGAATCGTATAGTAAGTTCTTCCTTTGTGTCCGGTTTCTTTCACTAAGTGTGATAATTTTGAGATTCACCCCTGTTCTTGAGTATTTCACTACATAGTTTATTTTTTGTTATTGCTGATTTATATTCTATCGTATGAATATACCATTGTTTGGTTATACATTCTCCTACTGATGAATCTGAGTTATTTCCATTTTTTGCTTTGATGAATAAAGCTACTACTGGGCATTCTTCAAGGATTTTTGTGGAAATATGTTGTCATTTCTCTTGTATAAGTAACTGAGTGGTAAATTGTTGGGTCATAGCTTCAGTGTATGTCTAGCTTTTTGACAAAATCCTACATCTTTTCCCAAGGGGATTATACATCCCCACCAGGGAAGCCCTCTTTGTGGTTTTAATTTGCATTTCTCAGGTGACTTATAATGCTGAGCACTTTTTCATTTGCTTATTGGGCATTTCTAGATCGTATTTTGTAATGTATCTGTAGAAGCCTTTTGCCCAGTTCTAATTGGGTCATTTTTCTTTTTATTAGTGAGTTGCAATTATTTTTTTCAATATACTTGATACAAATCCTTTGTTAGATATGTGTGCTGCAAATATTTTCTCTCATTTGCCTGTCATTTTCTTGATTTGTTTTAATGAGAAGGTTTTGATTTTAATGAAGTCGAATTTACCAGTTCTTTCTTTTATGACTCATGCTTTCTGTGTACTCTACTGGCCTTCCCCAAGGCTGTGAAGATATTCTCTTTTATTTTATTCTAATAGTTTTATTGTGATAGCCTTCATGTTCAGGCCTATCTTGCATCTTGAATTGATTTTTGTTATGGTATAATGTAAGGCACAAGGTTCTTATTTCCCTTATGGATATCTAGTTTCTTCAGTAACACTTGTTGAAGAAATTGTCCTTTCTTAATAGAATTTTTTGGCACCTTTGTTGTAAATCACTTCACTGAATACGTATGAGTCTGTTACTGGACTCTGTTTTCTGTTCCATTCATTTATATGTCTAACCTTTGGCTTAATTACAGAAGCATTATAGTAAGTCTTGAAGTTAATAGTATAAGTCTTCCAACTTTATTCTTATTTTGCTAAGTGTTTTGGTTATTCTTGGCCCTTTAACTTTCCAAGTAAATTTTAAAATCACATAACTATGGAAAATAAACCTGCTAGGAGTTTGGTTGGGATGACATTCAGCCTGTAGAACAATTTGGATGAATTGTCATTTAATAATTGAGTTTTCTGATTCACAAACAAGATATAACTCTCCACTGATTTAGATCCTCTTTAATTTTTCTCATCAGTATTTTATTGTTTTCAGTGTCTTTTCTTAAATTTATCCTTAAGTTTGTAATAGTCTTTAATCCTATTTTAAATGGTATTGTTTTCTTGTCTGATTGCTCACTGTTAGTATATAAAAACACAATTGATTTTTTTATATCCAACTTGTATCACACAACATTAATAATAAAAGCTATAATTCAAGAAATTTCCCTGATATAAAATTTAAAAGTATATGTAAAAGTACATACTGAAAGAGTTATCAAACCGAAATGACTTTTCTAGTCATATTATTAGACTTTAAAGAAAAGCAAGTAAAATAATTTGACCAGATAAGCAAAAAGAGCAAGTTATTTATAAGTAATTTATGACAAATAAAATTAGACGGTCCTCCAACTTTTCATCAGCAACACTTTGTCATAGAAAATAGAGGATGGAGTCACATGTTTTAAATAGTCAAGAGAAAAAGGTGAGCCAATAATTTTATATCCAGGAAAACTGGCTTTCAAATATAAGGGGTATACTGTTGTCAGCTTAAGCAACACGATCCCATGAGTTCTTCCTGCGGAGTCTAGAAATGACTGCATGTTCATTGACGTTAGGATTGTGGTCCTTATGAGTTACTTATAGAACCAAGATTAAATGAGAGTTGTGTAGAAGTATAGTATGTAGCAGCTATATGCTTCAACAATGTAAATATAGAACAACTACAAAAATGGAGGGATGAGGGGAAGAGCTTATAAAAAGAGAAGTTTAACTCTTTTTAATAATCATACCAGTGGTGCTATTGGTATTGTTATTTTGAAACTATTATATGTGTAATATAAAGCATGTTGTAACCATGTGATACGTAGTTCCAGCATTTTCTTTGTCTTGAGAAACAGGATTCTTAATGTGGAGGAAAGGAGATACTTATATAATATAGAGGTGCTTGTGATGAAGAGGGAACACATGGAGAACTTCTGGGGTATCCCACAAAAGTCGAGTTCTTGACCTCAGTAATAGTTACAAATATGTTTGCTTTATACCAGTTCTTTAATCCATAGATTTGTTTTGTATGAATTTCTGTATCTTTTTTTCATTTTATAATAAATGGTTAAACCAACAAAAAAGTTGTAATAGGATTTTCCTCACCAAAAATTTTAATATTAGGCAAACTTACATAAACCTAATAGAAGTTTGCCAATAACTTTTACTAAATGTGTTACTTTGGTGGTGGAGCTCTAGGTGGATAACTCGAACCAGTGTGTCCCACCACATCAGACTTACACCCCAGCGTTAGTTAAATCATGCGTATCTGTGCCCATTTGCGTGTGTCCCTCTCTCTGACTGAGTGCCTCACACCACTTCCATATCTCTTCCCTGCTCCTGGAACAAGTTCCTTCAAAGCCCAGTTCATGTGGCACTGCCTTCATGATTCTTCCTCAAAACCCTTAAGCTGAATTGACTCTTACCCTTTGTACATGCAATATCTTTGTTTTCCCAATGAATTGTTATTACTTGTTATATCTCCTTGATAATGAGCCAGGGACTGATAATTGTTCCTTTTTTCTTCCTGGTATACAGTACAATATCAGTAGCTATGAGTGAATAAATCAATCAGTCAAAATTAGCAGAAAGAAAAACATGACACTCAAAGAGCTTGTAGTCTAGTTATAGAAGCAGAATATCCAGAAATGCATCAATAAAAGATTTTTATTTTGTTTTGTTTATTTACAAAGTAGCGTATAACAATTGCAGATTAATAGAGAATTTGCTGGATACATAAGTAGGAGAGGAGGAGGAGAATTATTGAGGTCTATGAGGAGGTGTAAATGAGTGAATTTAGCCTCATCTCCATAGTTGATTGGTGGAGAATGCGTACTCTAGGCCAAAGCAGTTGATTTGGAAGGGACCAAATAAATGTTCAATGAATAGTAATTTGAAGAAAATCGTTATCATAACTGAGTTGATAATGGAGTCATAAGAAATCAGGTTTGGAAGACAAAGGATGCCCGCTGGTACCTGTTTAGTGTTTTGTTTTGTTTTGTACTGTTTCAATTTTGATTCACTACAACAGTT
>NW_020837946.1:30178160-30284138 GCF_003676395.1 Aethalodelphis obliquidens | reverse complement strand
ATTTATTTATAGCTGTGTTGGGTCTTCGTTTCTGTGCGAGGGCTTTCTCTAGTTGTGGCAAGCAGGGGCCACTCTTCATTGCAGTGTGCGGGCCTCTCACTATCGCGGCCTCTCTTGTTGCGGAGCACAGGCTCCAGACGCGCAGGCTCAGTAATTGTGGCTCACGGGCCCAGTTGCTCCGCGGCATGTGGGATCTTCCCAGGCCAGGGCTCGAACCCGTGTCCCCTGCATTGGCAGGCAGATTCTCAACCACTGCACCACCAGGGAAGCCCCATTTTTATGAATTTTTTGTGTATCCTTTCAGACATTTCCTATGCATATACAAAGATACGTACATATACATACAAATATTCACTAATATCTAGACCCATATGTATATCTTATTTCTTTTTAATATAGGAATAGCATGACCCTATTTTTAAATTGTACAATATTTAATTTCCCCTATAATGTACATATAGGCTGTATCTTATTTTTCACCATTATGATAACATGTAGTGTGTTTTTCTTTTTGATCATATCTGGGATCCTTTAGTTATAATAAAGAAATTTATTCCATTTTCATTTATTGTCATAATAGATAAATCTTATTTTTTGTTACAAAATCTTATATTTTGTTACTCTCTTTTTTACTGCTTCCTCTGTTTTCTATTTTTTACTCTATGGTTGTGGTTTTGTTTTGTGTATTTCTCTTCTGCTGATAATTTGTTGTTTTACTGGGTTTTTTGTAATTGTATTTCATATACTATGACCCATTTCCTGATTTATCAACTTTAAGCAGTAACTACGGATGCCTGCTTTAAAAGGTGAGGAATGCTTTCTCCTAAATCACCTCCTTGTTAGCTTCTGATTTTCATAGTGATATTTTTATATTGTCAGAGTTTATAATATTTACATTTTTCTGTAGTTATTCTTCCTACAAATGTTTAGCCTTCATTTTATATTTAAATGAATGTTTTGCTCACCTCCACACCTGTCATTCCCCAGCTTTGCTGGGCTGAATTCTTCATTTGGATTCAATTCTTGGTTGGCTGCTATTCATTATTAAGTAGTTTTGCAAGATGGGTCAACAAGCGTTATATTCTCTTGAGTTTGTAAATGTTTGAAAACGTTTTTCTTTTGTCTTTATATATGTTTGAGGCCAGCCTGCATTTGCCTGGATTTTTAGATGACTTGATTTTTCTCTTGACACAATACTTAATGCTTACTATATGCAATAACCCCTAATATTTTCTCTTTTATTATATTTAATTTTCTTAACGCTTATTATCACCCATTAAGTTAATTCCATGTTCTATGGTGTTTAATTTGGGTTTTTTTTTAGAAATCTGTACTAAAATATAATGTTAGATGACAGGGCATAGTGATCTAAGGTCACCAGCCACTTGAATTCCATGTGTTCTCTCAAAATATCTTCTTGCCTGGTCTGCTGGGTGCACTGCCCTGAGGGCTTGTTTTCTATGGCCTTCCATTTTGGGAGAGCACATCACCCTAACAAGAGATCAGCCTGCTTAGTGAAGCCTCTTAAATGACCTAAGGTTTTACGTTGCTGGGTTCGTGGTTATCTCTGCTCTGCTCATCCTGCCCTATCAGCTACAAAGCAGGTTCATGCTTCTTTTCTCTTCTCCCCATTTACCTCCATGAAGTTTCTTCAGGATAGAAGGAAATTTCTCTTTTAGTGGAAATCTGTCTCTTCTAACCCTGCCTCTTCTCCCTTCTGAGGTTGGAACCTCACAAAGATTTACCCTACAATCCCAATGTCCTACCCCTGTCTTCAAACTCTCTTTTTCTAAGTAAAAGTTTGTTGTCTATAGTCCTATGAACTCTTTCTCTTACTTTCAGTAAAATGCCTACCCTGCTAGAGACAAAGGTATATATCAACTCTTGATACACTATCCCTTTTGGATTGAGTTTGAATTTCATTGCATGTTTTAAGATTATGGATGTATTCTAATTATATTGTAGATGGAATTTTCTTCCCAATTTCTCAATTGTTCATTCATTTAGAGCTCAGGGAACAAAGTCGAATAACCATACTCTTACTCTATCATTTATCACAATCTTCTGTTAGAGATCCTTGATCTGACAGAGATATGATATAAATGCTCTTTTGAGGAAGATTATTCTAATCACCTTTTAAGGTACAGATTAAAGTGGGATATGGTGACATGTCCAAAAAATCTTAGAATAATCTAGCCAGCACAGTCTAATAGAACCTGCTGCAGTGACGGAATTAGTCTATATTTGCACTGTCTAGTATAGTAGTCCCTAGCTCACGTAGCTGTTGAGTACTTGAGATGTGGTTTGTGAAACTAAGAAACTGAATTTAAATTTTTTTAATTGTAATTAATTCCAATTTAAATTTATATAGCATCATATGGTTAATGGCCACCATATTGGACAGTGCAGATTTAGGCAATATAAAGCCTGAACACTAAACTGTGGCTAAAGAAATGGAAATAAAAGAGGCTATCCAAGAGGTATAATGGAAAAAAGAAATAACAATGTTTTTGTAGGGGAAGAGAGAAAGAGGAGATTTAAGCAATTCAAAGGCAAGTGTGCTGGAGAGAATGAGGAAGCTGGTGGTACCATCCAATCAAAAGGGGATATTATCCAGGACTATTTTGAAAAATAGATATTTTAACAGGTTGAGTTCCCAGTGGTAAGGAGACATCCACGTGGAAATGACTATATAAACAATTAGAATTCTCACACTGAATTGGAACAGAGGGAGGTCAGAACAACCAAAAAAAATATATTTCCTTGACATTTCTCTCTTGAGAGAGTCTTCTCTGCTTCCATACACCCCTTTACAGAGATTGACTTGTCCTCCCCCACGCGGAGAGATCCTGATATATGGCATAATAATGACGGTTCACAGACATTACTATTTCACCTACTGAGTGATTAATATGAAATTAGTTACTGAAACACTCAGTGGCGCAGAGAGGAGAAATTTGGTTTTGTTTTAGAAAGGAAAAATACAAGGTAAAATATTGCTTTGCATATATGGAGTAACTTTTCATCTGAGAACCTTTACATACTCAGCAAGCTTAATTAATGAGAAAACCTCTAAAAAGGAGAAATGATGAAATAAGGAACACAGATTCTAGTGTTCTATTTCTGTGATTTTTAAAAGTCAAGCTTGGTGTTTTCCTCTTTCAGTAATGCACCAGTGTAGCCCCGTGTGGCAGCCATGAGATGTTCATCTTTCTGCTGAGTGATTTCTCTAGAAGGCATCCCACTTAGGAGGAATAGTAACCACACAAAATGCCACCCCCTAACTTTATTGATGTCCTGTGCTCTATTTGCAATGGAAATCCAGCCATATCATCACAGTGCAGCAAGCATCCTCCAGTAATCCAGTCTGCACCGTCCCTGGGAAGATTGTTTTGTTGCAGAATGGAGCAGGTTATCTTCTTCATCAAAAATTATTCAAAACAAACATCCATGAATCTGGAACTAGCATGCATTGAAAGAGGACAGGCAGGGCCTCTTAACGGGTACCCTGCTGTGTAATCTTCCTTTCATCTTCATTCAAAATCCCTTGGAGATTCAAGCTCCCCTTTGCACAAAATATAAATTCTTCTCATTACTCATGTGTAGGGTACATGATTTGACCTAGTCAAAAGAGATACGCAGTAATGTATCCTGGCATTTATTTTCATCTGTTGTGACTTGAAGATACTGGTTTTTTGGTCCTAAACCTTCTTCTTCATCTTTTTACTTTTCCTTCCTCCTCTCTACTCAAAGGGGAAAAAAAGCCATTCTGCCAAAAGGGAAAAGACCTTGAAAAATCATGGCTTTTAAAGAATTTTACAAAGAGTTTGATGTTCTGTAAAATAAGACTAGCTGCCATGTGCAAAAATAGCTGTTTTTATTTGAAGAGGAAAAGATACTGAGAGAATTCAGTTTCTGTTTTTTCACTCATCCAGGCCTTCAATATACATTTCCAGGCATATATAGATCTTTCACTTCTAGTCCACGGTCCTCTAATATTCTCTGAGCCTAGTTCTTCAGATTTATCCCCATCCTTTCTTGAGTCTTTCTTTCACCACCTGAGCCAGCATCATCTTATTTTTCTCCTCCTGTACACAATGTACCTTGTTTACCCGGTGATGTGAGGGTACATTCTCTCCTCGTTAGTGGAGAACACCTCCTGATACCATCAAATCACCATCGTCCAATAAGATGCCACAGTGACCTTTCCATTTTAACATGTAACTGGGAATTTAGGAGATCTGGCCTAACACTTTCCAGACTAAATGAAAAATTCTCAAAATTCAGTTGGATTTGGAATCCACCAAAGTATTTTTTTCTGCTCCCATTCCCAGTCTACACAGTAAGTATGCTGATTAGCCGTAGCATTTTGTAATATCACTAAAGGCTTCAGAGCTGTGGAGTTCGGCCAGTAATGGTGTTTAATTCACTTATATGCACCAATTCGTCTCTGTCAGGAGCCTATTAATTTCTTCACTATTCTACTCTGTCCCTAGCCCCTGTATAATGAAACACAATGATCCCCATTTGTGTAACCAAAAAACTTAGAGTCTCTCATAAATTATCTCTGATCCCACTGCTTTTAGTGACCAGAAAGCCCCTGTATTTCTTTTTCATATTTAAATCAATTTTTGCAAGCTCTTTTCTTTAGAAGAATACACTAGAACTCAAAGTCACCAAATGATAAAATCACAGACAAAGTGTAAGATTCTGATGGGCTCTTTAACATGCATCCCTGTCCCAAGTCAGACTTCTTTAATATTACACCAAAGATGGCCTGTTCCCATTTATAGGGAGGAAATGTTACTGAAAACCAGCCTCTTACTCTGCAATCAGCCCAGTCATCAGTGGGCAGGATATTAAAATACCTATAGCATTGCTATAAAAGTAAAGACCCTGTAACAAATAAAGGTCAGAGATATAAAATTAATCCTGTGGAATCTGCTATTGGCACTTCTGCATGGTGTGATCTTGAGTATCCAGGAAAGCGACAAGTTAAGTGACTGACTAGGAGGAATTAACATAGATTCAGGAAAGTCTCTCATTGTATCAGCATATAAACTCACATACATCTTGTTCTGCATTTTTCAGGATTGGGGCAAAACATCAGGAGCTAAGGGAAAAGCAAGCAAGAGGTCTTATTGATTATGCCGCTGGTGCAATTGGATCCCTGCATGATATGGACGATGATGAAATGGACCCCAACTATGCCAGAGTAAACCACTTCCGGGAACCATGCGCATCAGCAAATGTCTATAGGTCTCCATCTCCCCCTCGGGCTGGACCACTGGGGTACCCTCGGGATGGCCGTCCACTGTCTCCAGAGAGAGACCACTTAGAGGGTCTCTATGCCAAGGTCAACAAGCCATACCAGCCACCAGTGCCAGCTGACAGGTAATAGAACTTATTGAAAGATGAATGTAGTTTTAATTCAGTAAGTTTCAAATCATCTCTACTGCTGAAGCAGATAAAAATATATCCTTCCATCTATTAAACCTGAAATGACATAGTGCCCTTGACAAGTGCTATGCTTTGACCTACCCGTAAGGTATCAGCCATCAAAAATAAAGCAATTGACAGTTCTAAGGTGGCATGAATGAACAGTAGTAGTTGAGTTCATGAGGCAACAGGGAGCAATTTTTGAAGGAATATTGTAACAGAGAGCTAGTGATAAAACTTTGAAGGAATATTGTCCTTTCTCCTAAGAACCCTACTATATAAGACTTATCCAAGAAGATGGCATGACACTTGGAGGTGAAGAGTCAGTGAAGAGAGTGGTGACTTCTAAGTGGGTGTAATTATAGATAGCCTCAGAATTCCAGAAGACTTTGCAAAGATTGGGATTTTCTACTGGAGGCATATGTGATCCTGCATAGATATTCATGGGTGATCAGAGGTAGAAAGGAGATAATCTTGGCAATAGGAGTTTGATGAAGTAGAGAAAGATAAGAGGTGACAAGGCCAAGGATCTTTAGGTTTCGCAGCTGAGGAAAGAGATAATAGGACCATCTGTCAGTACAATTGAAGTAGGTAGGAAACAAGATGATTCCAACCCCACCTCCTGCCAAAAGCAAAATGCCTTATCCCTTGAAAGGCTGGTATAGGAGGGTGTTCGTCAATATATATTGTTAGGTGACCCTTGGAATTACACACCGAAGGAATGAATTGACTGACCTTGGTTTAATCTGCTGTAACTTGAAGTCTGGAGGGAGGAGATGAGGGGGGAAGGGTGGCAGGCACAAAGAGCTCTCATTCCAGATGAAAAAAAGACTTGTTTTCCAGATTCCCTTTGGTCCTGACAACCACCCAGTCCCTATTAGTAACCAGCTTTTGTGTGATGGCGTGATATATCGTATATGTTTACCATTTACATTTCCCCAGGTGGGTGATATTATGCACTTTCAATTAGGTTGGGGAGAGGAAGGAAAATCATGGCGTTTTTATGCAGACTGTGAAGTGCAGCTTCACAAGACCGATTACCTTTCAGAGCCTTTCCAATAACCAAGTGGGAAGGAAGGAGCAATTTTTAATCCTTACTGTCAAGCCTCCAGGTTGATAGTATTAAAGAAAGATGGTCACGTTTTTCTTTGGGATAAAATGAAAATATAAATTCCTGTGACTTTGTGAGACAGCCATAACAAAACTGTTAATTCAGAGGACTGATTAAAGGCTGGCCTTTTTCTCCCAAGCCTTTATAAAGGGTTGAATTTTTATCACGTAAATAATGATACCAGGCATGAGTCTCTTCTGGCCCAGACGACAGCCAATCTTCCCTTCTCTAAATCAGATGGGTCTTCGTAGTAAACCCCATGGCAAGGGCCCTCTGCTAGAATCCCAGTGCAGAACTGTTTCTAGGAACCTCCAAAGCCAATATTTCCGATTCTAATTCCATGAAAATAAATAATAAGCATTCTGTTTAAAAATGTCCACTCCTCCAATGCACGTGGAGAATTCTGTGTTAAGCCACACTGAACAGGTTTTCTTACTTCTTTCTTCTTATCCCCAATGGCTAATGTGCACTGAAAGTCTCTAAGAGGAGCATACAACAGTCAATGCTATCACTCCTCAATTTTCTGTCACCTAAGGCTTATTTTTTTTGGCCAGACATTATGACTGTTCTTTGGGACACTAGAAGATTCTATCCTGAAGCTAATTTTCACCCACATAGATTTGACCTGGACAGAAATTTCTTAGGATAATTGTAACTGTAGCCACTATAGAATGATATCAGGAAAAAAAAAATGTTATTTACTGCCCAGCCCAGACCTGTATAAGCAATATTCTTTCCTTTGGCTCTGACCTCTTCGTATTAATAAATGATCTAAAGTTCTTTCAGTGGAGTTTTAGAGAGTTGTCATATTTTTGGATAACAGATCAAAGTGTAACTCTTTATACTCAGGATTATCTTTATTCTGCTCTTATCTTTGCTCATATTTAAAAATTGTTCTGCTCCTTGTTCTTTAAGCCTTAAGCAGTTTTTCTCTCGGCACGTAATAAGCATTCAGTAATGTTAGCTATCATCATCATATCTTCATCGTCATTATTATTATCACTGGTTTTTGTCAGTGAGGTTCTGAAATTTCCAACATGCCTGGGTCCAGGTGAGTCTGAGCGAGTTGCTGTGGCAGCATCCCGAACAGTGCCCATGAGCAGGAGCTCTGAGCTCTAACCCTACCGTAGTTACAGTTAGAGGCCTGTCATTCTTTTAGTCATCTGTACAGACTTTCACTCACTCAGTAAGTGTTCATTTGGCACCTGCTGCGTTCTAGCTACTGTTGTAAGCTCTAGGGGATGATACAAAGATGACTGATACGGTCCCATTCCAGAGGAAGTCATATTATAGGGAGGAGGGAATCAACACATGTAAAAATAGATAATTGCAACTTAATGTAAACAGAAGAAAAAGAAGCTTTTCTTTTCTAACTCTGCTGCTCACAAAAGGTCTCCAAAAGGAAATGATATTTGAACTGGCTCTGGAAGGATTCATAAGAACTGACCAGATACAGTAGAAAAATTGTTTTCCTTACAGACTAATTAGCATGTACAGGGGTGAAGTGGCCGGAAAGAGCATGGAACATTAGGGAAACTCAGAACATGGAGAGTGGATGGGAAGGAAGGTGAGAGGAGATGAGGCTGGAAAGCAGATTGGAGCCAAACTGTGAACGAATAGGTTCCATCCTATACTCACACTAATTAATTGGTAGTAGCTGTCTGCAGATCTGTGTTAAGAAGGGTTCTGATCAGGTTCCCAGAGGTCGGAGATGAAGGGAGAGATGAACGGGTGAAATACAAAGAATTCCTAGGGCAGTGAAAATACTCTGTATGATATTATAAAGACGGATACGTGTCATTATACATTTGTCTAAACTCATAGAATGTACAACACCAAGAGTGAACGATAATGTAAACTACAGACTTTGGGTAATAGTGATGTGTCAGTGCACGTTCACAGTTTTAACAAATGTACCACCCTGGCAGGGCATGTTATTAAGCAGGGAGGCTATGCATGTGTGGGTGCAGAGGGTATATGAGAAATCTCTGTACCTTCCCCTCAATTCTGCTGTGAACTTAAAACTGCTCTAAAAAAATAAAATCTTAATTTAAAAAAAAAGGAAAAGAAAGGAAGAAAGAAGGGTTCTGCAGTTATGCTTGAATAGTGGTGTCTGCCCTGGGCTCCAGAAGGATGAGCAGTAGTGTGTGTGCAGTGGGTGATCCTGTGCACAATGGGAGCCACCAAAATGCCATAACTAGGTGATGAGCTGATAGATCTGTATTTGGGGAAAATAGCTCTGCCAGCTTGATGGCAGACAAAAAGGAAGATGGTTAGATGGTGAGATAAATTAAGATATGATTAGAGTAGTGAAGGATGGCAAGCGTCTGGGATAAGAGAGTGGCACTGGAGACAGGAGAAAATAAGAAACAGCCAGAAACCTTGGCTTAAAACTAGGAGAAAGATGTTTAGCCAAGACCACAGTGGTAAGATTTTCAAATGCTTCAGAGAGGTCATTAGAATGAGGACTGAAAAGAGGATTTGGGATATGGCCGCTAAGAGGTTATTAATTAATTTAGAGAGAACAATGTCAATAGCTAGATAGGAGGAGAGGGAAAATTACAATAAGAGCGTTGATTAGGAAGTGAGAACTGAGTGAGCATGGTGGTAAAGAGAGAGAAGAGTAGTTGTAAGATGGGAAGGCTTGCAACCTTGAAATTCTTTACATGACAGTGTTTCAGAGCTAACAAGAGAATTCAGAGACCATCCAGAATAGCCTTCTCTTATTATCATTGCAGAAACTGAGGCCCAGACAAACTGGGTAACTTGCCCAAGATAGCACAGCATGGAGTCAAAACTTTATTTATTTAGTGTCTACTAAGTGTCAGGACCTGAGTTCAGTACTGGGTCCATCAGGAAACAAGGAGGAAGACGGGGACCTTCTTCTCCATATGGAACTTACTGTCCAGTGGATGCTACAAATGTAAACATGCAATGAGAACACAGTGCGAAAAGTGCTCCTGTAAGGGAAGCATGGGGTGACTGCTTAGTTTGGGGTTGCTGGGTTGGAGGCACAGGGGACAGTGTGGGCAAAAGCCAGGAGGTGAGAGGAAGCACGCTAGTGTTAGAGGAACTAGAGGAAACGCAATAAAATAGAAAATAGAAACCGGAGTGAGAGGAGTAACGACGAGAGATAAGACACGAGGGTCAGAGAGCTGGGCAAAAGGCAGATGACAGAGCCTGGTGGGCCTCCGTGAGGAGTCTGGACCCCATCCCGAGAGGTAGGGCGGGGCTCACGGAGGGTTGAACTGTGAGACTTAGTCGTGGAATTAAACCCCGCCTAGGCAGTTGATCCTCATCTGCAAAAGGAAGGTTATATAAACAGCCTCACACGTTGTGATGCTTAAGTACGATTTTACCTTTTGCATTTTGGGGGTATCTATATAAAGTATACCTCTATTTGCTCATATATCTCTGTGTCCAAGGAACATGTCATATTGTGTGGTTCACAGTGGTTTCTGAATAGGGGCAGCTTCTGCCTCTTACCTCCCTGCTTCTCAAGGGTTGACCCTGAATGCTCAGCCCTTCTGAGAAACACTTGGCTTATAAAGGATTCATCTTTAGAAGATGGTGGTTAAAAAAATCCCTACCACCATGTCGGATTCAAAAGACTGCATTTGCCCAGGACTGTTTCTCCCAGGATTTGAACAGAGCATGGGTTAAGTCCCGTCCCCAAAGCCTGACAACTACCTAGGGTTTATAATGCATTAGGCTCCCTCCGCAATGCCAGCATTTCAAGGCCCCCACAGTATATGACCATTACAGCTTTATGTCTGGGTAAGGATACAGTAGTCCCAAATAGGGGCAATGGAAAGTGTGTGTGGCCCTTGACGCAGTTGAGGTTCTGTGTTACCCCACGGGGTTATCTGAAATTCTTTACCAGAGTTAGCCAGATGTGTTGAACCACACACCCCGTCAGTAAAAATGCTTTTGGGTGTTAACTCCCCAAAATATGTGTATTTGTTTCTAAGTGATATTCACTTATTTACCTTACTAATATATGCATTGTAGAATACACACCAAATATAGAAATTAATAAAAGAATGAGATTTTGTTTTAAACATAAGTAATAGTTCTAATGTGTTCTTCATCCTCTCAAACGGGGGGCACACAGCTCATTTCAGAGATGATTGGCCTCAAGTTCAGGCTCCATGGGGACAGGGACCTTGTCTGCTTTGGCTCACCATTATCTCTACAATTCCCAGAACAGTCTACACTCAATAAATAATTTTTGCTCCAAGTAACATTTACCATAGATCCTGGATCAACCTACCTGGACACAGAATCTAAACCTCATTATTAGCCCTTCAGGTATTTGAAGTGGCTGCTATGACCACCTCCATTAACAAACATTTCTTGAACTCCAACATGAGGCAGGCTCTGTGCTCAGAGCTGGCTTTACAAGGATGAAGAGAACAAATACATAACCTTGAGAAGTATAATAATTTCTTCAGTATAAACTCCCCTAGCTATCTTAGTCATGTCTTATGTTATAATCCACATCTTTAGCCTTCTTGGTAGCCATATTCTGAGTACACTCAAGTCTACTGAGTTTATGACTGCCCTCTCTCTGTTGAGCGTGCCATGCAGAGCTGGATGCTGTGTTTCAGATATGGTCAGAAAAGCACAGAAATCGATGGGACTCTTATTACATCCTTTGGTCTTAATTCTTTACACTTGTTAATGTGGCCTAATTAACAAGGCAACTAATCAGCTGTCATTATTGCACCAAGTTAAATGTTTGCTTGTTAGGTTTGGCCAATTGTTATAGCCAATAAAGATATTTTAAAGTATTGATTTTTGTCCTCCAATATATTAGCTACCCTTCCTAGGTTTATGCCATCCTCATACTTAATCATTGTGGACTCCTATATGTTATTGATAAGATCATTGGTCAATGTCAAGTACAATCCCTGCAACTCATCACTCGAGACCTCCATCAATCGATACTCCTTCAGATGTTAAGTTAGCTATTAATCCAGTCTACTGTTTATCTGGTGTGCATTTTTGGTTCATCCATGAACATCATGGAAGACTGTTCGTTAAAAACCATAACTCATTAGATGTCCCTAAGCATGTCATCAGAACTAATGTTATCTTCCTACCATGTTACTTGAATGTCCATTTGGTTCAGAGTTGGGCTCAACAGTTGTCCACAGAACAGACTAGCCAAATTTCTAGGGGCCTCAGAAGAGCTGTCAATAGCAACAGTGTGTTCAGTCAGACCCCGTTTGGCTGTAAACAATAGAAAACCCAACTGATATACTTGTCTCAACCTTCAAGGAAAGTAGGTAGCCCTGGCCCTCTTTTCATTTCTTTTCCTCTACTTTCCCCCAGTGGCTAGGCCTTTTTCTCATGTTGCCTCATGATTCTCAGATGGCTATTGCAGCTCCAGACTTTGTGTCCACTCTCCAAGAAGAAAGTAGGAAAAAAGTGCAAATGGCCAATGAAATGTGCCAGTCAAATTCATCTCTTTGAAAAGATTTCCCAGGAGACCCCAACAACTTCTCATTGGCAAAACCTATAAGTCTCTTGCAGTTACAAGGAGGTACTGAGAAATAGTGTTTCATCTTTCCAGTAAGTAAAGACAAGGGAGAAAGGAGTTCTAATGGCTTTTAGGGAATCACTCCATGGAATCCACCACAGATTACCGCTAGATGATATCTCTTCTTTTGTTTTTTAATTCCATTTCTTAATGCAAAAATTATAGATTGATGCTACAATATATTGATGCTGTTCAGTATATTGTTGTGGGAGGCAATTCTTATTATGTAGACCCTCTTTTATAGCTAAGACCCAAATATTTCAGTCTGAATAAGTTCTAATATCACTGAAGTAAAGCAAGTGGGGAACATGTATTCTTAGTTTTCTGGAAAACTGAAAACATACTGAAAAAATATGTTTGGGGAAATTCAAAGATAAGGATGATGAAGGATAGGAAAAGTGTTAACAGGAAAGCTTCATGGCCAGCTGTGAACATCTCTTGTGCTCCTGGGGCAATGCAGGATCATTGATGTCTCTTTCCCAAACAGTTGCTTGACTTCAGAGGTTTAATATTTCAGTGAGTCACAGCTTTGTCATGCACGGTTCATGCCTCTGTTGGTGTTTGTCCCCAGTCTCTTTCTCCAGTGACTTTTCCTGTTAATTTTACTTTCATTTAACAGCTTTTTTGCTCTCACTTCTGATTCACAGCTTTGTGAGGCTGTGTGTAGGGATTTGAACAGTGAATACAGTAGATTACTTGGAGATGTGTTTTTTAGTTTCTACAAACAGAGCCAAAGTACCCTTGGTTCAGTTTGGGAATCCCAGTGATAAATGCCATATCCATAGAGAGTTAAAATTCATCAGTTGAACAAAGCAATCAGATTTTTTTCCTTAGAACATATTACCATCAATTTTTAAGTGACTTTTAAAGAATAATGAGAAATCTCTTAATGAAAGAATCTCTATGACCAGATAAGTGCTAATAGTAACTGATATACCATTAACTCTACTTTCCTCCATCCCCTCTCTTTAAAACTTGATGTTCTCATTAGTTTTTTTTTTTTTTCCATCTTCTGAGAGCCCTACTCTTGGGACTCTACTAGACTTATGTTTGCCTAAGTTGAGAACTTCCAGGGGTGACAAATGTAGACAGCCTTCTCCTTTATCATGCATAAGCTAGGTAAGGATGTTTGGCACTCAGTGACCATCCATTTCCAAGACCTCCACCCCTGTGCCATCCCCAGTCACTGGTAGTAAGTGAGCACATTTGAGGAATGCTTGCCAAAGAGTTACTCTGATTTCTTAAAGCTGTCATCTAAGCATTGACTTGACTGTTTTTCAAACAAATGTCCTGATCCTGAGGATATATTCATCTAACTTATCCTGTTTACCAAGAGAGGTAGGAGGGAATATACAGAATTTTTTAGACATCATAGATAACACAGAACAGAACCAAATACAGAGTCTTCTGCCCTCTAGGGGGATGCAGCTTATATATTGGAAAAGTAATGGTGATATGCTTTGAGAAGGGTAAGCCAAAGAGGCTATAGGAGCACAAGAGAAGGGCACTGAATGCAGATCTGGGTGGCCAAAGAAGACTCCTTGGAATCTATATTGTGACCTAAAGAACAAGTAGAAATTAAGCAGGCAGGCAGAAGAGCATGACAAAGGTCCAAAGAGAAAACATGGTACACTTAGGGAACTGCATATATCAGAAGAGCTAGAGTGTGGTATGTAAATTGGGGCCAGCTGGAGGAAAAAGATGGAGGTGAACACAGGCCGTATTGTTAAAGGCCATATAATCTGAGATAAAGCCTTTAGACTCAAGAGCAACAAGGAACCCTTGACATGGAGGTAGCTTGTTCAGATTTATGCTTCAGAAAGTAACAGAAATTCTGTAGAGTAGGTATCTATTTCACAAGTGTGAAACTAGCAGCTCAGAGAAATTAAGAATCTTACCTATAGTAACATAGGTAATACGTTGGCAGAGCCAGGATCCCAGCCCAGGTCTGAGTCCAAAATCCATGCATGAGCTTCCAGCTATGCTAGGGATTTTCAAACTGCAGGCTGTAACCTTGAAATCAATTTAGTGGGATCAACCAACATTTTTTTTAAGAAAATAGGATTGACAAGAATAGAAAAGATCATTGCAATAGATTGTAATAACTGTAAGAATTATTTCATAATTTCTTTAAGTTATATATGTATGTAAAATGTATATACATATGTGCATATGTATACAGAGTGTACAGGGTATGTGAGTGAATACTGGGATATGATGCAAAATGCATTTATCACTGTAGATTGCAGTTTACAAATGTTGGAATCCACTAAATGTGCAAAGAGCATGCATGTTGCTCCTCACCTGCCAGACACCCTGCCCTCCCTCTCTCCCTCATTCATTCATTCATTCCATTAAAAAATATTAGATGTCTGTTAGGTGCAAAGCATCCTACTCAAAGCTATAGAGGTACAAAGAAGTATCAGAAGCCTTAGGCTTTGACCTACTTCTCTGTAGTGGCGCTAGATTTGTGTTGATCTACCACGGTTACTCCAGGCCTCTTGTGACCTGAGGTTTGCATTACTCTATTAGGTGAAGCCACATACCTATTCATTACACAATCTTTGCTGATGCTAGAGACAGATTCCAAAGTACCCTCTTCATAATTTCTGTATTTAATGCAATGTGTAATCAAGAATAAGCCATTGTTAGGTCAATTGCTTTCCTGTGTTTATCCTTTCAAACAGTAAATAATCAGTGGGATGAGAAAGGGCAGTAAAAGATAGTTTTAATGTCAGTACTCATAAGTGTCCAACATCTTAAAGAGATGTTTTAATATTTATACACTGCAGAATACTCTCCCCTCTGGAGATCTGACTGGGAATTGATATGAACCCAGACAGAAATAGAGTTCAAGAGCCATTGTTTTGCACAGACGTTCAATCAAGCCTGAGTAGCACTCTGGATTCCCTCAAACTTGGCTATTACTCAGCCTCTGGCTTTCCTCTGAGCACAAGGCTAGGAGGGATATTCGCTTCAATGCAGACACAGTGGATTTTCTATGTCAAGGTCAGTAGGTGGACTGGGCGCAAGCCATGCCCATCCTTAGAGCAAAGCCTGGCTGGATATCCTTATACAACTCCTTCTTATTTTCTTTCTGGCTTAGTATCCTCATCTATAAAATGAGCATAATCGTAGTACCTACCTAAGACTGTTGTTACAAGAATTCAACGGAGTTTATACATGAAAACAAACAAACAAAAAAAACAGCATCCAGCAGTTAATAAGCACCATTAAAGTTTAAGCTAGTATTATATATGCTGTTATCTGGGCATTTACACCATTCTGCAATTAAGAGTACTATTAATCTCCTAGGAGTGAATTCAAGTTGGGTGGAGAGTTCCAAAATGTTCTTACTTCTCCATTTAGTAAATTTTTTTTTCAGTTTGGATGAACAGTTCTTGCCAACATGACCTCATGTATTTTTGTTTGCTTCTTTCATAACAGTATACTTATTATATATAGCCATGTTTATACATATTTATAATTACTTCTTAACTCTTTATTTTGAACTTTTTATAAAGTCACAGGAAGTTGAAATATAGTGTAGAGAAATCTCTTGTACACTTCACCCAGTTTTCTCCAGTGGCTGCATCTTACATAATTATAATACAATATGAAAATCAAGAATTTGATTTTGGTACAATGTGTGTGTGGTTCTATGCCATTTTATCACACATCTAACCACTTCTGCAATCAAGATGTGGAACTAATTCATCAACACAAAGCTATCCTTCCTGCTACCCCTTTATAATTATACACCCTCTTCCTTCCACCATCCCCAACCCCTGGCAATCATTAATCTGTTTCACATCTCTATAATTCTGTCACTTCTAGAATACTGCATAAATGGAATCACATAAATGGGGAAGTTCGTGACCTTTTGAGATTGGCTTTTTTCACACAATATAATGCCCTTGTGATCCATCTGAGTTGTTGTGGGTATCAGTAGTTCATTCCTTTTATTGCTGAGTAGTAGTCTGTGGTATGGACGTACCACAATTAGTTTAATCATTCACCTATTGAGGGACATTTTAGTTATTTCCAGCTTAGTAACGGAGCTGCTGTGAATAGTCACCAATAGATTTTTGTGTGAACATTAAGTTTTATTTCTTTCTTTCCTATCTGTAAGTTTCTAACTTTATTTCCTTATCCTGTCTTATGACAATGGCTAGAACTTCTAGTTCTGTGTTGAACAGCAATCGCAAGAGTGAACTCCTTGACTTGTTCCTGACCTTAGGGGGAAAGCATTCAGTCTTTGAACATTGAGTATCATGTTAGCTTGGTTTTTTGTAGATGTCTTTATCAAGTTGAGGAAGTTCTCCTTAATCCTTAGTTTTCTGAGTGTTTTTTTTTTTTTAAATCATAAATGGGTATTGAGTTTTGCCTAATGTTTTTCTGTTTCAGTTGGTATGATCTTGTGATTTTCTTCTCTAGCATGTTAATGCATTGGATTACATTTATTATTTTTCAAAGACAGAACCACCTTGCATCCTGGAGTAAAACGCATTTGGTCATGGTATATAATTCTTTTCATATATTACTGAATTTTATTTGCTAAAATTTCTGTACGAATTTTTGCATCTATATTCATGAGTGATATTGGTCTGTAGTTTTGGAGTGTTTTTGTACTCTCCTTGAGTTTGGTATCAGGGTAATACTGACTTCATTGAATGGGTAGGAAAGTGTTAACCTCCTTTTGTTTTCCTGGAAGAAATTGTATAGAAATGATGTTAATTCTTCTTTAAACATTTGGTAGAATTCTCCAGAAAAACCATCTGGGCCTAGAGATTTGGGGGAGGTTTTTAATGAGGAGTTCAGTGTCCTTAATAATTATAAGGCTGTTCAAATTATATTATGTGAGTTTTTATAATTTTTACTTTTCTAGGAGTTGGTCTGTTTCATCCAAGTTGTCAAACTTTATGTGTATGGAGTTGTTTATAGTATTCTTTTATTGTTCTATTGGTAGTATATTCCCTTACTGAACTATGGAGTCTAGTAACATCCTCTGTTTCATTCCTGATTTTAGTAATTTGTTTCTTTTCTCTTTTTTCTTTGTCAGTCTCGTTGGAGGTTTGTTAATTTTATTGATCTTTTCTAAGAACCAGCTATTTTATTTTATTCATTTTCTCTATTAATTTTCTGTTTCAAATTTCACTGATTTATGTTCTTCATTATATCCATTTTCTGCTTACTTTGTTTTCTTGTTTTCTTTTTTCTCTTTTCCCGAATTTTTTGCAGTGGGATCTTAGATTAGTTATTTGAGACTTTTTTTCTTTTCTAGTGAAGCATTTAATGCTGTAAAATTCCCTCTCAGCACTGCTTTAGCTGTATCTTATAAATTTTGATATATAGCATTTTCATTCTCATTCAGTTCATTGTATTTTTTTTATTTCCCCTGAGACTTTCTCTTTGACCCATGGATTATTTAGAAGTGTGTTGTTTAGTTTCCAGCTGTTAGGAGACTTTCCTATTATCTTTCTGTTCTTGATTTCTACTTTTACTCCATGTGATCAGAGAACAAAGTGTAGATTTTTTACTTTCTGTTTTAAAGTTAAAATATCCTCATGTGATTGTGGATTTATCTATTTCTTCTCTTAGTCTTCTCAATTTTTGCTTTATGCACTTTGAAGTTTGTTATTAGGTGCTTGCAAATTTAGGATTGTCATATATTCGTGAAGGATTGACCCATATATTATTATGACTCGTCTCATTTTATTTCTGGTAATTACTACTGCTTTAAAGTCTACTTTGTCTGATATTGATATAGTTATATCATCTTTCTCTTGCTCAGCTTTTGCTTAGTATATCTTTTTCATTCTTTTACTTTCAATATTTCTGGATCCTTATATTTAAAGTGTGTCTTTTGTAAGAGGCATATAGTTAGGTTTGGTTTTGTTTTCATGTCCAGTCAGGTAATTATCTGTATTTTAATTGTAGTATATATGCTGCTTACATTTAATGATTCTGCATATATAATTTGATTTAAATCTCTGTTTCACTCTTCATTTTCTACTTGTTCCACCTATTCTATGTTTATTCTTCTCTGTTTTCTTGCCTTTTCAAGATCATTAATCAAGCATTTTGTGTGATTCAGTTTTTCCCTTGAGTTTGAGTTTGTTATACATTTTTTTAAAAATTATTTACTTTTGGCTACATTGGGTCTTCATTGCTGCATGCAGGCTTTCTCTAGTTGTGGTGAGCAGGAGCTACTCTTCATTGCAGTGCGCGGGCTTCTCATTGCGGTAGCTTCTCTTGTTGCGGAGCACAGGCTCTAGGCATTCGGGCTTCAGTAGTTGTGGCACATGGGCTCAGTAGCGGCTCGTGGGCTCTAGAGTGCATGCTCAGTAGTTGTGGCACACGGGCTTAGTTGCTCTGTTGCATGTGGGGTCTTCCCAGACCAGGGCTTAAACCCGTGTCCCCTGCACTGGCAGGTGGATTCTTAACCACTGTGCCACCAAGGAAGCCCTGTTACACATTCTTTCACTCTTCTTTTATTACCTTTAATACTCAAGAGATGATAAGACACATTCTTGACTTATTGTAGTGTAAGATAAATTAGTACTTTTATCATTTCTTGAACAATGTATGGACGTTGGAACACTTTAACCACATTTAGCCCACCTACTTTTTTAGGCTATGCTTTCATGTATTTTAAATCTACATATCTTTTGAACCCTGCAATACAGTGTAATTATTGTTTTATATGTTAACTATTCATCTATTTTAACTATTTCTGTTTCTCCTTGTTTCTCTCTGAATATCTTTGCTTCCATCCTGGGATATTATTGCTTTTTCCCTTTATAACTTACTATGGTATTTCTTGTAATGTGGCAAAGCCTCTCAGTTTTTGTTTGTTTTAACATGTTTTTATTTCATATTCATTTTTAGGGATATTTTCTTTGGGTATGTAGTTATCAGGGGTTTTTTGTTTGCCTGTTAATGTTTTAAAGGTATCATTCCATTATTTCTGGCTTCCAATGTTTTCATCAAAGTCTGTTGTCAGACAACTGTTACTCCTTTGAAAATAATGTATTTTTTGTCTTTGATTTATTTAAAATTTTTCTGTCTTCGGTTTTTCAGCAGTTTTACTATGGTGTGTGTGTTGGGGGGGGGGTTGTTGGTTTAAACAGGGTTAGGATTTGTAGAGCTTCCTAAATCTGTGATTTAATGGCCTTCATCAATTTGGAAAATGCTCAGCTGTTGTCTCTTTAAATATTGTTTCTGTTCCATTTTCTTGCTCTCTCTTTTCCTTCTGAGACTCCAAAGACACAAAAATAGTAGACCATTCTGTACATGTATGTGTTCCTTGCTGTCTGTTCTGTGCTTCTGTTTTGCTTACTTGTTTTTTTTTCTCTACATTTCAGTCTGGTTATTTTTGAACACCCTGTCTTCCAGTTTAACAGTCTTGCCTTTTGCTCTAGCCAAAGTTCTATTAATCCCATCTGTTGAGTTCTTAATTTTAATTACTGTAATTTTCAGGTTTAAAGTGTCCATTTGTTTGTTTTACCCCAATATCCTACTGTTCTGATGAAATTCTCCATCTTATCATCTTTTTTCTTGACTTTATTAATTACAGTTTTTTTCAGAACCATGTCTACTAATGTAAATATCTGGATTAGCTGTGGGTTGATTTGTACTGTTTTATTTTCAGTCATTTGGTCCTATCTCCTGGTATGCATTGATTGAACGCTAGACATAGCACTTGAAAAATTGTAGAAATAATCTCAGGTTGATGTTATCTTTCTCCAGAGAGGATTTTTTTTTGCTTTCTGGCAGGCAGTGAGAGTAGGGGAATATTGCCTTGATCCAGTCTTGGAATTAGGTGGCTGGAAGCTGGATTTTAGTTGTTTTAACTGTGGTCTCTTTGTAGTTTATTCTTACCCTGGGGGTGTAGCCTTTCTGTGATCCTAACTGGAAATCTGGGTTGTTTACCAGGCCCTTATTCCTTAGCAGACATAAACTCTAATTTCTATCTTCCCAACCCCATGGGAATGTCAGATTTTCTGCTTAGTCTACAAGTCTCTCAGCCACTAAACTCTGCTCACTTTTTAGCACTTGATTCTGTGCTACTTATGAATTAGCAAATGAGTTGCAGAGAATAGTGCCACAGAATATTGGGCTTAATTCAGTGTGCTTACCTGCTTTTCGGAATCAGTCTTGGCCCCTCAATTTCTGGCTGCTTTGGGAGTTCTCCAATGCCATCAAGCAGTTTTTTTGTTTTGTTTTGTTTTTTCCCTAATTGGTCCAGCTTCTCTGGTTCTTCTTATGAAAGTGAGACGTTGTTAGAAGAATAAAAAAACTAAGATGTATGATAGCCACATGTATAGGGTCTGGTACATAGTAAGCACTCATAAATGATTTGACATTTGGATCTGAATATATACTGATTTTGAAAAATTGTAGAAAAGATTTGTCATTAGCATTCAGTTTTTTTCATGTTGTTCTTTCTTGTGGAGGCCCCAGAGAAGAGCATCACTGTCGTGCTCTTGAGTGTTGCTCTCATGAACTTTACATCAGTAACATTTCTGAAGGCTACCTCTCCTTACCGTGCTCTCACTCAGAGACCCTGTAGGCCATTGTCACCATTTCAGTGACCATATTTAGCAAGTGGGAGGTAAGCTTGTCTCCTCCTCTTGCAGCTCATGCCTCAGTATTTTTCCGTAGAGAATAGCGAACCTGATGGTGCTCAACTTCAGCCCTTTCTCTGCTTAACTGTTTTCCTGTGTTCTGCCACAGCTTTCCACCCACTGCAGCTTGGTTCCAGGCTTTTTCTTCTGGCAGCGAGGCCAGTGTTGGTGAAAGCTGGCAAGCGTCTTATGAATTGGTTTCTCTGTGCACTTATGTGAGTGAAAACTAAGAAATGCCAAGAAAAAGAAGTAGAACTAGATCTAAATGTTTCAGAAATTCAGGACATTATAGTACCAAAAGGCTTGTACGTGCTTAATTCCAGTTTAAAGTCTGGAAAACAGCTTTTATGAGTGTATGTTATTTCCGAGTCTTAAAATTAATTCACTGGAAACTTTTTCCAGTGAAAAATTTAAAGTGGTAGACTTCAACAGTAATTTTTAGATCGTATGAGTCTACATGCAGTTTCGAAGAGGCTCAGTCCATAGATTTCCTTTGGGGTCATTTTTTTTTTGTCTGAGAAGGAATTTCTCCAAACTTAGCTATATCAGATAGAATATGTCCAGAACTTACTTAGATGTGGGTTTTAGGATATAGAGACATAATATATATGAGGATTTTCAAGACTAAGGCTGGTGATAGTGATGAAGATGATGATGATAGCTAATAATAGTATTCATTGAACACTTAATATGTGCTCAGTATTGAGACATTCTACATGCATTGTCTTGCCTCTTGAGAAGTATCTAACTATCCATTACCTCTCTTGAGATGATCGTCTTTCTCCTAGTATTCAATAGCATGGAATTTGAATTTGGGTGTAAATCCTAACTCTACCACTCTGTGGTCCTTGGCCGTAGTATGTCACATCTTTGAGCCTCTCTTTCTTCACCTCTAGGGTGACTATGATGTCGTGTCTCATAGGATTCTTGGATATCTGAAGAGTTAATGCGTGTTAAACTCATAGCACGTGGCTGTCTCGTTTTGAGTGCTAAGCAAATTTTGACCATAATTTTTTTTCTCACTTTTTCTTTTTTTTTACCACTATTGGTTAAGATACCCTTCCCTTCAGTAGATCAGTCAGTTGGAGAATGTAGTGAATAGACATATCTAAAAATAGGAGAAAGGGGGATTACAGGAACCACTGAGGATGTGTCCTGAACCAGCTTACCTTTCAGGCCAGGGCTTAGGAAACATGGTTCTTTTACACTTGCTTGAGTTTCATAAAATTTACTATTTAATGACTCCCCATTCATTCAACCAATATTTATTAAGATTTGGCCATAGTTCTTACTATCATGGAACTTAAGATCTACTGGAGGAAATAAACATCAAATAACTGTAACTACTTCTTGAGTACTCCCAAGGAAAAGTACAAGATGCTGTGAACATATTTGATGTTATGAAGGAATTAACTGAGAAAGTGACATTTAAGTTGAGACTTGAAGGGTGACTAGTTGTCAAAGTTTGGTGGGGGAAAAGGAATGAAGGGCATTTCAGACAGAAGAGCAACATAGGGGAAAGCCCTGATGTGGAAAAGAGCTTGGCATGTGTGAAGAAGTGAAAGAAGGTCCTCTTACCAACACCAGGCAGAGCACAAAGAACTGAGGCTTAACAATTGGATGAGTTAATCAGTCTGCATGGTACTTTCATTCTCTTCATTGGACCAAGAGGTATACCCTAGCACAGGTCACAACATAGAAAAGCTGCTTCATTTTCTTCAGCATCACATCTCAGTGTACCCATCATTATCAGCCTATTCAGGGACATGCACCTCCTAGCTCCCAGAGCTCTAGCCCATTTCCCACCCCATCACTCACTCACAGGGCTATGAGATGCCTAATTAATCTGATAAATGTAAGCTCCTGCAGTTACAGATCAACTATTAATGGTCCGAGGTCGTGGTTCTCAAACTTGAGCTTGCAGAAGGATCACCTGAAAGGCTTGTTACACCACAGATCTAGGCTCCATCCCAGAGTTTCAGATTTAGTAGGTCTGGGATGGTGCCCTAAAATTGACATTTCTAACAAGTTGCCTGGTGGTACTGATGCTGCTGGCCTGGGTTCTGTACTTGGTGAATCACTAATTTAAGGTGTCTTTCTTCTTTCAGCAGTTTAACAATCACCATTAGTTAACTCAAAGAAAAATACTCAGGGAGGGCCCAAAAGGGAAAATACTAAAAGCAAAGCTACACCTTGTAGGTAACTGCTACATTTGCTTACTTGAACCATACCTTCTTATAGGCAAGACTTACCTTAAATATCTGTATTCCCAGTGCTTAGGACATCGTAGGTACCCAATATATGTTGATTCAATGAGTTGATTAGTGAAGGAATCACTGAATGGATCTATTTCAGTGGCTTTTATACATTATTCTTTGGAAAGTTCTCATGATTCCTTTCAGTCTGAAAGGCCTTCTTGGAGAGTAAATTATTGTCATTCTGTTGGAATACAACCTCAGAAACTGCGGAGTCAAGATATGCCTGTATTTTAAGTGCTGACTTGGATTAAAAACTGAATTGCTAACAGGATTACCAAATGCCAAGTTTGCTGAGACTCAGATTGCTTACATGCATGTTTGGTTCTAAGTTCTTTCGTCAGTCAGTACATTTCTGTGTCTAATTGCGATCTTAATGTGTTGGGGTATTTTTTTTTTTTTGACACCAGCCCATGAATTTTCAGTCAAAACCAGCTTTAGTAATTTTCACAGGTATAACTAAAACGAGGCTCATAACTACCAATGTGTCACCTACGTTACATGGATAATGAATTCAGAGGGGCTGTACCTCAGTTCACCTTGTGATTCAGAAAACGGTCTGCTCTTTTTCCCATTTTCACTCTCACAGTGTCGTAAAACATTTTTAATGAACGCTTTAACATCTTTTCTCGTTCCAGGAGCGTGGGGTTTCAGTAGATGATGCAACATAATTTTCATTTGTGATTCTTTGTATTTGTCTTTGGAATCCTTATATTTGGATTAAAGGAAAAGAAAAATGTCCAAGATTATCATACTCCTCCAAGATGTAATATTTGTAATATTTGTAATCTGGAAGTATATTACTGCCACCAATCAAATCACAGTCTAGGTCCTGATGTTTGGAGCTGGGTTTGATGTGGGCCATCCGTCAAATCTCAGATGTGAGCCTGGCACTGGCTAATGGGTCAGAGTCTACTATGTACTCTAATGAGCCAACCTAAACAGTTCTGTGCCCAGCTTTTAGCTTGGACCTTGACCCTAGCTGACACCTGTAAAATCGCAAGTAAGTTCTCTGTAGGCGCTAATAGAGTCCTAGTTAGAGAAAAAGTCATTTTAGCATCAGCTGACATTTATTCTTTTGCCCTGCCCCTTGTTTGTTTTGAACGGATTCACCTAACTGGGGTCAGCCACCAAAAAAGGATGTGGTGCTGTACTTGTTGTTTCTGGTTGCCCACTGCTAAAGAATATCTTGGAGATGATATTTCCTGTTCTTCTTTAAACATAAAAGTTGAAGAATTCGAACAATGGATCCAAAATATCATTGCAAGAGTGCACGCACTTGGAGAACTCAGCTGAGATGAGGAGTTTTCCCAGACATGTATCACCTTTGGGCCTCCAGGGTAGCTGTGGCCTGGCCAGGCCCTTCCTTCGGGCCCTTCAGAAGGCAGCTGAATGATGCTCATGTTAACATTTCACTGTGCATTCATTCTTTTTTAAAAAACTGTCATTTAGTTTTAAGTGCTAATATGCATATGGTTAATTAAGAAGCCAAAATTGGCTATAAGCTTGGTGAGCTCTGAGAACAGGGAGAGAGAGAGATCATTACGCTTCTGTTCATAGTTAGCTACTTGTGAACCAGCTGATAATGTGCAAAATTCAGATTTCGTAAGTGGCATTTTAAATGAATGGTTAATGGCTGAAGATTAATTAAACAGTCAGAATTGCTAAAGAAAAGCTGTTTAGAATTACGTTTATAGGCCAGTCACTTGCACACTGAGACTGAAATCCTGATAGATTGTGGCCTTTTCTGTTTGCCGAGAGAGATTTTTAACAAAGCAGGCCTTCCCGAGGAGGAAGACCCATCCTTCTCACACACCGCGTGGCCTGGCAGTAGCCTCAGGGACGTTCCTTTGGAGGAAAGGCTGCCAAGTAGGAAAATGGGCTCGAAAAGTATTTTGTTGAAGGGATCTTCATTAAAGCCTTCATCCCGGGTAACGAGGCATATTTTATTCCTTCCTGAGTGCTGCGTAGTTCTGAGTTAGTGCAGACAGAACCCATGGGGTTTTTAAGAAGCTGCTCTGTAATTCTGTAAGAGCGACAAAGCATTGCAGGATATTGTTTTCAACCTGTAGTGGATACTTCCTTTAGGCTGAAACTGCTAGCCGTCTTGGAAGTGGAAACATGGATTTTGTGCAACTGGCTCTACCATAGGTTCCTTGGGGGCAAGGTTTGCCTCGTGCATAGGAGGTGCTGTAAAAATATATTTTGAATGAATAGCTCAACTCAATAAACACTGAATAAATAAAGAAATGGACGGGCTACTGAAAAGTTTGGTAGTGGAATATCAAACGCTCTTTTAAATGTCTTTCCACCCATCCAACTAAATGGTCACCCTACTCTTCTGCACCAGGTATTAATGTGTGGCTGTGTAATGACAGTGGCCCAGCCTCAGGGATCATAGAGGTTAGTGGAGAAGACAGAGACGTGGCAACAAGTAACTCCATCACAGCCATGCTGAGCACAGGAAGGGAGCCCAGGAAGGGAGTTAGGAATCTCAGGATGAGGGTGGGGTCAGTCAAGAGTGTATTTTCCTATAAATTGCAAGTCAAATAATCCTAGTGATTTAAAAAAATATTAACATGAAAATGTACTTTTTCATTTTGAGTCCATTCAAATTCCATCCCCTGCTTCTAAGCAGAAGACCCAAACCATACAGGCCAGACGGTTGTGGCTCTTGTGTGAAAGTTCCCTAGAGATGGAAATCCTGCAGCCTCCCTTGGCATCCTGTGCTAGGGTTTAATCACCCTTCTAATCAAGAAGTTAATCCTATTTCCTCTTCTCCAGCCTTCTTTGAGTTGGTGGAACCTGTAAAATACCCGTGAGACCCCTTGGAAGCCTTGAGAAGTTAAGTAGTCAACACCAGGCTGCTCTAGGTTCAGCAAGGTGCCTTGTAATGTGAGGCCTGTACCTGCACTGTAGTGCTGGGATGACTTTGTTATATCTCTAATAAGTCAAAATTGTTTTCCTCCTGGTTTAAAGAGAAGGAGAGCCATTTGACGTTTTAGCATGGTTTAAAGAAGTTGTTTTTATTACATTTCATCTACATAGTTACTTAAAGACAATTGAAGTTTAACCTAATGTCATATAACTCAGAAGCCAAATTGCAATGTTTGGTCAGAAATAAAATTAAATATTTTAATAATGATAGCCAGCACTAAACATTATTGAGGATTTGCTCTAGCTGGACACTGTATTCACTGCTTTGCATGTATCGTTTAACCTCCTGACCAGGTAGTGTTTTTACTATTCCCGAAGCCCAAATGAGGAACCGGAGTTGCAAAAAGGGTAAGGAAGTGGCCTGAAGTCATCAAGGGAGGGCCAGGATTTGTACCTAGGTAGCCTGAACCCAGAGCCTGGATAGACACATAACCACCATGCTATGTTGACTTTTATATTCTTTTTTTAAGGTTATTTTTCTCTCTCTAAAGTTCTATTTCATTATCTAGACTCTTTTTCCCCCCCATATGTGTAAAGCCCAAATCTATAAACTTTCCTTGTGGAAAGTAATAGCACTCTCCTGAATAACAGTCCCCAGGTCAGCGGCAGCTCTTGCCGCAGTTATGGGCACTTGAGTGGCAAGTCGTTCTGCTTTAAGAAAGGCGGTATCGGTTCACTTTAGAAAAACTGATAATTCAGAGCTTTTTCTGTTCTGGTGAAAATCGAATGATGCCAAAGGAAAGAAAACAGGCCCTCTGGGATAAAACCTGCCCCATTGAAGGAAAGGGGTAAAAACTTGTTTGCAAATGTCAGAAGCATCTGCAGAGCAGTGATGTCCAATAATAGCAGCTAAAAGCTGCATTAATTGACCAGAGATGGGTTGAAAGCTGCTTCCAACCAGGATCCCTAACTCAGTGGTTCTCTTTTCATAAGCCGAGTGAGAGGCAGGAGGTCACCTTCCGTGGGGTTCTCCAGACAGGAAGTGAGCAGCTGGGACAGAGAAGTCTATTTCTGCAAAGGAGAAGCTTAGCTTCTCCAGGTGCTGCATTCAGAGTACCTGTGGATCTTGTTAAAGTGTAGAGTTTGATTCCAGAGGGCTAAGGTGGGGCCTGAGGTTCTGCATTTCTAACAAGTTCCCGGGTGACTGGTGCTCACCCTGCTGGCGATGAGCAAGGGCGTAGGCTAGAGTAAGGCAGTGCTTAATTGTTGTCCGTTTTAAAAATCATTTGAAATAAATACGTGGCAAATCTTTTTATAACCTTCCAAAGTTTCAGCTGTCATTTCCTCACATTGGTGAGACATGTGAGAACGCTCATTCCTGTACAGGCCAGAATAGTCTTGGCTCTGGGGTTCTGTTTCCTGGAAAGGAGAGAATGGCTTTCTGTTTGTCTTATTTGTATGGTAAAAGCTGCTGTCTGCATCAGTGTCCCGGCTTTGACCCCTTGCTGCACTCAGAGAAGTCTCTTGCACCTTTGCCTCATCCTCTGTCTTCACAGTTGACTAAGTGTAAATTTTCATTTCTTTCTTCAAGCGCTCTTACAAACCTGCCAAGAGAAGTTAGTTTTATCGATACAAGTAAGGAATCCATTTTTCCCACCACACCCCGTTCAGTTAAGAATCTCAGTGGCTCTGTTTATTCCATCGCTTGATTTAAAGCCAGTTACGTTAAAATTATGTGCTTTATTCTCATGTTTGTATCTTGGTACTATTTTAACTAAATACTATCTTGTCTGATAAAGAGTATCATCCTCATTGAACGACACTCTAAACAAGCACAGAAGTTTCTAGAGTATGTCCTTTTCCACACTTTTGTTTGAATGCCAATATTTTAAATTAAATGATTTGTTCCTTTTTTTGAATAACAAAAAGAAGTAGACACCACTAGAACCATTTGTAACTTACGAGAAGAGAGAAAAAAGGATTTTTTTGTGTGGGAATCGGGTTACATATTGGTGTATTTATTAATTATGTGAAATGCCACTGAATTGTAATAAATGGGAAGATGTTCTCAATTAATGAGACTTTCTTCTCTCTGTGGGAAACAGGCAAAATCGAGACCAGAACCATGATGCCCAACCTGGTGTCAGGACGGTGGGGCTGTTTGACTTTAGAGCAGCTCTGTCCAATAGAAATATATGTGAACCACCCAACCCATATAATTTAAAAAATTTTAGTAGCCTCATTTTAAAAGGTAAACTTAATTTCATAGCGTATTTTATTTGACCCAATATATGTAAAATATAAGTTCAACAAGTATTCAAAACAATTTTGATGGAACTATTTTATATTCTTTTTTTCATACTAAGTCTTTGCAACCTGCTGTGTATGTTACACTTTTCAGTGCATCTTAGTTTGGACTAGCTGCATTTCAAGTATTCAGTAGCCCCATGTTACTGGGGCTATTGGCATACTCCCAATGACAGCTGATGCTTCAATATGAAGTTTTTCAGATACTAGAGTCCAGACTAATGGAAGGACCTTCTCATTTTAGGGTGCTCTGATGGCAGAAAACTTTGCCTTATGTTAAACCCCAAACTTCTGCTAGATGAGCTTGACTGTTCCTTCTGTCACAGAGTTTGCAGGATAGAGTAAGAAAAAGACACGTAAACAACCCATTCCCAGTGCCAGGGAACAGACAAATCTGTCAGCCCCACCTTTTCCATCTCTAGAGAGCTGTACCCCACCTTGACGCCAGCTGCTGCAGGGAGGTAACCTCAAAATGGACTGAGCTAGACAAGGTGCCGGTCTGATCATACCAGAGATCTGTCCTTGCTTTGCCTGGAAGGAAGACAGAACCTTCAATGATCTAGCTTGCTTTAAAAGGCTTTTACTTTAAACAGGAGAATAGCCTGGCCTTCAGACGTGGAGGATGAGTAGTCTCCACCATATAAACGTTTGTCATCAACCTAACTCAGGCATGTGTATGACCAGTTACAACAGTGTAGCCCCCCTGTGATTCTCACTTAACTACAATCCTTCCTTCCTTTCCAACAGTTACTCATTCTAGCCAGGATTAGTGAAAGGCACTGCCTCAGAGCAGAACCTTCTCTTTCCTTGGATCACACTTATTCTCAGCCAACTGATCATCCTCTCAAGAGGGCATGTCTCTAGAAGTTTATATGATGACAGACTCGGGCCTCACGTTATTAATACTCATTTTTAATTACAAGCCTTTCTTGCCTACCATTGCTGCTCTTTTGTGCCTGTGACACCTCAGTATAGAGCACCGTTATCTACCTAGATGCTCAAGCCAGAAATCTGAGGTCCTTCTTGAGACTTGCACCTCCCTTAGCCAAGCACCCAGACTCTTTCCCAGGAAGATCCATGGGAATGGGTAGCTTTGCTTCTCACGTCTATGCACTGCATTTCTCCTTGAGGAAATGTTGGAGCCAACATTCTTCCAACACTTCTTTTGATCCATCATGCTTTCCCTTTGGCATTGCACTAATCTGGACAAGGCTCAGTTTGGGGTGCTAAGTGACTGAACTGGGGAGCATTGCCCTGTGCTCTCTATATGCATCACCTTTCACAAATGCTCTCCAAATACAACTCTCTATTCAGCTCTCTTCTTGCTAAAGCTCTCCCCAGCCTCCCAATTTTCTAAGGACCCCAACCTTAGTTGCATGACCCAAGACCATTGCTCTAACTGACTATAGTGCCATTTCTCCCTGTGTTTGTTTGTTTGTTTGTTTTCTGTGTTAAGCCCTGTGTGTTATTCAGGATTTAGCCCAGCCTCCACCCCTCAGGGATCAGCTTCCCCTGAGACCTGTACCATAGAAGGATCATGTGTTAGAATTAACTGTTTCTTGTTTGTTTCCTCAGTGAGCTCTTGAAGCCGGAATACTTTCTTTCCAATTCCAGCACAGTTCCTGAGGCATCTGATACTCCATAAATACGCACTGAATGAATCAATGAAGCCAAGTGGCTCCACTCTTAACCACGAGGCTTCAAGACCACGCAGCTTTCTGGCCACACTTAGACTGGCCAGAAAATATGACTTGTCTGGCCTCCTGGTCAGCACAGCCTCCCTCTGATCTGCTCAGATTCTTGGGGTTCAGTGACCCTGCTGGTTTCTACTAGCCCTTGGCTGTCACCCCTGGGGCAACATATCCTAGTCCTGTTCTGTCAGGAAATGCCTCCTAGCTGAGTACCCTAGATGAAAGGCTTCCCAAAACACAACAGGTCACCATTTCCTCCATCCAGCCTCTGCTTCAAACGCTTCCTAAGGGCACAAGGTAACACCACAGTCAGCACAGTTGGCTACTCTGCCAAGAGGAACGCCCTTCTCGGCAATTACATCCTCATAAATCTCTTTCCTACACTAACATTTGTCACGACTCCTGCTGATGTTCTCTACTCACCTCTCCTGCGACAGTTCAGAGAATTTTGCTGGAAATGAGCACTGAGCTTATTGTCTTCTAGTTTTTCTAGAATTTCTTTAGGCCATTTAAAAAAAATCTGACTGTGATTTGCTCACCTCAAGTGTCTGGGCACATCTCCTATGGTCTATAATTTCTCAAGGATAGCATCTACGTTTCTAGGAGCGCTCATTTGCGTTGTTTCAAAACCCTAGATGTAATGGATGAGTACCGCAATCCAAACGCCTTCCAAGCATCCTGGCTCGTGTACTCTCCTCCCCCCTCCCACCATCCTTTTCTGCCTCTCTTCTGCCTCCCCTTGAAGGAGATGTCAGACGAGTCACTTAATGTCTCTGTGCATCTTTCCTCATCTATAAAGACGGGAGGGTGGGACTAAGTGATCTCAGCATTTCTTTCCAGCTCCAAAATTATATGCTTCTGTGATTCTTTCATGGAAGCAAAGTAGGAGTTCAGGTTGCTCTGCCTTTTCTCTGGCGCTGTTATCATTTCAAAGCATCTCTTCCCAGCATCGACCTATCCTTTCTTATTCCTCTTCAAAGTAGCTTTAACAATTAAATACAAAAGAAATCTTTAAGATCATTATCATTTGTTTCCTAAGGCCCCTCAGCTCCCTGAGAGTTTCACCTCTCTGCCTCATACCTCTTTGCTACCTTCTCTGTTAACCGCAGTGTTCATGGACCCATCCTCAAAGCTCCCTCTGCTCTCCCCTGCAGTGATATTCCCCATAATCCCAGATTTCAGGAGTTAGAACATTACTCTGCATCTCCCTAAATCCTCATATTGGAAATCTCTTTTGTCTGTCATCCAGGTGGTCTTGTCCTTAAATAGTGAGAACTTGAGTTATGAGATTTGTAAAAAGCTTCTGGCAGTAGAATTATATCTACATACATACATGTTTTAGCTGCGATTTTTCCTTTGCTTCAATTTAATATCAAACTTTGTAATTAGGCTATTATAAACTGTATTTGCTTTGCAAAAATGTTCTTTAAAAAGGATAAAAAAGAATCTCTTTTATTCAGTAATAATATCAAAAATGTTAAAGGAGGAGCAAGGACTGCAGAATAAAGGAGTACAGGCAAGTCACAATCTCCCTTCCCACTTAGGTCCTTTGGCCCAGAATCTACTCAAGACCTACCTATAAAACCAATGAAATTTCACACAGATGTGAGTCATACAGGTATAAGAGTTAAAGAGATCATTTGTGAAGTAGACAGAGAAAGTAATGTTTGCGTCTATGTTAAATAGTATGAAAAAATTGTGGAATTTACACTAGAATCATGGGAATCTCTAAAGCAGCACCCTGGCCTGTGATAGACAGGTGGGCATGAAAGCGTTCTTTAAAACAAAGTCTGTTGTGATTTTTCAAGCCCCGGAATGATGTGTATCAGACATCAGAAGGGAGGTTTGATCCTTGTAGTCTGATATTTGATAAATTGCAAGTTTTGTCCTGGCTCGTATCCTTTAATTCAGAGACTAGAAATGTGTTGTTCACAGTTTTGTCTTTGTAGGCGGGTCCGTGTTGTTAAGGTGGGTTCCAAATATTTGGAGTGAAATGAAAAATCTTAGGGTAAAGTTGCCCAGGTACATCTGTGGATTCATATATAGAAACATTCAGTTTTAGGTAACCAGAGCTAGGTTTTCAAATTGATATATCCATATATCTTTTTCTAGATAAATGTTTTTCTTCAATTGCAAGCATTGGCTTTAAAAAAAGTCATTATCAGTGAAAACCTATTTTATTTTCTAAGTTTAAAAATAGTCATCTATGAGAAACTCACTAGAAAATACTTTAACCTTTAATTGGACAAAGTGGTAACATTCAAGTTAACCTATTGTATTGTCCATTTACCTTCCAAGTGAAATGAAACTCTGTTTTGATCCGGGTTGTCACAGATAATTTCTGCACACAGAATACATCTATGGACAGCTTTCAAATGGAGTTGTCACTTTTTGTTTAGCAGGCAGGAGGCTCTCCATTGTTGTCAAACCCTCTTTACAGAAGCATCACTAACCCAGGGATACCCAGTCATAGAGAAGAGGAAATCGTCACTCAGCCTACTTGGAACAGAAAAGAGCGAGGTTGGGTGCTGTCAGTGCTCAGTGTGTCTGAGGGCTCTTTTGTTTAGCTGGGCTTTCCTCTAGCCAGAATGCTTTTATAGTCTTGGAATTAGATTTCTTTCTACTGTGCTGGCTTATGAAAGGTGTAAATAGGTGAATATTGTTATTCTCTGAAGGTAACACAGGATATGTAAACTATATAATTTGAGTTTTCTGCTCAATTCATGAAGTCATGGAAAGTTAAGAAAAACTAAACCTCCAGATTTACACACACACACACACACACAATTTCTCTTTAGTGCCTTTCAAAGTTGTCCTGGTTTTCTTAAGATTAGAGCCAAGTTGTTCACTTTTTTCAAGAATCAGTCAAACAATATATTTTAAATTTTGTCCGTTATTAAAACAGTGAAGTTTTGTTTTAAAAAAACGTACATAGGGACCATCATATTGTGTTTTATAATAATAAATATTTTGTCACATATATAACATGTGATGATATATAATGTATGATGTAATAATAATTTATACCATAAGAGGGAGGGGGCTGAAAAATATTCTCTTGATTTCCATGTGTTTGTCTCTCTCAAGACTTTACCTGTTACATTTCTAAGGATTAATAATTCTCTATTCTTAAAACTTACTTGGTGCTTAATTCCCAGAAGAAGCAGCCAAGTAGGGCAAAACAAGATGTTGAAAAACGGTCCTCCCAGCTCTCAGGTTGTGCGGACATTTGAAACCTTGCATAGTCATCAACCTTGGGTTTTCATAGTCAGTCAAATAAATAGAGAGAAGGATGAGCTCTAGACGTCCCTTCTAGTCCTAGGATTGTGTGGTTCTCAGAAGGGAGAAGGGAGACAAATGAGAGTATGGGAAGCTGAATACAGGAAAAAGAAAGAGACAGCTATTAGCAGAGAAATGGGCAGTCACTTGCATTAGATGGAATACCAACTGATGACCAAGAAAATTAAAAAAGAAAGAGAATGACCAAAAATGAAAGTTGAAGTGGCCAGAAGCTTGGCATTATGCAATCGCCAGCAACTCATTGAGAAGCTCATGAAAGAGAGCTCTGGATTAGGAAGTCTCCCATGATAGTTTTTGCACTATATGGTCCCCAGATAGTTTCCCACTGTCCTCATCTCTCATGATCATTTTCAACTGGCAGACCTCTCAAAACTCTCCTTTTCCCATTAATAAAAGGAGGACTACTTTCATAAATTTAGCATATTACCCATTGCAATATTCTGCCTTTCAAATCACAGGTTAATTTTTCATGGATCAGTTATGAAAAATACAAACAAACTTAAAATTCTGTTTGTGATTCAGACGACCAACAAAATAATGAGATTCTGTGTTATGGTAGCTGTCACATCTTGTCTCAGCCCTGTTGTGTCTAAACGTTAGCTTTCTTATTAAGCTCCATTAGAGGGTTTTACAATCCCAAATTGTTTATACGCTACTGGTTTTATGCTGCCTGACAGTAGGGCACGTTTCACTCATTAATGTTGGTGATATCTTACATTGTTAGTAAAAGCTGAAATAAAATTCAGCAGGAAAGTGGCATGCACTAACTGAAATGCTTCTTTCCTATACATTTCCCAATATAACATCTTGTGTATATATTTTTAAATTTGTAATTCAGTCTGCCATCTTCTGAGTAGGGAAATACTCTTTTCTTTGTTAAATTTAAATGACCCCTCTGCTACCAAATTGTATTTTTGTAAACTTAATCTTCAACCTCTATGTCCCATGTGAAAGGCTTTCTTGCTCTTTCTCTGTCATATTTGTAGCTTTCCTCTGGGTTACAGAGCACTTTCACACACACATTCCCATTTTCATCCTCACTATAACCTTTCTTTCTAATAAGGAAGAGAAGGAAGCTAAATCTGATAGAAGAGAAACCCTTCCCAAACTACCCAGTTAATAAATACCCAATTTCGACTCCATTCTAGTTAGTTCTGGCTCTAGCGCTATATACCTTCTTTTTTATATTTTCATTATTTAAAGATATACTGTTATTTTCTAAATTTTCTATGATAAGTATTTTGTATTAAATTTAGCAACCAAACAGGAGAAGTAGAAAACAAAAATCAAATCACCAATTATCCCACAATCCAGAGTTGACCATCCTTCACAGTTTAGAGTATTTCTTCCAGTCTTTTTTCTGTATATATCACTGTATATAAAATATATAATTTGTGTGTGTATAGTGCTCATACATTTATATATGTATATAGTATTTACATGCATATATAAATTTTGGTATCTTTTCTACCATCATACTGTGATCTCTTCCTGTGCCAATTAATCTTTTCAAAATTATTACTTTCAATGGTTACCTAAAACACCACTATATAACTGTACCTTAATTTATGTAACCTTGTTCTTAGTGCTAGACGTTTAGGGTGTTTCAGAGTTTTCAGTGTTATAAATTACTCCCTGATAAGCACCTTTGTACATACATCTTGCTATATAGCTTGGATTATTTCCTTAAGATTCCTAGAAGGGGAAGACACATCAAGTTTGAAACATGTTACCAACAATTTTCCAGAAAAATTGAAGCAAGTAATGCTTCCACCAAGCAATGTAGGAGAGAGTTCATTTCACTCCCACCTGACAACATTGAATACTATCTCTTTTTCCCCCTAAATCTTTGTGTTAATTTGATTGGTGAAAAATAGTACCTTATCATTTTACTTTGAACTTCTTAGCTTTCTAGTGAGGTTAAGCATTTTTATGGAAGTCATGCCTGTTCCAAATTACCATTAGAAGTTTTTTGTGTCTCAGCCTTGTTCCATTACCAGGAGGAATAGTTATTGGAATCAACCTCCACTTCTTCCCTCAAAAAATCTATTTGGATTTATCAAGACATATTTGGAGGCAGGTTTTTATACCCTCCTTGGCAAAAATGAATGATTACACACCTGGGTCTCTTATGCACGAAACTAAGCCACATCTGTTTGGATCTTGTTTTAATCGACTCAGCCTTACGCCTAATAGAATAGCATCCCTTTGAATGGGCAATACTAGAAAAATAAGACCCTCACAGTAGATAGTGAAAGAAATGTCACATCAGGGTCTGGACATTGCTGTGACAACCCAGACTCCATCTATCACCACTCCCATCAGAATGTGTTGCAGAGGAAACCCTTTTGCAATGTTTAATTGGAGAATTTTAATATTAAATATATATTTGACATTGAAAGCTCACACCTTATTTGCTATTGTCAGGCTTACTTGATAGACAGCTAAGTCAGTCTTTTTATAGTCCATTTCTGAGATGAACTATAAATTTTGAAGCTGGGCTTCATCATTGCAGAGAGAAAAGCTTTTCCAGCCTGTTGTTGAAATATAACATTTTATAGGATTTATGAGGTACAGATTCAGGAAGACCATTTGCCAAGCACTTAAGTCTGGTTTTGCTGCCCTTTGCTTTTCCTCCCCCACCCCCTGCAAACATACATAGGGGGAAAATCCATTAGAAAAGAAAAATTATGAAGAACTTACTTGATTCAATACAAACGTCAGCCTAAGAAAGAAAAAGTCCTGAGTGTTGCTCTGAGGAGCCTCGACCACACGAGGCTGCTCTTTGGTGATAGGCATCCTGTTTGCTTCTGCAAAGTGGCATCATATTTGTTTTCATATTAAATGAATGCCTCCGATTCAGAGCAGTGTTTTGAATTTATATGTACGGTACAAATGCTCTCTAGTATGCTTCCCAGATTCTTTTTGAAATTCCATGATATGATGAGCTCTGTGATTCGGTCATATTCCATTGAACTTGTTTTATTGCTGTTAATTTTACACAGGAAAATAGATTCTCTGAAACTTGTGATCCCAGTAGCTGTCAAGTGGTGGAAAATGAAGAAAACCACCAGACAGTGTCAGATTCATTAAGCGCTCCAGAAGTACAAAATTAATGCAGTTCTTTGTCTTTGAAAGGTTCAGTGTCCACGAGCTGGATTGATCCTAATGGACAAACAATGGAAGGAACAATCGACAGTTAGCTATCTCCTTGGCCAGACTGCATGTGGTTGGAACGTATGTAGGTCTGCACCTAGGCAGACCTCCAATTTGTTCATTTTAACTGCAAATGACTTAATTTAACATTTTCTAATGAATGAATTAGGTAGAATGGTGAAGTTTCCTTTTTATTTTTTTTCTTAAAAGAATCACCAGTGAAAATCCATGTTAAGTAGGCTTCTCACTCCATTTGTTTTCAATCACTACCCTTAACGCATGAATTTCTGAGTAGCCTTTGACTCTTCCAAGCGCTGAACTACAACTGTGAATGTGGAATAGAAAGTTCTGATGCTACATCTAATGGACCTCTGCTTGGTTTGAAAATGTTTTCTATTCATAGCATTATTCCTGAACTGGATCATCTGCCTGTAGTCCTAATTTTTTTTTTTTTTAACAGCATGGATGAGTTTTGCATTATCCTCTTATTAGAGTTACAGTGTGCAAGACTTTGAAAGTAAAGTTTTGATTTGGGGGTCCCACGTGAAACATTTGTAGCTCCCTAGAAGACTTAGGAATCATTTCTCAAACTTACTAGCTGAAAAGTTCATCTCCTAATCATGCCATTTGTTTCATGTTATTTCGTGGTCACAGCATTAACATTTTTTCCCCTTAAAAATATTAACCTTTTGCCTTGCATATTCTGGTGGTATAATGAAAACATCTGTTGCTTGTCTACGGCAGTGGTGTTTTCACATTTCTTTTTATTTGTGTGTGGATTCCAAGTTGGCTGTATGTGAAGATGCACTTCAAACAAAATTCAGTAACTGTATGTCTGGACTTTTGTTTGTCAGATTGCAGGGTTTCAAGTCTTAAACGTGAATCCCTGATGTACAACTTAGTCCTGAACTGTACAAACGTTTGCTTTTGCCCTTTTACAGTGTTTCCCCCTTTATACAACAAGGAATATGCTTCTGGTTATTATGTAATTAGCTATCTAAAATATTTTATGAGTGGATAAGCACACTGACGCTGAGTCTGGCTTGTATATTTTTACAGCAACTCTATGAATATTCTCTTTGGTACAGAGTAGAAGATGTGTATGGGAACATTACTCCTGAATTTTTTTATAGGTTCACTCTCTTTGCCATTCTAGTTGCTGTCTGTCTCCCACAAAATTTGAGTCATACCTCAACTGTATGAATCCTCTTTTAATGCTCAGTTGCCCTGAAGTGTGCAGTTGTGGAATATGTCTCAGTGTCTCGAGTGAAGAAATTGGAGGCATTGGTTTTAACAAAAGCAACAAAATGGCAACAGCTGAAAAGATTTCTAGAGGTAAACAGACGTCTTTCCTTGTTGTCGGACTCGTGCTCAGTAAAAGCACTTTAAAAAGCACATACTTTTAGCCTTTCGTTCTCGCTCTTGTGTCTAGGGAGTGCAGAAGGAAGGACTTCGGTGTTTACGGTCCCTAAGATTTCAGTATAGAGCACTGCAGTGTGGGAGACAATACCCACCTTATCACCCTGAATTACCATTGTTGAACTCTGAATGCGTTTGCAAGGAGTTGAGTGTTCATGAAAAAGATGGAAAGGAAAATCACAAGCATGGGAAAGGCTTTTTGGTTTCTTTGAGAGAAGTTTCATAGTTTTCTTCTTGAATCTTCACACAAAGGCAGTCACTCAGTCCATTTTATGGGCCATCAGTGACTGGTCTTCAGTACCACTAATACCCCAGCGCAGAACTAGGCGTGGAAAGGAACGTGGAACAAGGAGAGGTTTCGTTTGGGAAGCCCCTCTCCTCCTGACGCAACCACCCACCAAGTCTTCAAGGCCCTCAGGTTCAGCAACTTTCTCTCCTGGTATCAAAGCATTAACTCACATACAGGTGAGTGATGTCTTACAGAGATAGACCTCCAGCACCATCTGTATTTTAACGGAGATCAAAGCCTTGGACTAAATTAAGGCAGAATTTCTGTCATCAGCCTGGATGCAGTAAGTCCTAAGAGCTTCCCAGTTACCCTGCATAGACTTACCTACTCGTCCCTCTACTCTAGTCCATAAGCCCCTTTACTAGGTCCAACCAGTTTCTCCTGAAAATGTGAATTGCAAGCACTTCAGAATGTGGGTCATTGAATTCTAGATTAACCTGGAGCATCAGGTTGAGTGGGTTTTCACGGTTTTCTAAGTCTTCTGCTGGGCTGACTTCATGGGCAGTGACCACATCCCGTTTCTAACATCGCAGTCGTTTCTCTTTTACCCGGAGCTGGACTTGCCTTGACAACCAAGGGAATGCTTTTGATTGTACTGGATATAGAATGTAATATTCCCATTTGGCAGTTCTCCCTTTAGCCCTGCTCAAGATCTCCGCTACCTCCGCAGAGCGGTAGAAAGTGATATGCTTATTAGAAAACTTTATTAATCAGAGTCGAGTGCTATTTGGCAGCTAGACTCTAATGAGGATGAGGAGGTAAATTTAATTCAAAGCTAAAGGTCGGCAAATCATGCCAGCCTACCTTCTCTCAAGTGTGCTAGCTTGGACGCTCCCAGTTTCCGGACAGTTTCACCTGGAAGTGTGCATGCTATATTTAGCATGAAATAGCACAGAAAAGGTTTCCCATAACATCATTTCAGTGCACATATATTCCATGAGCATTAATAAGCCACGTGCATTGCTGCTTGGCTAGACAATTCTTATGGGAGTGGATGGCACTGAGACATTATAGCAATTGCTGGCTGAGAATGGGAGGCCATGAAAATATGATGCAGTAAAGAAAGCTTCAGAAACTGTAGAAATTTCTTTAAATAGTGAGCCATCTGGGCAATACCTAGGAATGGCAAAGTAGCTTGTACCAAACCATTAGGGAGGTACCCGCAGTGTTCAGCTCATGAGCCTGAGAAGGAGAAATCCAGAAAAGAAATCATCTTCCGGGCAGCAGCTAATGGTGTTGCTGAGTGGTTGTGGCCCTACCCTCTCTCCCACCCCCACCTCCCACCCCCATGCACAGACCCTTCCTCACCCTTAAGTAGCACCGTTGTTTCCTCCCTTTTTCTTCCCACTTCTCATTGCACGTTTTCTTCAATCACTATCTTGTTTTCCACTCCCGCAAAATTTTGTTTATTGAACACATCCTAGGTGAGGGCAGTGGGACATGTTCTGCAGAAGACATGAGAATGATTAAACTCCTCACATTGCTTAGCTGCTAGTGGTTGGGGATTAAACAAAGATTTAAACTCTATAAAACATGAATGATCCTAACGCCCTAAAGACCTCCATCTTTTCTCACTTGCACTCCTGCAAGAATCTCTATTCTGTCCTCCACAGAAAAGCTGGAATTGTCTTCTAACTATTTAAATTAGATCATGTTTCTTCCTGCTTTAACGTCTTCTAACGTGGTCTCATTTCACTCCGAGTAGAATCCAAAGATCTTAGCAGGTCCTGCAAAGCACGTGTAATGTCTTGCCTGCCTATTTGACCTCGTCACTTAACATCTATCCCTTGGGTATGAAGCTCCAGCCACTCTTTCTTTCTGTTCCTTTAATTCATCACACTCATTCCCTCATCCTTCGGGTTTTAGCTTTAGCTGGTCTCCCTTTCTAGAATGTTCTTCATAGAGATGCTCGTGCATGGTTCCTTCTTATAATTCAGACCTTAGCTTAAAAGAGGAAGGCCTTTCTTGACTACTCAGTCTCAAGTAGCCACCCAGTCACTCTCTTATCACCATATGGTATTTTAAGGATCTGGGCGGCACTTACCTCTGCTTGATATCCTTTTCCACTGGTTTGTGTATTGTCTCACTCACCTGCTAGAACATAAGGCTACACAGTTGTGTGTCTTGTACTCCTCCTATATTCCCAGGGCCTAGAACCATTGCCCGTGAATAGTAGATGCTCAATAAATGCTTGCTGAATCAATGTAAGAATCTTGAAGGATTTCACAGGTAGAGAACCATCCCTTTAGTTAGTGTGCCAGGCATTGACACTGGAAAGACAGCTGTGGACAGGACGTGGAAGGTCCCTGCTCTTGCACATCTGGTATTCTTGTGGAGGTCAGCAGACAGAGAAAAGGGAACAAGTAACAGTGAATATGTGTTCCCAGAGTGACCAGTGCTGCAGAGGAAACAAGCAGGCGGACTGGGAGGGAGGGACTTGAAGGGTCTAAAGATGAGACAGCCAGAGAAGCCCCCCGGATCAGGGAGAACATGCCTGGAAACCCTTGAGGCAGACCGTTTCAGGCAGAAAGAACAGCAAGTACAGATTCCTGGGTCTGTGACAAGCTTAGGCTGTGCAAGGAACGGGGGAGAGTAAGAGAGAAGCTGCTAGGCACGGTAGAGAACAGTCAGGATGAGGCGGAGAGAGAAGCAGGGGCCAATTTGGGGAACAGAGACCACGTGAGAATTAGTCTGCACATAATGACAAGGCAGTGGACCTTTTTAAAGAAAAGAAGGATATCATCTTAATTATATTGTTTAAAAATAAGGGGAAAGAATGACAGGTAGAAGAGGTAGTGCGGACAAAGGCATGGAGGAGGGGGTGAGAACTGAGGATAGGTTTAGGGGACAATTAAAGTTTCCCTGGAGACTAGACTGCAAGGGAGGCTGGAGGAGAAGAAGGCTGGGTCAGAGGTGTAGCAATGGGAAGAGAGCCAAGAGGCCTTTAGAGCAGGAGAGTTACATGAGCAGAGCCATACCTTAGAAAGGCTAATGTGGCAACAGATTAGAACGGAGTTGGGGTGGAGAGACTAGCTACCAAGCTGTTATCATGGTCTGAGCAATGGGTGTGTGCACTAGGCTTGTGGAAGAAGGAATGCATGGGAGGCACAGTGCTAGAGACAATTGATTACAACCAATTGGACGTAGACTATGTGGGAGAAAAGTCAACAATAATATAAAATAACACTGGCAACCACAGTAGCAGCTTTTTAAATTGAATTCTTATTATGTGCTAGGCACTATTCTAACTACGTTAAATGTAGTAGCTCATTTAATCCTCACAACAATCCTCTGAGTTCTTACCATCATCATCCCCATTTCACAGATAGATAGTTACTTTCCCAAGGCAGGGAGAAGGGAAGTGGCAGAACCAGAATCCGAACCCAGGCAGCCTGGATCCAGAGCCTGTGCTCTGAATGCTAATCATTGTTTTAAGCCTAGATGAACGTGGGAAAGCAAAGAAAAAGCCAGGAAGACAGGAGGGAAAGTAGATTTCAGGAGAGACGTGAGGAAATTGTTTCTGAACATGTTGAGTATAAGGTGTTGGTACATTGCAGGTACAAATGAGGAGCAAGGGCTGAGCATGGTCCTTGGAGCTCCCTCGTGGTGTCCCAGGTAGAGATGTGCGTCTTCATCTAGGCAAGTTGTGTTGAGGACGTGCCCCATCTGAGGCACTTCAGTGATTGTTGAATGGATGGGTGAGTAAATGGGTGACCACGAGAAGGAATGTGATAAAGCCCTAGGAGTGAACAGTATCCCCAGATTGAAAATATGGACAAGAATCAGTTAGAGAATCCTAGAGAAGGTCTGTGTTTAGAGAACAGTGGGAGGAGCATTGAAGGAAATGGACTATGAAATTGAGGAAGTAGAAAGGAAACAAAGAAGGAGGGAGGTTGCTGTCCGGTGTCTAGTCCTGCAGAGGCTAGGGTTTGCCTGAGCCTCCAGAGAACAGTTTTTTGTTTGTTTGTTTGTTTTGTTGTTGTTGTTGTTGTTTTGCGGTACACAAGCCTCTCACTGTTGTGGCCTCTCCCGTTGCGGAGCACAGGCTCCGGACTCGCAGGCTCAGCGGCCATGGCTCACGGGCCCAGCCGCTCTGCGGCGTGTGGCATCCTCCCAGACCGGGGCACGAACCCTTGTCCCCTGCGTCGGCAGGCGGACTCTCAACCACTGCGCCACCTGGGAAGCCCCAGAGAACAGTTTCAACAGCAGTGAAGGTGCAAGCCAGATTGTCATCAGCCCAAAAGAGACCATAGCAGATGACAAAAGGAGACAACAGAGGCGATTCTTTTTTAAAGTCTGGTGAAAAGGGGGAAAGAGAGACAGGAGGCAACAGCTCGAGGGCAGAGCAAGGGCTGCTGGACAGTAACAATTCACAAAGGTCCTTTAATTGCTCCCAAGAGAAAAGAATGAGGAACAGAGTCTTCTGGGCCTCAGCAGGAGTGTGTGTGTCTATCCCTGTGTGTGTCTACCCAACACGGGCAGTGGGAGCCCGATCTGCACAACAGCAGGGATACATCAAGCCTTAGACACCCCGTGATTCAGGGCCATGCCCTGGCAGAAATGCTTCCCAGGTGGGTATGTGGGATAATAGCTAGTTGGATTAATTTGGTGACACCCTCATTTAGAGGAGGGTAGAAAGTACTGACGTCATCGTGCTGCTGATTTTATAGAGAACCAAGACTTATTTCCCCACTGACAAGAATTTGTGGCACTCAGCAGCTGTTAAAAAAAAAAGACTCCCTCCACCCCCGTCTCCAGACTTCTCTAGACTTACATCTGTCTTCCCAGCTGTGAGCTGCTGAATTCCAGGGTGCAAAACCAAGGGAGACAAGTGGGAGGGGCATAAAATAATGATTTCATGCTGCTTCAATCTAAATCTTGGTTTATTGTGTATTCCTGGACACATGCCGTCAAATTCAAGTGTGTGCCTCTCCCTCTCCCTTTCAATCTCTGTCTGTAAACCTTGATGGTATTAAGCGTATGTTTTAATAAATATTTTGTTTGCTGCATTCCCATTAATATTCATAGGGAGTGGAGCACTTTGGGTTTTGTGATCTCTAATAAACATTGATGGTGTTACTAGTTTGTACTGAGCCTCCAGTATGCTCCATCAACATGGCAGCTCTAATTAGGTTCCTTGAGTTAGCTAATGGGTTTTGAGAAAGATAGCTTAGAAAGCTCTTACAGCTGTCCAAGATATTCCTGCCATGGCAGAAAGACAAAAGGCCCCTGGAAGCTACAGACTTCAGAGCTTTAGAAATGCAGCTGACAGTTAAAAAGATAAATTACATTCATATTTTTTCCAGTGAACGTCCTAATACTGGATTAATGTTATTCCTGTAGTGAGCCTCCATTAAGAAGCTCATTTTATTATAAGGATGCATTTTGACCATTAGCTCTTGTCTCTGGCTCCTCCTCTCTCCCCACTCTCCTTTTTCTCCCTCCAATTCCCCAGCTCTGTTGGATACAGTATGAAAAAGCTTCTTTGAAGAAGAGGAAATAATTTCCCTCTTTTGGTAGGTTATAAATTTAGAAGCTCTCTTAGATATATAGTAAGCATTGAGTTTAAGAAGTGTCAAGGTAAGTAATACATAAAGAAATAATGTAGTGATTCAATTTAAGCCTTGTGGCTTATATTTTATGTAGAACTTAGGGTGGGGGGAAGCTTATAGCTAGTGGGCTTGTTTACACTTGGATAAAAGATGATTTTGTTATAGGATAGGAATATCTCGAAAACAGTGTGATACTTCTGTCTTTCATCTTAATGTGGGATCACAAAATAATGCGATGCCACTCACCATGTTCTTCATTTTTCCTTCCTAAGAACGAGTTTCTTTAACAAAGGATGAACTAATGACATCTGAATGACTATACTTAATCTATCTGCAAATAGGGAGAAAAAAATAGTTCTTAGTGGAATGGGGAGTAATAAAGTTCACGACAAACAGCAGAATTCAGGAAACACAGTGACCCACAGGCTTCTTTGAGCTGGATATGTGAGTACTCATTAATTCTATCACTGTGCTCCACATAACGTTTTGCTCTGTTTGTCCACTTAGAAAACTCATACCTGTTACTTTTTAATCTGAAAGATTACATCTCTCTAGGTACCTGGTAAATCCTTTAGGGGAATGTTTCCTGGGTCATTAACTCTCTACCATCCAGTTTCTGTGCTCCCCATTTGAGTCTTTGTAGTGCCTCTGTTTTTCTCCATCCTGCCTGCCTTTTGGCCTTTTTTCTGCTCATTAGTACCTTACCCAAACAAGGGGCCAGGCAAGGGAAAGAATGTGAATCAAGTCAATTAATTGGGGGATGGTTTGCAGCTCTGGGAAAACACTTGTTGGGAAAGAAACTAAAGTTGTTGGCTTAATAAGTAAGAGTTTTCAAAATCATCCCTAGTGTCTCATTTTTCATGCTCTTCCAAACCTCCTATCTCTGTGGATAATTGAGAGCCGACTTAAATGCTGTTGCTAATAAAGCTTTTGGAACTAGGGAAGAAGAGTGTTAATGTAACATGTAGCTTACAGATCAGACAGCTGCTTTGCCTTGGCATGGCATAAATAAAGAGGAAAAACTTTGGTATAAGAAGTGCCAAAAAACCCCAAAATACTTCTTCCCCACACGTGACTTCGCCATGATGAATACAAAGGCGTAATTGACATCATGGTGATTGATAAAACCAGCAACTGTCACACTGTTGAGAGGCTACTGAAAGCTAGAAGGCGGCATGTTTTTTATTCATTTTCACTGTGGGTTATTTATAGGGTTCAATTGTCAGCAGCAGCTTACTGCCTAATTTTCCCTCTTCTTTGATGGCCCACGGACTCATTCACTTTTCAGATCAAGAAGACAGCTACAAATTGCTCCAGGGCAGATATTCAGGCACCACTGTTACCTCCCCTGAATGGAGCAATGGCTGTTTATTAACTGAGATTCTGTGACTACTCTCCCTTAAACTGCCAGTGAAAATAAAAGTCATTGTCAACCCGTAATGGGTTGGTTTCATTTCTTTGTTTTGTTTTTTTAACTTTTCACCCTCTGATTTGGCAGCCAGTACCCTGTTTCTAATGGGAAATTTATCACTATATTAACGATGCGTCATGCTTCACCACCAGGTAATGTTACTGGTTAACCAAGAGCTCTAGTTATAGAAAACGTTCAGTTTTCAAATTGAAAGTCTCAATGTCGCGTTGCCTTGAACTAAAGTGGTCCTCAAGGTACAGTATTCAACAGGTGTGGAAACAGAAAGAGAAGGTGACTTTTGCCAGTAGTTTGGTCAGTCATTTAGCTTGAACTATACACATATCCAAGAAATCAGTGAATATGGTGCAAGAAAGGCCCATGGAGGTCAACTGGTTCATTTCATAGGTTATGTTATGTGGAAACAGAAAGTAAAGGTCTTCTATCCTGGACTTCCCTGGTGGCACAGTGGTTGGGAGTCCGCCTGCCGATGCAGGGGACACGGGTTCGTGCCCTGGTCCGGGAAGATCCCACATGCCGCGGAGCGGCTGGGCCCGTGAGCCATGGCCACTGAGCCTGCGCGTCCGGAGCCTGTGCTCCGCAACGGGAGAGGCCACAACAGTGAGAGGCCCGTGTACTGCAAAAAAAAGGTCTTCTATCTTGATATAAAGAATGACTCTGAAGATGCTGCTACCCTATGTGAAATTGGTCCAGGATTCTACTTCATCTTCCCTTTTGGGATGATTGGCACATGGAGCTGTTCAAGCCCTACTGGCTTTATTTCCCAGGATTCTTCCATCCGCTTCCCACACTTCGGCCATGCCTAACCGTGTGCCCTTTTATGTTGCCACCAGTTGGCATGTGATGTTCCTTCCACTGGCATGCCCAGCACCCCCTCCTTGCTCTCCCTTTCTCCTTGAGGCCTTTCCCAGCCTCCCCAAGCAGAACGAATCACCCTCTCCTCTGAGCTACTGCAGGACTTCATTATACCTCATGACACTTCTTCATAATAATTGCCACATTGCCCTGTAATCGTTTATTTATATTTCTATCTCCCTCTATAAGACTGAAATCCCTGAGGGCTGGGTTCTGGGTCTTAATCACCTTTACATCACCAGGGCCAGGGACATGGCAATATTTAAAAATAAATAAAAGCTTAAATAAATGTACACATCTGAAAACAGAAGGCTACTGGAAAACTTTTATAAGAGCAGTTGATGATCTAAGTTTAATATCAGCTTATTACTATCTAGTCTATTCTAAAAAGAAAGTCACCATTCTCTTAGAAAAGATTTGTAGGAATCTGAACACCTTTTAAAAACAACTGAAGCAGTCCATAGGAGATTATAGTGTAAGCTGTCTCTATCCTGTAAATCCCTGATGTCAGAAGGTCAGCATGAGGTTACAGGGTCACCAGAGCTCACTTTACACCCAGGGAGATGAGGGCTGTGGATATTCTTGGATTCGACCCCCTTTGGGACCTAGTATATGTTAAATTTTTATGTGGCTTTTTGGAGTTGAGAATCCGTTTGGATTGGATAATTATTATAACCCTATTTAAAATTGCAGAAGAGCTCAGCATTTGTGCATATAGGTGTGGAAGGAACAAAAGGAATTAAGGTAGAATCAAAACATGTTCTTAATAAATTCTTGGACTGAATTATGCTAATCACATCAGAACACGGCATATAGAATTCTGTGTTTTTGAGATAATATGATTTAACACCATATATGTGATCATTAAAGTCTGGCCCATGTATCCCTTCTGGGTTTTTGGACAGTTTGTTGTATATCCCTTTAATGGGTACAAAGGTAAGAACTAGTTTTTGTGTCATATGTATTTAGAAGGCTTTGACTTCTAACATTTAGTATTGAGCTCCTAAAATCAAAATCTTTAGCTTCTTTCAATTGAAAAACATGTTCTTTTTTTGAATATTTTTTCTCTTTCTCACTTTTATTATTTTCCCAACCTCCTCCTTTGGAAGGGGAAAAAAAGTCTTGTTATGGGAGGAAAAATTTACTGTTTTAATCTACTGATGTTTGATTAGCACAGAATACCATAGCTTATCCTGACTGATATAATCCTCTAAATTAAAAAAACACCATCCATGCACTAACTCATTTAGAATCTCCTTATTTTTCCCTCACATTGTGTAGTCAGTTAGGCCTTATTTCCTTATTGTGTAGAAGGAAAGGTCTAGGTGTCCAGCTGTTGGGAATCAGCAGTCTTTGATGGCCTTCCGTGATCCCTTGGGAGGAGACAGAGCTTCTGTGTTTCCTCTGAGGAAGAGGGAATTTCATGGAGGCCTAGGAAATTCCCAAGGTTTTATGGCCTGCAGCCCACACAGGCTTATTTTTCCCAGAATTGACCCTGAAAGTTTAATCCACATCTAAATGTCAGATATGTATTCCAAAATTCAAGCTGTGTTTGATCTAAGCCTAGAAGATAATAATTTTATCTCACAAGTCCTGCAACTGTTGGTGAGAACTTCTTTGAGAAGGTGTGTGTGTGAGATATCATTAATTTGTGTGTGATATTATTAAAATACTACACGTTTTATAGGTTTCTTCCATTTACCTTTTTATCCCTATTTTGCTAATTTTATTTTAGACCGTAAAACTCTTTGAGAAAACTTGTAATGTTCCAAGTGGAATCATGTCTTAAGGTTAAGTTTCTAAAGCCATTACGTAAAACAAAAGTTGTGTACAGTCAGAATTAACCTTGAAAAACACTTCAGGAGAATGCCATACTGGACCTACCTATCATCTCTCACTAAACCCACCCAACACTCATTCTTTCAGCACAGCATCAGCTGGCTATTCCCTTGGTTGAGCACCAGCTAAAGTAGTTGGCTTGCATTTCAGTGGCCATGTTGTACAAGTAATGCATAGCTTGAAACACTGGGATCACGTTCAGTACAGTGTAAAGCCTGTATTATGAGAGGCCCTTAGGAACTGACACCAACTGAGGGAAGCCAACTCAGCTCATGTCCAGGGGCCTGTGCTTATTACATGGAATAGCCAGTGGGAACACTGTCACCACTTAAATTGCTGTTTTCCCCCAAGCCCCCATTTTTGTCTAAGCTCAAATACTGAAGCATCACTTAAATGCAGTTGTGATGCAGTGTCGCTGTACTTCAGCCATGTCAGAACAGCTGTGACTACATGAATTATAATGGTTCATCATCTTTAATAGAAGACAGAGTGAATGCCCAGTTTCAAATCGGTCCAAATCTGTTTTTCTTTGCATCTACGTATGCTTGTTAACAAAGATGTAGAGTAGAAATGAAGGGCAATTTTGCTGCCGTCCAGTGTGAACTTTTCAACTATATTTTAAAATCTTCCTGAAGAAACAAAAATGACCATATGAAACACTTGATAAATTCCTTCGGTGACCCCACATACTTTGTATTGTTAATAAAATCGGTGAACTGTCTCAAGACAGTATGTATCATATGCTTCTACATAATTCGAATGTGCCCAGTATTTGTGTAAATTACTAAAGGCTCAAAAACTGTGTTGGAGGAAATATATTAGAATACTATTCAAATAGGTATTTTATGACTGATGGCAAAACCAGCTTCTGAAATTTGAACACAGCCAGGAGGTCACTGCACAGTATCAGAATAATGCAATTATGTGTTACAGGCTTATAATGGTGAGTTGAAGGTGTGAATAATAACTCATGTGCTGTTGAATTGTGAATAACACTGTCAGTGTCACTTCTAAGAAATTTCCACCTTCTCTAGAAATGGAGATAGAGAAGCAGAGTGTTCTGATTAGAGAGCGCCTCGAGTTGTCTCAAGTGATAAAGAGCAAAGGTAGAGCAGAGCCTTTTATCAGAAGAGGAGATGACATTGATCTGGTGAGACTCCCCATCACAGCAATCAGTCACATGGGAGAAAGCTGCCCTTCATGCATCAATGAGATTACTTTCAGTGGTAAATGGTGGCCGTGGTTCATGGTATGAGTGGAAATGCTTGCCATTAGGCAATCAAAAGTGTCAGCGGAAGGCGCCCCCCCGCCCCGCCCACCCTGCTAAGGCTTGATTCATTGGGGTCAAAGTCCAGTCCAGGGTTAAGATTTCCAGGACAAATCTTCAAGCTATAAGAGTCAGAGGGTCAGTTGACTGAGCTAGGAATGGAAATACCAAGATAAGGATCTCAAAGGGAACAGATGCTTAAAGCAGGAAAGATGTGGGGAAAGGCAAATGGTCAGACTCAGGTTGCCATGGCAAAGTCAGGAGCCCAGGTAAGCCAAGTCACGTTGTCAGGTTGTTGCGTCTGGGTCAAAATGCCACTGGCAGCGTCAGGATGGTTGAGGGAAGGACCATGTTCAGGATTATAGGCCGAGATTTGTAGGGTTCGTTCTTCTTTATAACTCTAACTTGCATATCACCCTCTCTGGACCAGTTTTTTAGCTTTCCCACAGGATCTTGACATTGGAGTAATTTTGTTGAACTCTTCGAAATTTATACAAATACATGCTTTTCAAAGTAACATATTAGCATAGAACATAGTTTTTTCCCTCAGATTCTGCCACCAGTTTTTCATGTGACATTCAATTGTCTCTTAAGATGTCTAAGTATTGTTTCTTCACCTACTAATAAGAAGTATAATGTCAGAGGTAATTGACAAAAGTAGTTCTAGAAATAAAGGGAGATTCTAAATGTGAAAAATTTGTCTGTTATTATATTATTCACCCTTTTTCTAAACTCATACTCTTAATATAGGAATTAATAGGCAATCATAGTAAGCAAAGGGTTCTTAATTTAGAGTGTTTTAATCAACAAAATAACTGAAATCTAAAAGAAATTAAATGTCCATATGAAGAAAGGCGTATTCTTGTTATTTGGGGAAATTTTTAATCAAAAATAATTGAAAAAGGGGGTCACCATCATAGTGGTGATGAATTGGGAAAGAAATTAGAAAAATTCCCAAATGTTGTTCATGGGTAGTCAGTTCTGTGTTCCAAAATTTCACTGGACTAAACCATGAAAAATCTTATTTGTCAATATACCTTTGAAAAAATAGATAATCTTTTTACAAAATTAGGAGCAGGGAGAAGATAAAGAATTTATATAATCATAATTTTCGCTGAATATTTACACTGGTAATTTTCAGAGCTTTCCAGTATGAAAATATCATTTGAAGAATTTTATAGAGTTAAGCCCCCTTAAAAGCCATTGTTTCTTACTAAATCTCATTTAGCATATGTGGGCACACTATGTAAGTGTATTTGCATTATGGAATTTAAATCTGAAGAATGGAAGTGTAAGTGCTCTTGGACTATCGTTGCTGTAAATCTTCAAAATGCTTTTGAATTAATGATCCTGAGTACACTTATAAGAATCTCTAACTTTTCTTATTTGACAGAAATCTTTATCACCAACAGAAAATAAGTAATAGCTGTGTCCATGACTGTCTTCAGCTGAATATTCTCTTCCAGAACTTACTTTGGAGTTTGAAGTATAATTAGTAAGAGAAGATTGCATATAGACAGTTAGATTTTATTATATTCATGTTATCAAGAGCGTGAATGCCACAGAATCCCAGGTACTTTGAGAGCTCTGTTCCCACTTTGAAAAAAATATGCCCTGTTTTCTAAGGCAGAACGGTGGTACTGCTAAATTTGTAGTTTAAAGCTAGGATGATTTCTCAGGTCCTTAAATGCAGAAAGATAAGACAAACAACCCTTCTCATCAGGGGGAAACAAACAAGAAAAGAATAGCATATTGGCATTCTTAAAGGGTGCGAGAGTTTTTTCTTCACTCCCTATCTTTCAAAAGGAGGAAACCTTTTTGAGAAAACTTTTAAAATTCCACCCTTTTGTAAATAGAGAAAGACGAACACCATGTTTACATAATTAAAATATTCTGTGGTAAGCACCAAAATAACATTTGTACAGTAACATCAGAAAAAAATTGAATAATCTGTCAAACTCAAAGCAGTCCCTATTCTACTGATTATTGTTGACATGCATACATCTAATTTCAACCGTTTTGTTCAGTGAGTTTGTAAGGATTGTCTCACCCAGGTAGAAATATTCCTGTTAAGGTTCCATTCTATAAAGACTGTTCTTAACTGCGTCATCAGGTCTGGACCCCAGGCTGGTATCTACTCACCGGTGGCAAACACCTCTCCTTGACAACGAAGAGTTACATGACTTGAGGCTATCTGAAAATGACACAGCTCTTTGGAATTAACTGTGTACAATTTAATCATAGTTAGGGTACATTATTTATATGCGTGCCCACTTAGGCATACATGCAAAGTCATGGCAGGTGAATTCACAAGTCGGACAGTGGTTTGCTGGCAGTGACTAGCTCCCTCTAGTTCAGCCAGTGGTGAGCTTTACCAGCAGCAGTCCTGGCTGCCTCTCCGTCCTGGTCCTAATCCAGAGTTTCTTTCTCCTTCATGTGGGTTCTTTGTCATAGGTTGAGTCTCTTTTGCACCCCATTCAGTTTTATGCCGGTTTCCCACATGAGCTTATTAGAGATGTAATATTAATTACCCAGAAATCTCTGTCTGCAATTGCTCCAGCATCATTCTTTAATGAATACAGACTTCATTGCATGTCTTTCTATTACTTTAGCTGCTTCAATTTGTATTTTTATTACAAAGGTCTGTGCAAATAAAAGAATATCAAAAGGTATGGCTATACATGCTAAATTCCCTCTGTCTTGAGATGCCTGTGCACTGCTGCTGCAAAATGCCACTGCATTTTAATGCAGTTCTCACAAGGCAGCAAGGTATGGTCAAAATAACACTGGCTTTGGAGTCACACATCTCCTGGTCCGCCACTCACCAATTGGGCTACTTATCTGAGCCTCAGCGTGCTCATTTGTGAAATGTTAATAACAATGTCATCCTCAAAAATTGGGGGATTAAATGAGATGAAGTATGTAAAGCATAAATATTATACTTAAGGCGTCATAGGAGCTTAATCAATGTTAGTTTCTTTTCTCCAGCCTGTTGTAGTAATGGGAGGAGACTATGGCATGCACAAATGAACGCTCATTTTAAAATGTATTTCAATTGAGGTAATTATGAACTAGGAAGAATAAGGTTAGATTCCAAAGGAGCAGATAATACCTTACTGTGGTGTGTATTGCATTTGGGGATATATTACTATAGGTGACGATGAAGAAAATGACATGGTTTCTGAATTTCATTGCAACTTTAAACTCTTTCCAGCTTTAAAGTGTTAAAAGCCTATCTAACTATACATCTGCCTTTAAAGGCGTAGGCAGTATAATTGACAAGAAATCACTGCAATATAAATCTGTTTTGTTATACCGCTTGAATTAATTTAAAATAAAATTTCAGCACATTGGAAGTGCAGGAGTGGCGTTCACCTACATATGGATACAGCTATAATAGGAACTTTTTTGGTAAGAATGGCTAACCTTTACCTTATCCAGTGAACAAATAATACAGTAAGCCTAATTTTCTAACTACTAACTTGGAGATGGGATTATTGATACTTTACCAGATTTTATATGATTGCAAGAGTATGTGAGTTACATCATAAGCTAATGTTGCTTCTGAAACTATCAGGCAAAATTCTTAGCAGCTCTACTACTAAGTTCCATAAAGCCAGGAGAATGGAACCATTAACATGTAAATAGAGGGAGGAAAAACAGGAGTCCTCAGAAAGTAACTCCTCAAGGCTGGCCTTAACTTCCATTCTGGTCCAGTATGTTGTTAGAAGACCTAGTCTTTAAGATATAAATGAGATGAAGGAGGAGATGCAGGTTGAAAGGTAGTAAGCAGTGGTGGAAAGAGCCTTCTTTGAAGTTAGACCTTGCACATCTATTAGCCATGACCCTCAGCTTCCTCATGTCTATGGAGCAAAACAATAAAAGCTACCTTTAAGTATTCTTCTGTGATTCTGAAGTATTTACAACACCCATTACACAGCAATTATGTAACTCAACTCAAGTTCCAGCTCCTATAGATTGGTAGTAGCTTTCTGAAGTTCTGGGTTAAGAAGGATCCTAAGGCCATGTCTAGGATTATGGGGAAGGAACGCCGTAAGTGATTAGTGATGTCTGCTCTGAGCAGGAAGTGGAGTAACTAAAAGTCTGTATCAATATATTGGCTGTATAAATGTTCCATAAATTATGACTATTATGATTATTGCTGCTTTATGACAAAGGCATTTTTATGTTCCTCTTCAAATTTCTGCCTCTTCAACACAAAATGGAATCAGTTAACTGCTTTGGTTACAATAGCTGTGTTGTTTTTTGTTTTATTATTTTTTTTAATTTTTATTGATTTGATGGTAAACCTGTGTGTGTTATCTGCACAGAAGAGCTGAGAGATGAAATCAGAATTTTCTATTCCTAATTGTATTATATAAACCAACTACCTGGGAAAAAATCTGATACAGTTACTAGCAGTAGAGTGAGGGTTAGAGAGAGAGAAAAAAAGAGAGAATGTTGCGATGTAATCCTGGCTTATCATGAAAGGTTTGCACGGTGCCCCATAACTTCTTTAAAATATTCACACAAGGGAGAATGTTTTGCACTTAGATGGTCCATGAATTTCTAGACTTTTTTTCCTGTTTTTCTCTGAGGTCAGATTTCTTCTCTGGGTAAATAGTCATGTTCCTGTCAGCCATAGGGGATTTTCTGAATCGTAAACAGCTGATTTTGTATTCTTGCCCCATTCCTTCTATCTGAGAACTGAAATCTGATCAAACCCGTATTTTTAAATGTATTTATTTATCGGCATATGGAAGAATAGTTTACGGTCTGAGTATGATTATTTTTTCCCACAAATGTAGGAAAATTGTGGGGATTTTTAAGACAGTCCCTTATCAGTTTCTTTCTTTTTCCTTTATTACTGATGACTTCATTCTGCTTGAATTCAGTGCTTCGGTTTCTTTGGGTAAACTAATAGATTATGTATGCTGTGTTTGCACCACGTTGATTGAACTCATCTGGTGAGTTTAAGCGCGGCTCATGCATGCATGTAATGGGCAGAAGCCTGCACAGTGGATGCAGGCCCATAGTTAGCTCAGAACACTCAAGAGTGAGGGAAGCTGTTCAGAATTGAGCTGTGCTGTCTTTCCTGCCTTCCGTTGTTCAGAAAAGCATATCAGACGTTCCACTTTTTTCTTACCTTTATCTTTTCCAAGTTCTCGAGGAAAACTTTTGTTCAAAAAAAAAAAGTAGAGTCAGGAAACAGAGTTAGAACTACTTTGCACGTTTTAAAAATACATATTGAAGAAAAATCAAGGTATGTGATCCCTAAGAACTTGTCTTTTCTTAAACAGAAGCATAAGCTGCTTGGTGTCCGTAGAGCAGGTAGGAAGCCAAGGACTCTGTGCTAACTTTGTACAGAGGATGTTGAGACACGTGGTCCTGCTTTCAGTTAACTTACAATCTAGTTTGGGAAGAACGTTTTCCTTCCAAAAAACGTTTACTCACCCTTTTCTTTTATAGTTTAAGTATAATTTTTAAATGTTTTAACAAAATAGTAGATGACTTCTTTCTACTGCTTTCAGATATCTCATTCTATCAGATATCTCATTTAAACTTAAAGCTCAACTGTAATACTTGGGGATGTTTTTGGCATGTAGAGGTCTTCACCATGGGACCCCTACCTACTTTTCTCAGTCTCACCTGTCTCTCTTCCCTGTTTCCTCCCATATTCCCTGTATATACTCTAGCAGTGATTCTCACATACCCATGAAATATGAGTATCATTATGATTAATTGTTACAAATTGAGTTAAAGTACCAACATTTGCAAGTGATATATTTCATCATTTATTAGAGTAAGTTCAGGATATCCCTAAAGTACCAGCACTCCCTTTTTATTATAATTTGCTTCCCAAATGAGAGAAGGAAGGGAACATTCATCACCCAATATGGGTACGAGGCAGGACAGAAGAAGCCGAGGACCACTGCTTGCCCAACTGACCTCCTTGCATTCCCCCAAAGCAGGGTGCTTTCTCATTCCTGTCCTTTGCATTGCCCTTCCCTCCACCTGGAATTTCCTCACCTCACTTGTCCAGTTATTGAGCACCTGTGCATCCTTCAAGACTCAGCTAAAGTGTCACCTCCTCTGTAGAGCCTTCTGTGGTCTCCTTCCTTGGCCCTGCTCTCACCCTGTTAAATCTTAAGCAGTGTGAGTCCCCAAAGGCCCTGTGCACACCTACAGCACTGGTCGCCATGGATTGTGGTCCTCTGTATCCCTTTCAGCCCCCCACCTCCCAGACTGTGTGCTTTTTGTGAACGAGTTCTGTTTGTTTTAAGATCCCCAGGTCTTAACATAAGGTCTGACACAATGGGGCACTCAGTTATGCCTCAGATGAACCAAACAAGTTGATCAGCTGTAGAGGCCTGCCTAGCATCCTCCTCTTGCTTCCTAGCCCTGATCGTATCATGTGATGTTGGTACTGTTGGTACTGATGGTGACAGATCCAAGTTAAAAGGGAGCCACTGGCTGACTAGTGTGGGGTTGAACGGATAAGTCACTGGAGAAGCTGTAATTCCTGAGAGGAAGAAGTAGCTAAGTAGAGAGAGGAAAAGCTTGGACAACTAACCAAGATGGTATGTTCTATGACCAGCTCTTTAGTTTTCTTTTTACTTCTTCACATGGCTTCCACCTTCTTCTCTTTCTCTATGTCCTGCCCACACCCATATAATGACATGTACTCCAGCCCCACTCCAAAAATTCACACATGTCATTAAAATGAAGAGTGGCACCTGCCAACTCTGCATCACCTCCAACCTTCGGGTCAAACAACTGGTCTCAAGTTGGTACCACTTATTTGAGAAAATGAGTTACTACATTAAAATTTAACCAAACTCTGTACATATGATTATAAGAAAAAGGTGATGGCTCTTTTAATTGCTCTAAAGATCAGGACCTTATCTTAAGTTCTCACTCAAAAGGCATTTATTAATCCCAAGTTAGACGTTTTGACCCTTGGAGCTAAACATATGCACATAAAGACTGGTTTTTATTTATTTTTATTACCAGGGATTTCACAGTTCTCCTAGCATGTCTGTATGATATTACTGAATCTTCCAAATTTGGATGTCAGCTGCTTTGATAAAAAAAAAAAAATCAAAAAGCGAGTTTCCAGGATGATGTACATTGTGTGACTGTCCGATTATGTCCTCTGATTATGTCCTGCAGTGGCCGTTCCATTAGCGGAAGCACTGACCGCATCCAGAAGTTGCGGAAGGAGTATTACCAGGCTCGGAGGGAAGCTTTCGCTTTATGTGAGGACAGTGAAGGAAGAGCAAGACCTGACTATGACCTTCACTGGGTAAGTCCATGCCTGATTGCAATCACTGAATTCATCTTTACTGATGTAGTTAAGAGCAGAAGAACATAGCCAAGAATGTGCTGTACACATCAAGCTATATTTAGGTTACTTCAGTTTCATAGACGTGAACATTACCTAAACCACAGCCATTTTCTCCCACAGAAGTTGTTCCTGTAAATCAAACCTCCCTAATGCACAGTAGTTCATTTTAATTGCTCTCATATTTACTCCCTGTTGGACTTGTATGCCAGCTTGTTGGGATGGAGCAGATGTTAGCTATTTTAAAGAACACAAGCAATCTTGGCCATCATCTACTGAGCCTTAATCCTTGCCCTCCATCTCTTGAGTCTCAGACATCTGGTCAAGCATTAGCAGACCATGCAACATAAGCCATCTCTCCTTTGGAAAATGATATTAGAAATAAATTTCAGAAGGGTCCGAAAGATATCAATTCAAAGATATCAACTGTTTGTGTATTGCGTCTGAACAATTTACATTTTGCTGATCTTACCAGTACACTAAGATCATTTTATTTTGAGATAAGGGCAGTTTTTTATTAGAGGGTTCTCTTTGCCAAGTCCTTCAACATTTGGGAAGAGAAAAGAACATTGTTACCTCTAAAGAGATATTTTCTGGGGTTTTTTCAAAATAGCATGATTCATTCTCTTGCCCTTTTCAAGAAGGCAAGGTTCTCACTCATCCTCTTTGATGATTACTGCCTCTTCTCCTACAGTTTTTAGTGCTGTTTTGAGAACCCCATAAGGAACTGTCTTATCCCTGGTGCCACACCAGCTCTTTCGAAGGACAGATGTATTAAAGGAAAGTTTCCTTTCTTGATTTTCACACTCATATTTGTGTTCACGAGGTCGGAGTAGGGAGAGTAGAGTCCAGCCAATGAGCGGATTCCCTCTAGTCTTCACTTGGATACTGTGGTTTCTCATGCATGAAACCTAGTACTCTTACACAGGGGCTCCAAACTCAGTTTCAGCATCCACCACTGTTGTGCAGAGCGACTGAAATTTCTTAGCCCCATAGACTCTTCCTTATATGGCAGAGTTTAAAAACACTAATAAGAAGTACACAGTAAGGATTAACGATCTCCAACCAAATGGCTTCAGCCTCTTCCACAGATAAGCATCCTGTGACTACACATCCGAACAAACAGCTATTTACTGGTTTTATTACAGATGTTAGGATTAAGCAGAATGGCATTTACAGTGATGGGGCGACTGGTCACTTAGACTCTCAGTAACAGAAGAGAAAGATGTTCACAGAGTAACAATCTACAACAATTCATTTCAAGCTTAATCAGATTGACTTATTGACTTTGATGAAAGACTCTATACATGCGGCTCTGTTCCCTCACCCAAATGGACAATAAAATAAAGGGAAGTTGTTCCCACCATGTCCAGTGCATTGAAAAGTCTTCCTTCTCAAAACCAGTGTGAACTCCTATGAGCAAAATAAGATAAGTAATTTTAGGTAAAGTAGTCCCTGTTGTTTGGACCTTACTTTATATGATCTCCTTACATCAAGCTGAAAGGATGAAAATGCTGACACTCATGAGACTTAAAGTTTCCTCTTACCTTCATCAAACCTGAGCTAGATAACTACACACTTGTGTCCTCCCTATCTTGATGATTCTGTTTCTGTGCTGAGCAAATGTGTAACCAGACAAACAATCTAGTGAGTAAAAGAGTCTCTCTATTTTCATTTGTGTTTCCCATGCTCGGGTGTGTTGAGCTTTGCCAAAAGTGACTGATTTTACATTTCCCAGACAGCTGGGGACTCCAGCTTCCCAAAGGGATGCTTGGGAAATGCACGGTCATGAAAGATGACTGTTCATTGTGATTGGCTGTGATACTCCAAACCAGGGATTAGAATCTCAGCGTCCTTTCCCGTCCTCTCCACAAGCCAAGGAAAAACACTAGTATCTTTTGTCCAGCGTAGACCTGAGAGATCACCCCGTTGTCTTGCTACTTTTGGAGAGATCTAGGAAAGCTAGTTTAGAAAGTTACCATTTCATTCCTGCCAGTCAGCCAGACACAACAAGGCAGCTTTTATGAGACTGTGGTTCCTAGATTGGCTGGTCTTCAGGATCACCGAGGGTGCCTGTTAAAAACGGATAGACAGTCCATGAAGGGGAGGGATGGGACCCAAGAGAGGGCTCCCAGGTGCTTCTCCAGGTGGTCATCAAGCTTTCTGACTCACAAGTCTAAAAGTAGGGCACTGATTCCAATTGCTTCAGTAAACACTGAAGTAGTTCTACTTATCTAACAAGATTAGTACATGGAACAGCGTCATCAAAAAATACTGTCATCGACTCAGAATCCCCCAAGCTCCCAGGACCTCAGACTGAGAGGCCTGACAAATATCCCCTCGAGTCACACTATACTGGGGAACTTCTGATCTATCGAGAAGGAAATTAGGGGAATAAGTTACCTAATAACTACTTTTTTAAAAGGCCAAGAAGAATGAAAACATGCTCACAAAAGTCTTCAAATCCAAAATTATTAAAACAATCACGGAGGGCTTCCCTGCACAGTGGTTGAGAGTCCGCCTGCCGGTGCAGGGGACACGGGTTCGTGCCCTGGTCCGGGAAGATCCCACATGCCGTGGAGCGGCTGGGCCTGTGAGCCATGGCCGCTGAGCCTGCGCGTCCGGAGCCTGTGCTCCGCAACGGGAGAGGGCACAACAGTGAGAGGCCCATGTACCGAAAAAAAAAAAAACACGGAAAGAGTATTAGGATCTATGAATCACTGAAAAGATTATTAGGTTCTGTTCATAGTTTTCTGGTGGTTTTATTGTTTGTTTATTTTTCACATCTCTGAAATTAGGGTACAGTTTACAGTCACTTTTAGCCAGGTGTAATGATACAGTTGTCATTTTCTGCACAAGAAATGTATAATGAAATTTGCAGGCTGTATATTAGAAACTTGGAAGACAATCCTAGAGAAATTTTGGAGTATGCTTTTAGGAAAGGCTGCTCCTTATTAATATTTTTTGGAATGTATTTTTAGCACTCTTTTTTTCTTTGACCCCCCTCAGACTTTCTGCATCTTCCCAGGCCATCTTGTGGGTAGTTTTCTACCTATGTTACACCTGCCCAGTGGCCCAGAGCCAAAGATTTCTCTTACCGCTCTCTTGGGTTCTCCCTTGCTCTCATACCGCTCTCTCTTTTCCTTCTCTTTTTTCTGTGTCTCCTATTCAATTTTAACCAATATTTGCTCAGCCTTAGCATAAGCGCAGTACTGGTAACAATAATATATCATCTCTATGTCGGAGGAACTCACAGTCTAGCCAGGAATACAGACATCTAAGCCAAAACCAAAAGAAAGGACATTAATATATGTGAGAAATGCTGTAGTGTGGAGTAGTATTATCTTCTAAATGAGTGCAGAGAATGCAGTTAATTCTTTTGGAAGCAGGGTGTGCATGAGGGGTGCTGGGAAAGCGATAGAGAACATTTGGGAGTTGCCTCAGTCACATATTTTGTTCTTTTTCTCTCAAATATGGTGGGTTTTCTTTTCCCAAAGGAGCTCCTGATTTATTCACTTCATTTGTGTTGAAATAAATGAATACACACAGATTGCAAGGTTTGTAAATATAGACATGAGACCTTAAAATTCTTTTCAGCAAGTCTGTTTGGTAGCTGTTTTCCCATCTAGGCTCTGAAAAGCTGTAAAGAACAAGTGGAGGGAATTTCAATGGCTCCAAGAGATGCCTGGTGAGTTTTTATAGGCCCAATTAAGAGAGCAAGATAGGCTAGCTGTGAAGTGTTCAGACTTGCCAGAAGAAAACCTAATACCTGTTATCTGCTGGCATCTTATGTTCTGGAAAATTTGTTAAGACTGCCACAGTCCTCTGGCAGCAGGCTGTGGTTTGTCCTAGATGGGCTTTATTATTATTATTATTAGCAGATAAAGATTTCTGCTTCTTTAACAGTAGCATGAATATCCTGTAAGTAGTAATTTCGGAAATGGGATGGCTCTAGAGCTTTCTACAAATATTAGTACCTTTATTACTGTTTCTTTTCAAGAGCTGCATGGCATATATTATACCTCCTTCCTCTTTTTACTTCTTTGGCTAAATTAGAAGAATGTTTATCTGTAAAAGGGGTTTGTAGACACATGGGTGGGAAGGAGGTAAGCGGGTTTCCACCGTCATAAAAGACATAACACTATGTCTTTATGGCGAAAGGGATTGGTTCAGGTAGGTCATGGTTGGAACAAAGAGATGGTTGGGTGAATAAATAAAAACATTCTGAAAGATTTGTTTCTTCTATTATGAAGATGATTTACAAACCAAATGGATGGATATACTTGGCAGCTGTCTGGACAATAACAGACACAGCTGGTGAATTCTGTAGTCAGAAGAAAGGGAGATCAAGATGCTGAGCTCGTGCTAGCCATCTTAGGAAAGGATTTGAGATGGAATGTGTAATAGCCACACAAGTACAAAACCATCAGAAGGTAATTTTCTACACATGATGGATAAGAGAAATGAGCTCCTGCTGTACACTGGTCCAGTACAAGAACTAAGACTTGTTCGTATTTTCCTCCTCCTGCTCCTTGAAGGCATTTGTTAAAAACTAGGGACGGGGGTGGTGGCGGGGGGGAACTTTCAAGATAGTGGAGGAGTAAGACGTGGAGATCACTTTCCTCCCCACAAATACATCAGAAATACATCTACACGTGGAACAACTCCTACACAACACCTACCGAACGCTGGCAGAAGACCTCAGACCTCCCAAAAGACAAGAAACTCCCCACATACCTGGGTAGGGCAAAAGAAAAAAGAAAAAACAGAGACAAAGAATAGGGAAGGGACCTGCACCAGTGGGAGGGAGCTGTGAAGGAGGAAAGGTTTCCACACACTAGGAAGCCCCTTCACTGGTGGAGATGGGGGTGGGCAGGGGGAAAGCCTCGGAGCCCTGGAGGAGAGTGCAGCAACAGGGGTGCAGAGGGCAAAGCAGAGGGATTCCAGCACGGAGGATCGGTGCCAGCACGGAGGATCGGTGCTGACCGGCACTCACCACCCCAAGAGGCTTGTCTGCTCACCCGCCGGGGCGGGTGGGACTGGGAGCTGAGGCTCGGGCTTCGGTCGGATCGCAGGGAGAGGACTGGGGTTGGCGGCATGAACACAACCTGAAGGGGTTAGTGCGCCACAGCTGGCCGGGAGGGAGTCCGGGGAAAAGTCTGGAGCTGCCAAGAAGCAAGAGACCATTGTTTCAGGGTGCGCGAAGAGAGGGGATTCATAGCACCACATAAACGAGCTCCGGAGACGGGCACGAGCCGCGGCTAAAAGCGCAGACCCCAGAGACGGGCATTAGACGCTAAGGCCGCTGCTGCCGCCACCAAGAACCCTGTGCGCGAGCACAGCTCACTCTCCACACCTCCCCTCCCGGGAGCCTGTGCAGCCCGCCACTGCCAGGGTCCCATGATCCAGGGACAACTTCCCCAGGAGAACGCACGGCGGCCTCAGGCTGGTGCAGTCCGTGCCCCTCCCTCCCCCCGGCCTGAGTGAGCCGGAGCCCCCGAATCAGCTGCTGCTTTAACCCAGTCCTGTCTGGGCGAAGAACAGATGCCCTCAGGCGACCTACACGCAGAGGCGGGGCCAAATCCAAAGCTGAACCCCAGGAGCTGTGCGAACAAAGAAGAGAAAGGGAAATCTCTCCCAGCAGCCTCAGGAGCAGCGGATTAAATCTTCACAATCAACTTGATGTACCCTGCATCTGTGGAACACATGAATAGACAATGAATCATCCCAAATTGAGGAGGTGGACTTTGGAGGCAATGATATATATATTTTTCCAACTTTTTCTCTTTGTGTGAATGTGTATGTGTATGCTTCTGTGTGTGATTTTGTCTGTGTAGGTTTGCTTTTACCATTTGTCCTAGGGATCTGTCTGTCCATATTTTTTTAAATAGTTTTTAACACTTCTTACCATTGATGGATTTCTTTATTGGTTTGGTTGCTCTCTTCTTAATTTCTTTTATTACTTTTAAACTTTTTTAATTTAACTAACTTTAAAAATTTTTTATTTTAATAACTTTTATTTTAGTTTAGTTTAGTTTTCTTTTTTTTTTTCTCTCCCTTTTCTTCTGACCTGTGTGGTTGACAGGGTCTTGGTGCTCCGGCCAGGAGTCAGACCTGAGCCTCTGAGCTAGGAGAGCCGAGTTCAGGACATTGGTCCACCAGAGACCTCCCGCCCCAAATAATATCAGTCGGCAGGAGCTCTCCCAGAGATCTCTGTCTCAACGCTAAGACCCAGCTCCACTCAGCAACCAGCAGCTCCAGTGCTGGACACCCCATGGCCAACAACTAGCGAGACAGGAACACAACCCCACCCATTAGTAGAGAGGCTGCCTAAAATCATACTAAGTTCACAGACACCCCAAAACACACCACTGGATGCGGTCCTGCCCACTGGAGAGACAGGATCCAGCCTCATCCACCAGAACACAGGCAACAGTCTCCTCCACCAGGAAGCCTACACAACCCACTGAACTAACCTTACCCACTGGGGGAAGACCCCAAAAACAACGGGAATTATGAACCTGCAGCCAGCAAAAAGGAGACCCCAAACACAGTAAGTTAAGCAAAATAAGAAGACAGAGAAACACACAGCACATGAAGGAGCAAGGTAAAAACCCACCAGACCAAACAAATGAAGAGGAAATAAGCAGTCTACCTGAAAAAGAATTGAGAGTAATGATAGTAAAGATGATCCAAAATCTTGAAAATAGAATGGAAAAAAACACAAGAAACGTTTCACAAGGACCTAGAAGAACTAAAGAGCAAACAAACAATAATGAACAACACAATAAATGAAATTTAAAATTCTCTAGAAGGAATCAATAGCAGAATAACTGAGGCAGAAGAACAGGTAAGTGACCTGGAAGATAAAATAGTGGAAATAAGTAACACAGAGCAGAATAAAGAAAAAAGAATGAAAAGAATTGAGGACACTCTCAGAGACCTCTGGGACAATGTTAAACACACCAACATTCAAATTATAGGGGTCCCAGAAGAAGAGAAACAGAAAGTGACTGAGAAAATATTTGAAGAGATTATACTTGAAAACTTCCCTAATATGGGAAAGGAAAGAGTCAATCAAGTACAGGAAGCGCAGAGAGTCCCGTACAGGATAAATCCAAGGAGAAACATGCCAAGACATATATTAATCAAACTATCAAAAATTAAATACAAAAAAAAAATTTTAAAGCAGCAAGGGAAAAGCAACAAATAATATACAAGGGAATCCCCCTAAGGTTAACAGCTGATTTCTCAGCAGAAACTTGGCAAGCCAGAAGCATGTGGCAGAACATATTTAAAGTGATGAAATGGAAAAACCTACAACCAAGATTACTCTACCCAGCAAGGATCTCATTCAGATTTGACAGAGAAATAAAACCTTTACAGACGAGCAAAAGCTAAGAGAATTCAGCATGACCAAACCAGCTTTACAGCAAATGCTAAAGGAACTTCTCTAGGCAGGAAACACAAGATAAGGAAAAGCCCTACAATAACAAACCCAAAGCAATTAAGAAAATGGTAATAGGAACATACATATTGATAATTAACCTTAAATGTAAATGGATTAAATGCTCCAACCAAAAGACATAGACTGGCTGAATGGATACAAAAACAAGACCCGTATATATGTTGTCTACAAGAGACCCACTTCAGACCTAGGGACACATACAGCTTGAAAGTGAGGGGATGGAAAAAGATATTCCATGCAAATGGAAATCAAAAGAAAGCTGGAGTAGCAATTCTCCTATCAGAGAAAATACACTTTAAAATAAAGACTATTACAAGAGACAAAGAAGGGCACTACATAATGATCGAGGGATCAATCCAAGAAGAAGATACAACAATTGTAAATATTTATGCACCCAACATAGGAGCACCTTGATACATAAGGCAAATGCTAAGAGCCATAAAAGGGGAAATGGATGGTAACACAATCATAGTAAGGGACTTGAACATCCCACTTTCACCGATAGGCACATCATCCAAAATGAAAATAAATAAGGAAACACAGCTTTAAGTGATGCATTAAACATGATGGACTTAACTGATATTTATAGGACATTCCATCCAAAAACAGCAGAATACACTGTCTTCTCAAGTGCTCATGGAACATTCTGCAGGATAGATCATATATTGGGTCACAAAAAAAGCCTTAGTAAATTTAAGAGAATTGAAATTGTATCAAGTATCTTTTCTGACCACAACGCTATGAGACTAGATATCAATTACAGGAAGAAAACTGTAAAAAATGCAAATACATGGAGGATAAACAATACTCTACTAAATAACCAAGAGATCACTGAAGAAATCAAAGAGGAAATTAAAAAAATACCTATAAACAAATGACAGTAAAAACATGACAACCCAAAACCATGCAGCAAAAGCGGTTCTAAGAGGGAAGTTTATAGCAATACCATCCTACCTTAAGAAACAAAAATTATCTGAAATAAACAACCTAACCTTACCCCTAAAACAGTTAGAGAAAGAAGAACAAAAAACACCAAAGTTAGCTGAAGGAAAGAAATCATAAAGTTCAGATCAGAAATAAATGAAAAATAAATGAAGGAAATGATAGCAAATATCAATAATATTAAAAGCTGGTTCTTTGAGAAGACAAACAAAATTTATAAACCATAAGCCACACTCATCAAGAAAAAAGGGAGAAGACTCAAATCAATAGAATTAGGAATGAAAAAGGAGAAGTAACAACTGACACTGCAGAAATCCAAAGGATCATGAGAGATTACTACAAGCAACTATATGCCAATAAAATGGACAATCTGGAAGAAATGGACAAATTCTTAGAAAAGCACAACCTTCCAAGACTGAACCAGGAAAAAACAGAAAATATAAACAGACCAATCACAAGCACTGAAATTGAAACTGTGATTAAAAATCTTCCAACAAACAAACACTCAGGACAAGATGGCTTCACAGGCGAATTCTATCAAACATTTACAGAAGAGTTAACACCTATCCTTCTCAAACTCTTCCAAAATGTAGCAGAGGGAGGAACACTCCCAAACTCATTCTACAAGGCCACCATCACCCTGATACCAATATCAGACAAAGATGTCACTAAAGAAAACTACAGGCCAATACCACTGATGAACATAGATGCAAAAATCCTCAACAGAATACTAGCAAACAGAATCCAAAAGCACGTTAAAAGGATCATACACCATGATTATATGGAGTTTATCCCAGGAATGCAAGGATTCTTCAATATACACAATCAATCAATGTGATAAACCATATTCACAAACTGAACGAAAAAAATGATATGATCATCTCAATAGATGCAGAAAAAGCTTTTGACAAAAAGCTTTAAAACCCATTTATGATAAAAATCCTCCAGTAAGTAGGCATAGAGGGAACTTACCTCAACATAATAAAGGCCTTTTATGACCAACCCACAGCCAACATCGTTCTCAATGGTGAAAAACTGAAATCATTTCCACTAAGATCAGGAACAGAACAAGGTTGCCCACTCTCACCACTGTTATTCAACATAGTTTTGGAAGTTTTAGCCACAGCAATCAGAGGAGAAAAAGAAAAGGAATCCAAATTGGAAAAGAAGAATAAAGCTGTCACTGTTTGCAAATGGCACGATACTATACATAGAGAATCCCAAAGATGCTACCGGAAAACCACTAGAGCTAATCGTGAATTTGGTAAAGTAGCAGGATACAAAATTAATGAACAGAAACCTCTCGCATTCCTACACACTAATGATGAAATATCTGAAAGAGAAATTAAGGAAACACTCCCATTTACCATTGCAACCAAAAGAATAAAATATCTAGTTATAAACCTACCTAGGGAGACAAAAGACCTATATGCAGAAAACTGTAAGACACTGATGAAAGAAATTAAAGATGATACAAACAGATGGAGAGGTATACCATGTTCTTGGATTGGAAGAATCAACATTATGAAAGTGACTATACTACCCAAAGCAATCTACAGATTCAGTGCAATCCCTATCAAACTGCCAACGGCATTTTTCACAGAACTAGAACAAAAAATTTCAGAATTTGTATGGAAACACAAAAGGCCCCGAATAACCAAGGCAATCTTGAGAAAGAAAAATGGAGCTGGAGGAATCATGCCCCCTGACTTCAGACTATACTACAAAGCTACAGTAATCAAGACAGTATGGTACTGTCACAGAAACAGAAATATAGATCAATGAAACAGGATAGAAAGCCCAGATATAAACCCACACACATATGGTCACCTTATCTTTGATAAAGGAGGCAAGAATATACGATGGAGAAAAGACAGCCTCTTCAATAAGTGGCGCTGGGAAAACTGGACAGGTACATGTAAAAGAATGAAATTAGAACACTCCCTGACACCATACACAAAAATAAACTCAAAATGGATTAAAGACCTAAATGTAAGGCCAGACACTATCAGACTCTTAGAGGAAAACATAGGCAGAACACTCTATGACATAAATCACAGCAAGATCCTTTTTGACCCACCTCCTAGAGAAATGAAAATAAAAACAAAAGTAAACAAATGGGCCCTAATGAAACTTAAAGCTTTTGCACAGCAAAGGAAACTGTAAACAAGACAAAAAGGCAACACTCAGAATGGGAGAAAATATTCGCAAATGAAGCAACTGACAAAGGATTAATCTCCAAAATATGCAAGCAGCTCATGCAGCTCAGTATCAAAAAATCAAACAATCCAATCCAAAAATGGGCAGAAGACCTAAATAGACATTTTTCCAAAGTAGATATACAGATTGCCAACAAACTCATGGAAGGATGCTCAACATCACTAACCATTAGAGTAATGCAAATCAAAACTACAATTAGGTATCACCTCACACCAGTCAGAATGGCCATCATCAAAAAATCTGCAAACAATAAATGCTGGAGAGGATGTGGAGAAAAGGGTGCCCTCTTGCACTGTTGGTGGGAATGTAAATTGATACAGCCACTATGGAGAACAGTATGGAGGTTCCTTAAAAAATTAAAACTAGAACTACCATATGACCCAGCAATCCCACTACTGGGCATATACCCTGAGAAAACCATAATTCAAAAACAGTCATGTACCGCAATATTCATTGCAGTTCTATTTACAATAGCCAGGACATGTAAGCAACCTAAGTGTCCATCGACAGATGAATGGATAACGAAGATGTGGCACATATATACAATGGAATATTAGCCATAAAAAGAAGCAAAATTGAGTTGTTTGTAGTGAGGTGGATGGACTAGAGTCTGTCATAGAGAGTGAAGTAAGTCAGAAAGAGAAAAATAAATACCATATGCTAACGCATATATATGGAATCTAAAAAAAAATGGTTTTGAGGAATCTAGGGGCAGGACAGGAATAAAGATGCAGACGTAGAGAATGGACTTGAGGACATGGGGAGGGGGAAGGGTAAGCTGGGACGAAATGAGAGAGTGGTATGGACATATATACACTACCAAATGTAAAATAGATACCTAGTGGGAAGCAGCTGTATAGCACAGGGAGATCAGCTCGGTGCTTTGTGGCCACCTAGAGGGGTGGGTTAGGGAGGATGGGAGGGAGACGCAAGAGGGTGGGGATATGGGCATATATGTATACGTATAGCTGATTCGTTTTTTTATGCATCAGAAACTAGCACAACATTGTAAAGCAATTATACTCCAATAAAGATGTTAAAAAAGTAGGGACATTGTAAAACAATTCTGGATAAGTCAGTGGCTCTTAAGTTGCCACAGAAACCTAATTCAAACTGGCCTAAGCAAAAAGGGAAATTTTTTTGGCTTATGTAACTTTAAAGTCCATAGGCATATCTGACTTCAGGCAAAGCCGGATCCTGCCCCTCCAGACAGGCCATTAGGGCTCTGTCCTTCTCCATCTCTCACCTTTGCTATTCTCTCTATAGGGACCATTGTCAAGGGGCTCCCACATATGGTGACAAGACAGCCATCAGCAGCTCCAACCCAACAACTCTATACAAAGAGTGTCTCACCCCCAGTATGTCCAGGAGGTCCTAGAACCGATGTTCAATGCAATCCTCAATGGCTTATTGACTCAGCCTGTGTCACATATCCACTCCTGAGCTCCCATGACCAGAAAGATACAGTACCTTTACTGGTCAAAACTGCATCACAAGATCACTCCTGGAACCAGAAAGTAGAATCAGACCTACATAAATTCCATGAATGAGTATAGATGAAGAAATGGTCCCTAAAAGAAAATCAATGCTTTATGCACAGGGGAAGGGAAAAATGGATGTCTACTACAACTTCTAGTTCTCATAATGATATAAACTTCCTTCATCTTCTTAGATTTTCAAGGAGAGAGAGAGAGAAAAGAACTTTCCCTTCATGTACTTTCATGTTAGAAAGAACAGATCTATTGTCATTCTTAAACTTGCTGCCGTTGTCGGCTAGGTAAAAGGAGAGAGAAGATTTCTTTTTGTCTACTGGTCCAGTATCTTTGAGCTATCCCAAGAACCCAGCTGGCTTCACTGAATTATTCATGAGAAATAACCATACCACTGGTTATTTGTTCAGGTTGGCAAGTGACGTTTCGATTCACCCAAGACCTAGGAATTTGCCTTAGAGGGAGGCAGTAGAATTCTTTGAAAGGACAAAAAGTAAATCTCTTTCTTTGGGTAAGAACTGCTTCATCTGTATCCTCATGGATTGTTGTTTTGTGACAAGAACATATGCTTTTCTTAAAAGCTTCAAAAGATGGAATGAGGTAAAGAATTAGAACCATCAAACGTATGTATCCGTAACTGTTGTAGTTTGGCTCCTACCAGCAATAACCAACCCCTTCTCAGTTGATGAGACCCTCTTGAGCTCCATAATCACATCCCTCCCAATGTGTCCCTCCATCAACAGATGAGTGTTTCCCCCTGATTTCCTAAAACAACTGAACTGAGGAATGGAAGAAGTACCAAGGCAGAGAACTGTGTACAAATTAGGTGGATTTTGGAAGGGCCTGAGGTGTGATTGAACTCGTTATTGGTGAAACATCAAATGCTACTTGAAGGGTTGGGACTTGCTCACCTAGATTTCAGGAGTAGTGAAAATTTTAGGAAAGAAGACGACAAAATAAATTCAAGATTCTTTTCTTTTGGTTGGTAGCTTTAGTCCCTTTATATCTCAGTGCGGCTTTCACTGAAACATGATGACATATTAGCCATACAGAAGAAGGTCATGTGAGTGAATTTCTAGCTTTTAAATGCAGCGTAAATCATGTTGAAAGGAGGCAACATGTTTACAGGCAATCCTCAACATAAAAACAAACTGTGTTTCAAAAACCCATTAAGAAATTGGTAGTTTGGACCTGGGAATGGTTTTCCCCATAGGAAAAAAGTTACTGGTTGTAGGGTCCCAGACCAGCCTACAAAAAGCCCACTAAAGTCCAGTAACCTTTTGCTAGTCACAGAACACTAACCCAGAAGTGGGAGCAGGGGATCCATCTGAGCCAGGGGCTGGAGAAGGAAATTCCCCTCTTCCCACTTTCCTGGACACACTATGGAGATGTTCCCTAGCCTCTTCCTATCGATCAGTCTTTAAGAATGTCTTCCCAGTTTTCCTGACCTGTTATCACCCCTACCTCCCTATCATGACACTGCACTTAAGCCCACGCTTTCTCCCAAAGTGTTCAGGAGTCCAAAGTTACCTCTCTATACTGTCCTCCATCAAAGTACCTGTTTTCTTAGTGAAGTTCATCTCGGCTGCAGTCTGTGGGGGGGCAAATAATGTGACCCGTGGAAGTTCTTCCCAATCCCTGAAAGACTTCTCTTTTTAAAGTAGACATTTGATTAACCCTAATTAGGTACAAATGTAGGAACTGTAGGGGAAGTCCAGGAGAAGGCAATAGGAGAGGGGTCAATGGAATCCATAACTGGAAACTTTCCCTTGGTGAAACAGAGGGGCAAGGGTCCCACGCTGGTAGGACGTTTTCCCCCATGTCTTGTTGCTGCTACTCCACAGCCCAAAGGTCCTCCAGCACCTCTCTTTTATGTACAGACCCCCAGTTGCCCCACATCTCCCAGCCTGACAGGCTTCCTTGGGAAATGACCTGATCCTAGGGGTGGCACTGATTTCGCCAGCATCCTGGCCCTCATTTCCCTCAAAGGAAGACTTTGTTTCTAAGTCTGCCCCCTGTGGCCCACGGCCAGCTGCCATGACTAACACAGACCATGAGTCCTCAGTCAGCGCTGTCTGAAATCTACCCTGAAGATGCTACTCTAAACTAGTGTCTTCCCATCCAGTCTTCTTAACCACAGATAGAGGTCCTGAATTGTAGACCCAATCATATAGCAGGTATGGGAAGCATTTTAGAGCATGGAAGCTAGGATGCCTAAGTTCACATCCAGGCTACACTACTTGCTAGCTGGGTAAATTTGGGCCATTTATTTAACCTCTCAGTCTCCTTTAAAAGTGGGATAATAGTACTGTGTATTGTGACAATTAAATGAGTATTACATGTAAAGCACTTAGAATCCTATCTGGCATGCAGTAAGGTGTTCAGGAAAGATGAGGAGTTTTTAAGTGGTGCACATACTGAGGTGTTTAGGAATCATATGTTCCATTAGCCAGACAGCTATTCTTAGTCATTGTTGGAGCTTAACCTCTTTGATGATTCCAGAGTCCTGGGACATGGCACAGCACACAAAGCATTTGGGGGGCCTTCTGGCCATACTCACTCTGGTTACCACTGAGGTACCCACAGTCCCGTCAGGTGGTAACTGTCAGGGTTGGTTGTAAGGGCACTTTTGGCAAAGTTCATGGGTCAAGAGGTCAATATCTATTTCCCTCTCTCCCCCCACCCCTGACACTTTTCCTTTAAGAGTGTACTCCTTTCATCCCTGACCCCAGGGGCACACCTAATCTCTTTAGTGAGCTGGTGCTAAAATCAAAGACCAAAGACCAGAAGAAAGTTAGAAGCTTCTGTTTTCACCTCTGCAAAAATCCTGAAGCAAAGAAATACCTGGAGACAGAGAAAAAAAAGGTATGGTTACCAAAGGAGAAAGGTGAGGGGGGATAAATTTGGAATTTGAGATTAACAGGTACATACTACTATATATAAAATAGGTAAACAGCAAGGACCTACTATATAGCACAGGGAACTACAGTCAGTATCTTGTAGTAACCTATAACGGAAAAGAATCTGTAAAAGAACACACATATATATATGTATAATTGAATCACTTTGCTGAAACATTATAAATCAACTATACTTAAATAAAAAAATTAAAATTAAAAAAAAAGAAAGAGAAATACCCGGGTCTAGTTAAAGACTTAAAATAGGAAAGAGAGGGGAATACAAACGGAATATACGCAAATTGTTTACTCAATAAATTTTACTACCGTCAGCTCAGTCACCACAATGGCATCATTTACTCAGTGCAGATTCTATCAGCGAATACCTTATATAAATTATTCCAGACAACTCCATGTGATAGGTGTCTTTAATTCTGTTTCACAGGTAAGGAAACTAGTGTTCTAAGAATTTGCCCCATAGTCACATGATCAGTAGCAAAGCTGATATTGCAATCCGTGCTAACTCCCTGTGGAACAGAAGAAAGGAAGGCTGCTGTGGCAGCTGCTGAGATGCTTTTTCTACATGAAATGTCTGAAAGAAAGAGAATGTCTCCTGAACTACTCTTTAATGATCACTCCTAATTTGTTCTTAACCCAATAGAATTGAACTAAAACCAAATTTTGGTATTGTTTCATCGCTTCTTTGTAAAAGTCAAAATCATTCTTTTTATGCTATAATCAAATAAGTTAGCCTATCTCTGGCTCCAGCCCAAACCTAAATGCCAAAAAGCAGAAGAAGAAAGTTCAGAACCACATTATTTTTCCATAATATGTCAAAAAACCGTATGCTCTACTTACATTAGAGTGAAAAAAGAACTCTTTCTGCTTCTAATGAGCAATTAATTCCAGCTCAGGATGTTGAGTGTAGAATAGGTTAAGTTCCCCCAAACCACAACCGTTTGTGTTGGATCATGGTTAAAACCCAGAATTCCAACTTCTACAATAATCACATTCTTTTCTTCTACTGCAATGGGAGAAATGACCATTTTATGTAACATAGGAAAAACCATAGCAGAAACGCCTATGAATTCCAGATTTCCTAAACTGTTCTCAAAGCTGTTTAAAATCAGTTGGATACATTTTATTTTAGCAGAGCTCAAAAATTCTGAAATAAACTTTGGGAACTGAATATTTTAAAGAAAGATTTTTGGAGGAGAAGATATGAAAATTCACTTAATTAGCATTTATAACACATGTATCACTTAACCTTGATGACAGTGAAACTCCATGTGACATGTATTTGTGTTCAGATCCTGAAGCCCAGGACGGCCCCTTGCACAGCTTCCTAACTGTAATTAACCAATCAGGTTGCTGTGGTGGCCATCTTGTTCTTTCAGCTTAAGGAAATTTTTAACTCAGAGTCATTCTGAAATTTAACATCATTTGGTTCTTATTAAGTAGTAACTAGTCTGGTGTTATGATGGGGAAAAAAAAAGTCAGAGAAAGCTCTCCTCTGAAGTAGACAGGAAGAACACTTAAATCAAAGAAAATCCTAAAATGATAATAATCACAACAGCAGTACTGGAACTGCCATTCTCCACAGGAAGAATGACCGCTTTTGAATACATTGTAATGACACAGACTAGAGTCTGTGACTTTACGATCCTCCTATGACTCTCATTAATTTCTCTGTCTCATTCCGAGCCTTGAAATCACGGTGCTAATTCTCAGAGTGTTTATGAGAAAGTGCAGAAGTTGACACCACTGACATCAGCTAGGCTGACAGGAAAACCTTCCATTTGTTCAAGTAAATGATCTAAGAAGAGAGGGTGTAGTGTTATTATTATAAACTATTGAGAAATAGTTTCTTTTCTGTTTTCAATATAAGACTTCTGTAAAGCAACAGAGTTCTTGGGTTTTATCTCCGTGAAGCTTTCTTCAGATGATTTAGCTCATTTCATGTCACCTCTCACTCAGCTTACTCCCTAGACAGCAAAGCCAGAGCAGCACATGAAGAACAGATTTTCCACAATCATTCATCCCTTTGTTGATTTATTTATTCAGTGAATATTTATGAGTTTATATGCGAGTATACGTCAAGCCCAACACTTGCATCAACACTTACCAACAAAGAAGGAACACCTGAGGGGTGTGTGTGTGTGTGTGTGTGTGTGTGTGCGCGTGCCTGCACGCACGTGTGTGTAGATATTAATGTTTTGAAGTTCCTCCTTTAGAGAAAGAGTAGGAAATGTGTGAGAAAGAGGTTCCCTGTCATGAACTGATGTCTTTCACCTAATGAACCTTCTAGCTCAAAAATTCTGAAATAAACTTTGGGAACTGAATTTTTTAAATGAAGATGTTTACAGGAGAAGATATGAAAATTCACTTAATTGGCATTTATAACACATGTATCACTTAACCTTGATGACAATGAAAACTCCACGTGAGCCATATTTGTGTTCAGATCCTGAAGCCCAGAACTGCCCCGTGTGGAGGTACTTCCATTTTTTAGCTTTGTTTTCTCATCCTCGCTAATTGTCAGAGTCCCAAATTGTTTCTGAACGGCAACTCTATTTTAATTGTAATTTTTATATATATCAGCTACTTTTCCTTTTCTCGTCTATTTAGCATAGACCAGGGTTCCTGTTTTCCATACAATTCCCGTTACAGTAATTTCCAAGGTTTAAATTGTCAAGCAGCACTTCAGCAACAGTGTGCTCTATGAGTATATGCTTATAAAGGAATCAGAAACTCACGTTCCAGAGGAAGAAATCATGGTCCCACCATTAATGGGAATGATGGTGGGAAGAAATCTTTTAACATAGTACTTATATTGGTAATCGGAAAAAAATGCTATGAGAGGGGCTTCCCTGGTGGCGCAGTGGTTGAGAGTCCGCCTGCTGATGCAGGGGACACGGGTTCGTGCCCCGGTCCGGGAAGATCCCACATGCATGCCGCGGAGTGGCTGGGCCCGTGAGCCACAGCCGCTGAGCCTGCGCGTCCAGAGCCTGTGCTCCGCAACGGGAGAGGCCACAACAGTGAGAGGCCCGCGTACTGCAAAAAAAAAAAAAAAAATGCTATGAGATTTAGGAGTTTGTGGTTTACCTGTGGTTCTAGGACTATTTTTAAATCTCCCAATTTCAGAAATTGGGTAACTTTCTCCTTTCTGCATATGGTTGCATAGATGTAAGCTTTAAGTCTTAAGTACATGATGATGAAAGAATTAAAAAGACAACAAGCACATAAGAAAGAACTGACATTTTGTTTCCAGTATTCCATATTTCCACTTAATTGATTTATAAGTTCAATTTATCAGAAATTTTGAATACCTTTGCAATTAGAAGCTCTTAAGACTTTCCTTTTCCTGGAGATTTTATCTACAAAATCAGAAGAAAACCTGTTAATGGCCCTCATCAATTACCCACTTTCACTTAATGCTGTGTCACTTTGGCCCCAGGACCAAAGAACAAAATTTCAAAGTGTATGGTTGTTTAGGCATATATTCACTTATTAATTAGTTCCTTAGACCTTTATTTGGTGGTAACTTTGTGCCAGAAGTTTACTTGACTCTGAAGAATTAAGAGTTTGTGTCTGATGAGAAAGGCAGTCTGGAAACATGATTTCAAACATAATGGGATGTTTAGGAATAATTGTACAGGGAAAAAGCTCTAGGTGAATGCATAGTCAAGAGAGACTAACTAAGAATAAACAGGACAGATGCTTTTATCCCATAAAACTTCACAGTGTGTGTTCAGCCTTTTTTTTTTTTTTTTTTTTTTTTTTTGTCTGCATTTAAGGCACTCTGCCTCCAAGTAAGCTACTCCAATTGTCCTTTGCAATTTCTAACCAAATGCAAAGTAGCGTTTACCATGTTTCATGATGATACTTTTCTTTGGACCCAACCTCTCGTTTTGAAGATTCGGGTGATTGTGCAGCACATCTGTCCCAGTTACTGAGACCCTAGAGGGTAGTTTTTCTAACTGTGTGTCACAACTTATTAGATGATCATAAAATCAATTAGTCGGTTACAATTGACATTTTTAAAGATTTTGAGTAGAATAGAATAGATTAGAGGGCATAGCAGGTCGTAAATATGAGTATTGGCTGGTAGAAATTTTGTTTCACAGCCAATGTGTGGACGCATACAAGTATGTGCTGGGTCATGATGTAAAGTATATTTTTAACTATGGGCCATGATTTTTAAAGGTTGAAAAACTCTAGACTTTAAATTCCATATCTGGCTGGCTTGCCATTTCATTTATAAGAACTCATATAGTATTTGTTTCAGACTAGGGGCTCAAGAAATTTTTTGAATAAACATTGTTGAATACATCTTATGTGAAACACATAATGAAAGGCACAGTTTGCTTTTCTTGATTATACCCATATATCAATATGATATGTAGATAAAGATAGATACGTATACAATTTGCACATATATTAATTAATTTTAGTTTAGCAGCCAATGGTTTATGTAACTCTTAAATGGACATATTAAGAGGTTACAATTACATAGCCAGATCAGGTGGGTATAGTTGGCATACTGTAGTCTTTTTTGTTTTCCTAAAATTACTCTTTTTCTCCATTTACATCAAAAAATATTTCATTATATAATAAATGTAATACATGCTCACTGTAAAAAAATTTAGATATTTGGTAAAGTGTTAAAACAGAAATTTAAATCACATATTATCTGACCACACAATAAATGAACATAGTGTTTTGGAGTACTTTCTTTTGTATGAGCACATACATACACACACACACACACATACACACACATCTCACATGTAGTAATTACATTGGAATCCTACTGGATATGCTGTTACTTAAGCTGCTTTTCACTTTCTATTATATTGTGATCATTTCTTATGCCATTAAATAATCTTCAAAAATATGAATTTAATGTTTAATGTACAGTATTTTCTAGAAAGGATATTCAATAATTGACTAATCACTTTATCATTGTTGGATGTTTAAATTATTTTCATCATTTCTTATATAAGTAATGATGTACTAATTAGCTTTATAAATAAATCTTTGCATCCTTATGTTATTTCTTTACCATAAATCAGTATATTTGTTATTTAATATAAGGCTATGAAAAAAAATTTTAATTGATCCAAATAACCCAACTTGCCCCTAGAAAAGTTTTTAAGTTTATATTCACCCCCAAAATATATTTATTAATACATCCAACAAATATTAATGTTCTGTTTTATACAGGTTTCATAGCAGCCCTATTAAAACTGAGTATTTTCATTTTTCTTATTTTTTTATCAATTTGATAGCAAATATCAACTACTTGGTTTTCATTAAATTACAACTGAGATTGAGAATTTCATGTGTTTACTGGCCATATAAATTTCTTCTTTTCTATGCATTTTTCATTTTTTCTATTACAGTGTTTTCCTTTTTTGCTCCTGAGTTGTAAATCTTCTTGATATAGAAGGAATATTAAGCCTTTACTATCAAATATCATTAAGAATTTTTTCCACCTTTATCAATTGTCTCTTTAATGATACTTTAGAGAGAAAAAAGCTTTCATTTTTATGTAAACAGGTTGGAGACTTTTATTACTTTTTTCAAATGGCATTTTACACATCAAATCAAGATGGTCATATGACTTTTCTTCTTTTTCTAGTAATGTGATGAGTAATATTAAGAGTTCCTAATATTGAATAGCCTTGCAGTTCTGAAAAAATAAATCTACACTCATATGCTGTCTGTTTTATTCTTTTAAGATAGAGCTGGGCACAAAGTGCTAGTCTTTTATTTGTGATTTTGTATCTATATTTGGAAGTGAAGTTGATATCTAAGCTTTTGTGGGTTTTTTCCTAACTTTAATAGTTTTACATAGAAGGGATATATTACCTTTATAAAATAATTTGAGCGTCTTTTATCCGTTTCTTTGTAACAGTTTCTGTAGTCTAGGAATTATCTCTTTGTCAAGATTTAAAATAACTCACCCATAAAACCATCTAGCCTGATGCTTTTTTGTGGGTAATTCTTTCACTCCTTTTTCAACTATTCCCATAGATGGAGATCTTGGGAAAAGGAGATATTTCCTCCTTTACTGAAATTTGGAAAGTTGCTATCTTTTTTTCTATAAAATTATTTATTTCATTGAAATTTTCAAACTTTTAGTACATTTCATGTTTTTACTGCTTAATATGTTTAATAACTTTTTCTGCTCTAATACATTTATTTTTTACTTCATTAACTTATTATTTCTCTTTCCTTAAGAAAGGAAAAAGCCAACTTTTAAAATTATTGAGTTTACTTATTTCAGTTACTTTTTAGTCATGGTCAATAACAGTATAATTTAAGGCAGTGAGTTTCCTTTTGAATTTAGTTTGGTGAACTTCCAGAAGTGTCCAAATCTTATCTTCTTCTTAATTCTTTTCTAAGTATTCTGAAATTTTAAATGTATTTCTTCTTTGACCAAGACTGATTTATATGATCATTATTTTAAATTTTAAGAATTTATGTTTTTCCATCTAAATTTTTATTAATATTTGGTTTTAATGCTTTGTAGTCAAGGACAGTGACTTCTGAAATTTCTGGCATTTACTGAAAGTTGGGATAATGTATGTAACTTTTTGTCATTTAAAGATTTAATTAAATTAAAACTAATTATTTTTCTATAAATGTTTATTATTTAATAAATATTTATTGAGTGCCTGTTATATTCCAGGCACTGTTAAGGTGCTGGGGATATAGCAGAAAGCAAAATGGACAAAAGTCTCTGCCTTGGGGTACTTGCATTCTAATATACAACATATATGAATCACTATATTTCCTTGAAAGTAAGTCAGCATGGTTGTTATACACACAATAAATTTAATGACAGCTTTTCAAGAAAAGAACAAAAAAGAGAACACCACCACATTCAATGTAAGTTTCTATATTAAGAGCCATCTCCATTTCTCAAATGTTTAAGTGTAAGAAATGTGTGTCCTATACTTGGTAAAATATGGTAAAATAATCTCATGCACTGTATTTTTTCCGACATTGTATATATTTATTTAGCATCTTCTCGATCTGTCAAAGATAGAAGCCATTAAGTGTAAGTCCCCACTTACTATTCTGTTACTGAAGCTTTCAGCTTCATTTTGTTTTAGGTCTGTCTCTTGTAAAAGGTTGAATTGTGGTATTTGATTCATTCTGAGGCTTTCTCTCCTGTTATCATAACTGGCATTCTTATTCTTTCTGTCATTTTGTTTTAGGCTTCGGGCTTTGTACACCTTTTTCTGTTTCCCTTTTTTAGCTGTATTTTCTTTGATTATTTTATTTAGCAATTTCAATCATACTGACTTTATAAAAACATTTTTAGCCTATTTTCTCTATCAACATCAAAAATGAAATCATCTCTGTTGAGTTCCTTCCATGTCAAAGGAACAAAGTAAAATGACTGTAAGTTATCACAGATTTCCCTCACACTTTTTAACCTGTGGTATTTTAGATCCAGTCATGTTTTTAAAGAAAAATGTGTATCTTCTTTTTAATATTTTGTATGGGCCATGTTTCCTTCATCCAAGGATTGCATTCCAAGTCTACTGCTAGTCCTTCTTTGCTTTGACAGTTCCATAGTTGAGTTCTTTATCTTGGCTCACCTGCTTACCTTTTTGAGTGATTGTACTTCAGGAAGAATACATAGTGTGTGTGTGTGTGTATATATATATATATATATATATATATATATATATATATATATATTTTTTTTTTTTTTGGTGGTACGCGGGCCTCTCACTGCTGTGGCCTCTCCCGTTGCGGAGCACAGGCTCCGGACACGCAGGCTCAGCGGCCATGGCTCACGGGCCCAGCCACTCTGCAGCATGTGGGATCTTCCCGGACCCGGGCATCGGCAGGCAGACTCTCAACCACTGCGCCACCAGGGAAGCCCCATAGTATATATTTAAATCCTTGAAATCTGATAATATTCTTATATAAATCTCAACACTTAATAACAATGCCTGGTGCTTTGAGGTGTATACTAAATATTTGTTGACTAAATTACATACCTGTTTCCCAAGGGTTTTTTCCTAAAAATTCCATTGTCTTTTGCTTTTTAATATTGGTGAAAAAGCAATCTAAGGCTGACCTGATTTTTCTTCATTGTAAGTAACCTGTTTTTCCTATCTGGATCTCATGGGATTCTTTCTTTATTCAGGATATTCAAACTTTCCATCTGAGTTTGTCTGGGTATTGGTCCCTTTCATTCATTTTGCCAGGTTTTTATTGAGTCCTTTGTATTAGCGGCTTCAGGTTGATTTCTTTCTGTTTTCTTAGTAGAAAGCGTGGATGTTGTTCCTTAAAGGAGATGAGTGAAGTTTCCTTGCTGGGGGAGGAGCTAGCCGATGTGAATTCACACCTCCTGTTGAGAGGTGAGGCAGCTTGAGAGGACAGGAAGTGAACCAAAATCCTGACCAATACCTAGAGGAGAACTTGGCTTCTGCTTAGTTTCTCAGATGGTTTCACTGAAATCCATGGGCAAGGGGTCAGCTTTCTGTGCCCTTGGTCTGCTTCACCTAGCCCTCTCATCCTATATCACCTAGAACTGTGTCCAGCTTTCATCCTATATTACCTATAACTGTGCCCAGGCTTCATTCTCATACCATTGCCCATCAAGTCAGGAGAGTATCTTTTATCTCTTGGATTTTTTTTTCGCCCTGCTGTTTCCACTTCAAGAACACTGGGCTCTCCAGATGTGCCATTTAGGAAGGCATGTTTGTTTTTCTGATCTAATACATTTATTTTTTATTTCATTAACTTATATTTCTCCTTCCTTAAGAAGGGGTAAAGCAAACTTTAAGACCAGAGAAAATCCATGTTAGTCTCCCCCATAACCCTGTCCTCTAGCCTCATCCCTCAAATGGAACAGTTTCGGCCTCGTCATCTGTCAGCTGTCCTAGAAAGTTGGCTGTGAGCTGTCACCATGCTTTCCTTCCAGCTTGACCTTCCAGGTTTCCAGGAGCTACGCCTAAGTGCCTAGGCCTGGGACAAGTTGCACCTATTTTATATGCACTTGGTCATTTCAGCCGGAATCTGGGAGATCAGTAGTAAATTACCTGTGTCATTGCCATTGACTCCAGAATTCGATACCCATTAAAACACTTAAACTTCTCCAGAAGAAGGGATTTCTTAATGATGATCATAGCAAGACCCAGGACAGCTTTATTGCAGCACAAAGGCCATTTTCCTAGCGTAGCTTATTCTTATTCACACACAGAAAAACAATGTGCATCTGGTGCTATGAATGGAAAATATTATGGCTTTTTTCCCCCTCCTATGTTGTTAACTCCTAATTTTTCTTTAAATAGTTGTGCAAAAGTGAGACATGGTGTAAAACTTCCAAATTGTTTTCCTTACCATCCAAAGGAAAGGACCTCTGCAAAATGTAGTAACAAAGCTGGTTTTCTGGTTGCACATCAGTATTATTCCAGTGAGGCTAAGCTGAAAAGGCCATAGAAATTCAGAGGGTTGAGTTACTGTGGGTCCTTTATTTACACTAAAGATGTGAAAAACAATTAGAATGTAATGCTAGGTGTTGTGTGTATGCAATTACCTGGGAATATATAAAAGTTTTATTTTCTTTATCAAGCTGCATTGGTATAATTGTTTAAAATGAAAAATAAAGTTCCTGCCACAGACATAGAGATACTGGTTACCTGACTTCAGTAGTTCCTAGACTGAGGTCTGTAGTGTGGGTCTTAATCTAATAATGGAACCACATTTATAATACAGGAGAAGATCCTCACTGTGGGTTTACAACAGTGGGCCTGAGTCAACTTTATTTTTTTGATAAATTTATTTATTTAGGCTGCGTTAGGTCCTTGTTGCTGTGCGTGGGCTTTTTTTAGTTGCAGCGAGCAGGGGCTACTCTTTGTTGTGGTGCGCAGGCTTCTCACTGCAGTGGCTTCTCTTGTTGCGGAGCACGGGCTCTAGGCATGCGGGCTTCAGTAATTGTGGCACGCAGGCTCAGTAGTTGTGGCGCATGGGCTTAGTTGCTCCACGGCATGTGGGGTCTTCCCGGACCAGGGCTTGAACCCTTGTCCCCTACATTAGCAGGTGGATTCTTAACCACTGCACCACCAGGGAAGCCCCTGAGTGGACATTTTTGAAGGCTTGTCCCTTCTCACATTGAACTAACATTCACCCTTCATTTCGGTGACAATTCCATCTAATGAGAATTTCAAGAAAGCCTTGGCCAACTCCCAGCCCCTTTACCCCTGCAGATGTAATTATTTGTTTTTCTATAGGTCCATGATCTGTGCCCACTCTCAAGAAAGTACAGGAAAATCTGTAGAATCCTTTTTCAAAAGTTCTTGGAATCAGGTCCATCCTACTCTGATTTTTATGACCTTCTTTCTTTCAGGATCTGGGGCTGCACCTCCCCATGAATATCAGATTTCCGCTGAGGCAATATCTCCGATACCCCCCCAGAACCCTAGGGTTATAGTTCCTATTGGAATCCCCTGACGTGGATTGGTCACCCATTTGAGCTGGCCCCCAACTGCTTGCCAACCTGTCATGGACAATCTTGAACGTAGATTCTGTTCACAGTTTGGTCTAATCTCTCTTTTCCACTCAGACTCATCTTCGTATGTCTCTTCCCCTGTGTACTCATCGCTACACCTGGGTATTGGTTGTAGGGCTGTGGGTATGTGCTTCTATTGGGTTGGCCAAAAGTTCATTCGGGTTTTCTGTAGCATCGTACAGAAAAACACAAACGAACTTTTTGGCCATCCCAATACGCACCCTTATGCAGTTGTCACTGGTCTGGCCCATTCAGCTGCTGGCCACATATCTGGTGGTGGCAGATCTTGACTTCAGAACTAGAAGGGTGGGTGGATGCAAAGCTCATTCCAGTACTGCAAGGTAGAGTTCTACAGAAAGCGATTGACATTTACAGCCTCTTTTCCTAAAATGTTGGTAAGTGTGTGCATCCAGATTATACCAGTTAGAAAGCCTGCAGGAGCTCTCGGGCTCCAGTTCCATACGTGTGATTCTCCAACTTGACAGCAAGCTCAACTTTGACGTCAAATTGCCCATCGTCTGTTTATGACACTTACTGCCTAGCCATATTTCCATTTTTAACTTGGAAACAAATACGACAGATGCCACATTCCATATTACCTTTTTAAATTCTAGTGAGGAAATAATATAAGATGCTCAATTAATTGACATGGAAAAATCTAAACTTAGAAGAGTACCACTGAGTTTTGGCTTAGTGCTTTGTCTTTAATGATTATTGCATTTTTTTCTAGTTTAACGTTCTTGAGGTATGCAAACCCGAAGCATAACTTCACTTCCTTGATTTCCTGCTATTTAGAAATGTCATCTAGGGGTAGCATGGAATAAGGGATGTCAATCTTCATCAATAATGAGAAATGATTTTAAAATAATTTAAAATGATTTATGTTTTCATACGTCCACACCCCCTTTCCAGGTAAGTTCCATTCAGGGACACAAGTGATCCCTGAGACTCCATTTAGCTTTCAAGTTAGTGAAGAAGTCAAATGAGAGGTTTGCAGCTATAAATAAAATAGCACAAATGCAGAACCATCACCAGACATACAAGTGTAACTTTGAACAAATCAGTTCCCAGAATGGCATTCCTTTCTTTTGATAAATATGCTTGATACGATGAAGTACAGCTTCCAGAAAGATAATGGAGCAGATAATCTATTTGGAAACATAAACACACACACACACACACACACACACACACACACACACACACACACACACACCCCGCAAGGAGACAAGGAGCATTGGTTAGCAAAATCTTGTCAGTACAACCAAGTCTTCTTCTGTAGAAGAGTATGTGGCCTCTGACAAGGGAAAAAAATAGAAAAGACATTTCTGACTGCCGTAAGGCTTTTGATTCTGTGGTACATGACTAACATCAGTAGAGGACAAAAGAGCCGAGCTCTCACTTCTTTTACATAGGTGGGCGATGGTTTGGGGATTCTGGTAAAACAAGTCATTAACGTTTCAGTTTCAGTTGGCTACAGCATCCCGAGTAGTCTTCTCTGTGGGGATAACTGACCAGGGCAGTTAAAGAAGGGGCTCTTCAAGTCCCTTCTGCCACATAAAGCCTTCTAGAGGTCAGCCATTAAACCCCTTTTGTTTCTGTGTAAGGGCAGGTGCCAGATGTACCCTTCATCACAGTCTGTCTCAACCTCCACCTCTACCTCCCTCTTTCTGCTTCTGGCATCCCCTACTGCCATTCTGGTAGACAGTATGTACCTGTTGTTGAACTGTGTGCCATTGCTTCTAGGTTTCTCTCAGGAAAAGGGGGAGGATCAAGACACTTCCATAATCATTTTAAGAGTAACACAGAAGTTTCCCCAAATATGAAGTCCAGTTCCCTCTACTATGAAGCATAGGCCTCATCTCGCTACCTTTTTCAAGGAGCTGATGACTGCATGATACCGTCAGAGGTGGGTTGGTTGCTTCTGAGGAGAAATTCCTCATGGTTCACAGTGCATAGAGATTGTTACTCAGTCAGACTAAGAATAGCCAGTGACTACAGTCACCAGCCAGTGGTCTCCCCGAGTGATTCGAAGGATAGGTTCCATACTGGTCCCATTAGCCATCCTAGTTGGAGGTTATACCCCCATTTTGAATACCTGTACTATCACAGTCACCTCCTTGTGAAGCCTTCCCCAGCTGCCCCAGCCACACCACCCTTTCCCTGGCGGTCCTTCTTGATGACCTCCGTTCTGCATCAGGAAGTAAAACGTAACCACATCCTACCTGGTGTCATCACACAATTTAGTTGAGAGCTTGTGCATGTTTGAGCCCCGCATCTTGCCCAGCCGCATGCTGTGTGCTCTCCTGCCACTAGACAAATGCTTACCAGGTTGAATTCTTGATGACCCAAATAGGTATAATGAGGCAGAGTCATCTAGTCATCTCTAAACACAAGGTACAGACCTTCTGACACCTGTCCTGTGTTCTCACCCCCAGCTTCTTCTCTCCATGTCAGAAATAATGCAAACCTAAACATTCAACAAATTAGCATAATGAGGAATGCCAGCTCGTGGGTCACTGCTAACATTTTCTTTTGCCACAAAAGTTAACTCGGTTAGTGTCTTTTACAATGTTCCAAGCAGCCACCTGACATGCAGGCAATTGCACCCATAGGGTGAGCACCTCATTCAGGTCTTTTTATAGATGAAATCACTGTATGTTCATGGATTTTGAAATAATAGGTATGGATATGGTGGCATGACCTCACTTGAGTATGAAAAAAATTAACTTCTAACACATTTTAATGCAAATGTTACCTTTGTAAGTGGATGACCTGAAAAGAAAAAGTGTTTCCATAGTAACCTAAGGGAACACATAACCTGTTTATGATAATTTCTCCATGAAGAGAGCCAGGCATGGATTGAGGATATGCTTTGATGTCTGCTGGGGAAAAAAAATAGCTGACAACCTTGTGTGAGTGAATGGTTAGATTTCACTTTATTTGTAGTTAATTTAAAAAATAAACTCTCATAATGAACTGCTGAAGTACACACTTGAAAAAACCAGATGATCCGTCAGAATATTTTCTAAAATGTAATTTGCCGTAGGTGACAACTGAGGCATCAGTTTAAGAGGAACAGATTAGAGATGAGGTCTTACAATAGGTCTTCCCCTTCTGCTCATTTCTTTTATCTATACTCTGTGTTCTTCCCTAGGAATCACTGAGGCCTTTCAAAGCTCTTAGATTTCTCTTTTTTTTTTTTCCTCATTTTTTACCTCCGAAAATGTTATGTAAAAACTGCCCTTCCAGAATTGAAATTCTGTACTGTGAAGATATCACCGAAAAGGAACATATTGATTATACTTCACTTTGTCTACTGACATGGCTGTTTGAGTTGGCGGCTTTTTGGAGGTGCCATTAGCTAGAAATGAGTCTGACATCCACAAGACACTCTATGGTTATATTCCACTCTTCTTACAGATATAACATCTAGTTAAAGAAAAGCTTGTCTAGAAGAGTTTTTCTTTTTTCCTTTTTTTTTTTTTTTTTTTTTTTTTTTGAGGGTAATTAGGGAACAGATGCATACAGTTTCGAGAAGTAGTTCTTTGAAGAGCCATTTTTGAGTCAGCTCCATGACAGGTCCGTGCCTGTGGGCTCTGGTGTGGACTTAGGGCAGAGACCTTGGCTACAATTACCCATCTGGTATCCATCTGGTAGCACAAATGAAAGATAATACCAGATCACAGAGAAACCTTACCAACTGCCAACTTGGTATAAGCAGTCAAAGAGAGGTGCTACCCAACAGTGCTGTGAAGAGTAAGAAATGTTGTCCTTAGGATATGCACATTTCCACCCCAAGACGCAAAAAACAGCACATAAAGCATATGGAAAGGAAATACTGCGCACACCTAACCTTACAGCTGCAACTTATTAAATATTCCACCGAGTTCTCTCTGCCACATTAAGTTGCTAGTGGAGTTTGGGAGAAAGGGTATTATCCTAATATACTTGAAACCTGTCTTTTGTTACCCACGTCCGTCCACAACAGGGTTAACAGGACTTGAGGACTTTTGGATGAGGAGTAGGTACCAGCATCAAAAGGGCGTTGATTTCATTTCCATGTAATGCCACTTTGCAGTAGTCAGGGATTTTGTGCTTGCTGTAAAATGATTTCAACATGTATCAACTCATTACTTTCTCCTTATTTTTATTCCCCCTTTTCTGACTTTGTCTGCTACCCTGCAGAATGCAGTGTGCATCCTGGACACTGTGTGGCTATTACAGTGGCTAATAGTTGAGACCCTATTAATATAACCATCAGAGATGTGCTATCTTCAGATAGCACCCTCCCACCCTGTGGAGCTCCAAATGTAAACGCTGTTTTGAGACGGAGGGGACGTGCTTGCCTATGAGGCTGCCCATGCGTGGAAGCCTTTCCCATCCATTTCCTCCACTTGCTCTGCAGTACTGGTCCCCGCCTTGCTCTTTCTCTGCAAAAATGCCAGATATGACCAGATAGAGTGAGAATTTAGTGACCTTATAATTACCTAAGCAACAGCAACACATTCTCTTGTCTTTTCTATGCGTTAAAAGGGTTGTCTTCATAGCAACATATATGTGTATATGGTAGTTTATATACTGCCATATATTTTGAAAGGCATAATCACACTCCTACCTCTAAGCAATTTATTGAAGACAGGAACCCATTTTCACAGGAGAGAAAACTGAGGCTCAGAGAAGTTACATGGCTTGCTGACAATCACAACATTAGCTTTGAAGCCAGATCATCTGACCCAAAGTCTAAAACTCTTCCACTGGATTTAGGTTTTCGGTTTTATTTTTTTTATGTCTCTGAATTTTTCTTCCCTTCTTACAAAAGGAAATATTAACTCCTTAAGGATTATTGCAGTTTTCCAATGAGTGAGGCAGCAAGAGTCAGAGATAGAGATTCCGAGTAGAACAAAAACTCCCCGCCCTGTGGGTGGTTGTAAGGAGGAGAGCTAAGTTGAATTCCTTTGTTTCATAAGCTCCTTCAAAATGTTTCACATACTTCCACTGAGAGAAAAAGCAAAGGAAAAATATCTTCTTGGATTGGCCACACAGAGACCCATGCTGAACAATTCAAGATGAAGTGGGGAAGAAAGAAAGGTTGTAACTGAGAGGCACCAGTCACCTGGCTGAGAAGTGTTGTAAAGTAATTAAATCATGCAGGATCACTAGGGAAGTGCCAGAATGGAGGTGAGTGAACAATGGGATGTCAAAGGAGAGGGGTTGTGGTGCCAAAGGTGAGATTTCAATATCAGTGTCCACTGTGACCTGTGCAAAAAAGCCAGGATGAACTTAAACCTGATTCCACGTGGAAGAACTGAATTGCGTACTCTGTGCAAGAAGATAGAATATTGTAAATTCACTTGCTTTTCCTCTTCTAATTTATGAGACTTTTACCATAATTTATACTAATTAGTCTTTCCACTTAAATCAAGAGGGAAACTGCAAATGTAGCCATCCCTGGTCTGCTCCTCATTAGAGACAATTAAGAGAATAACAAAAACACATCATAGGATTAATGATAAGAAAAGCCACCCAGAGAGAGAAACACAAAGCAGGAAATGATCTTGTGGAGCTGGACAAAAGAAACTGATAGCTTTCAAGATCAACCGCTCTTCCAGCTAAGGTTTAACCAGGGTCGAAAGTAGAATCGCTGGGTCATGCTAGCCTCCCCTGCTGTATTCTCATCTGTGTTTTTCCCATCTCCTGTCATCATACTGCATTTATTAAGAAATGTTCTCGCTCTCTAAATCCAATTCATTAGTTTCCCTCCATGCATAAGAGGTATGGCATTACTGATGAGAGAAAACAAGTACAAAGTTCATCAGCCTTGGTAAATTTCAGTCTTGCATATTATTGTCATGGAAGCTTTATCCCAGCATTCAGCCGGGGAACAGAGACACAGGAGAGGGACTGGATATGAGATGTCCTAACACCACTCTCAGAGTCCTGCTGCTTATATCATTTTATACTTTCCCAAAGGGGGAAGGAGGAGATTAGGGAACATTTAATTGCCTTATAAACTGATTGACACGTTGGTGATCTGATGCATATGGATGGTCTTTTTAGTGAAATGGCTCAGAAGCCGCTAGCAGAGATGATCAGGAGCCATGATTTGCACACCCTCCGCAGGGTTATTACAGAGAAGCGGCAGGATGGGTTGATTATTATCTTTGCTTCTTTCTGTTTTTTTTTTTTTTTTTTTCTTGAATGTTTTCTTCACCTCCAGGGAAATGCATTCTAGCAGCATGAGCACCACTATTAATCAACACTTGTAGCAATAATCAGTGAGTGAAAAATGGTGACCAGAATCCGCGGATGCATTGGCATAACTGTCTTCTGAGTTTTCCTTTGTGATTTGTGATCATGCCTCGGCATTCTAACATGGATAATTTATACAAAATTAACGTTGGCACTTTCTGAGGTGCGAAGATTTATAGAAACAGTGCTTACTTCTTCACCCATTAGAAAAGAAAGAGAAATCGTTTCTGGTCATGATGAGTAATACCTTAGAGCCTTTGAAAGTATACTGGCTATCTTCATGTTTCTTTGTGCTATATTTAGCCAGCCAGCCCCTTCACTTTTGAACATGGATGTCATGAAAGGAAAAACCGTTATACGTTTTTTTAAACATCTTTATTGGAGTATAATTGCTTTACAGTGGTGTGTTAGTTTCTGCTGTATAACAAAGTGAATCAGCTACACATATACATATATCCCCATATCCCCTCCCTCTTGCGTCTCCCTCCCACATTGTTATAAGTTCTTGCTTCCAGTTTTCCCAGAATTTTCATCAGGAGTGGGTGTGAAAAATAGTCAAGAATTCAAAAATAACTCGGGTCCCACGATCCTTCTGAGAGCTGTCTGGTGTTATTGTCAAAGCAAAAAGAAAAACCCAGGCTGAGATATCGGAGGGGCAAGATGCTGTTGCCACACCTGAGAAAGTAGTTGTCAAAAGAGAGTGACTTGGGGCTGGTGATGACGTTATACATAAGTGAAGCCATTTCAGAATTCGGTTGCCACTTTCATTCCACCAAGCTACCTTTCAATTCATACCATCCTGTGATCAAAAGGATCAATTCTGAGGTATCAACACTTGCAGAATTGTTCTGAAACTCTATTAAGTTGGGATGGGCTTGCCTGGAGCCTAAAGAAAGTCACTAAGGTGCAAGACCACATCTTGAAGGGTGAATGACAGACCAGGACTCATAGGAGCATATGACACCAGCCCCTTGTCTGCAGATCGCTCCTGTCGTTAAAATCAATGCAACTTAATTAAAGCAAATTACAGATAGATACATCTATAAATAAGATATTAAAGTGCGCTGCTGCATGTGATAATTGCTGCCTATTTAGCAGTCAATGTGTGTGTTCTGCTTTTGCCAGGAGGAACGCCTTTCAGTGGAATCAATGGAGCTTTATTTAAAACCATCCAAATTAGAGGGAGAAATGATGAGTGTTATAATAACACAGAATCACTGTGTCAACTTTCATTGCAAAGAAAGAGAAGCAAAATATGTCCATCCCTCTTTTTCCACTCAAGGAAAATATTAGACATATTCTCTTAAAGATGTGTATACTTTGAATTCATAAATTTTAATTTCTGCATACTCTTCTCCCAGGAGAAGGTGGAGGGAAGGTAATGATCATAAATAAAATAATTCAGCAGTGGGAGTGAAGTGTGAGGAACACCCCAGTGCCCAGATACGCTGTTTTATACCTTGATGACAGAAGACAAATAAAGGAAGTCCATACTCTAAACAGAGCTTTAAATGGCTTATTTTACTCTTATAGCCACTAGATATTTTGTGTGTGAAAGTTTTCATAGGTTAATTCAAAATAATGAATGTTGGAAATAAATACTCATTTTCATCACCTTCCTTAACTTCGCTCACTACCTTACCCCTGTCAACTTTTATCATAAATAAGAATTCAGCTTCTGGCGAAGAGACATCTTTTCTCTACTCAGGTTAATTTTAAAATATACATCTCAAATCTTTCATCACCCAATTTAAAAATCAATAATGGAAAACATAAGGGTTAATTAAATCACTCCCAGGTGACCAGAATCATTCTCGCATTTAAGACAATAAATATAAAATTACAAAAAGACGAAGATTTCAAGGTAGAATTCCTTTTTCTTTTTTAACATCTTTATTGGAGTATAATTGCTTTACAATGGGGTGTTAGTTTCTGCTGTAGAGCAAAGTGAATCAGCTATACATATACATATATGCCCATATCTCCTCCCTCTTGCGTCTCCCTCTCACTCTCCCTATCCCACCCCTCTATAGAGGAGAACACAAAGCGCCGAGCTGATCTCCCTGTGCTATGCAGCTGCTTCCCACTAGCTATCTGTTTTACATTTGTTAGTGTATATATGTCCATGCCACTCTCTCACTTTGTCCCAGCTTACCCTTCCCCCTCCCCGTGTCCTCAAGTCCATTCTCTACGTCTGCGTCGTTATTCCTGTCCTGCCCCTAGGTTCTTCAGAACCATTGTTTTTTCTTCTTTTACATTCCGTATATATATGTTAGCATACGGCATTTGTTTTTCTCCTTCTGACTTACTTCACTCTGTATGACAGACTCTAGGTCCATCCACCTCACTACAAATAACTCGGTTTCGTTTCTTTTTATGCCTGGGTAATATTCCATTGTATATGTGTGCAACATCTTCTTTATCCATTCATATGTCGATGGGCATTTAGGTTGCTTCCATGTCCTGGCTATTGTAAATAGAGCTGCAGTGTACCTTGTGATACATGACTCTTTTTGAATTATGGTTCTCTCAGGGTATATGCCCAGTAGTGGGGTGGCTGGGTCATATGGTAGATCTATTTTTAGTTTTTTAAGGAACCTCCACACTGTTCTCCATAGAGGCTGTATCAATTTACATTCCCACCAACAGTGCAAGAGGGTTCCCTTTTCTCCACACCCTCTCCAGAATTTATTTTTTGTAGATTTTTTGAGGATGGCCGTTCTGACCAGAGTGAGGTGATACCTCATTGTAGTTTTGATTTGCATTTCTCTAATGATTAGTGATGTTGAGCATCCTTTCATGTGTTTGTTGGCAATCTGTATATCTTCTTTGGAGAAACGTCTACTTAGGTCTTCTGCCCATTTTTGGATTGGGTTGTTTGTTTTTTTGATATTGAGCTGCATGAGCTTCTTGCATATTTTGGAGATTAATCCTTTGTCAGTTGCTCCATTTGCAAAAATTTTCTCCCATTCTGAGGGTTGTCTTTTGGTCTTGTTTGTAGTTTCCTTTGCTGTGCAACAGCTTTTAAGTTTTATTAGGTGCTATTTGTTTATTTTTGTTTTTATTTCCATTTCTCTAGGACGTGGATCAAAAAAGATCTTGCTGTGATTTATGTCAAAGAGTGTTCCTCCTATATTTTCCTCTAAGAGTTTTATAATCTCTGGCCTTACATTTAGGTCTTTAATCCATTTTGAGTTTATTTTTGTGTATGGTGCTAGGGAGTGTTCTAATTTCATTCTTTTACATGTAACTGTCCAGTTTTCCCAGCACCACTTATTGAAGAGGCTGTCTTTTCTCCATTGTATATTCTTGCCTCCTTTCTCAAAGATAAGGTGACCATATGTGTGTGGGTTTACCTCTGGGCTTTCTATCCTGTTCCACTGATCTATCTTTCTGTTTTTGTGCCAGTACCGTACTGTCTTGATTACTGTAGCTTTGTGGTATAGTCTGAAGTCAGGGAGCCTGATTCCTCCAGCTCTGTTCTTCTTTCTCAACATTGCCTTGGCTACTCAGGGTCTTTTGTGTTTCCATACAAATTGTGAAATTTTTTGTTCTAGTTCTGTGAAAAATGCCATTGGTATTACGATAGGGATTGCATTGAATCTGTAGATTGCTTGGGTAGTATAGTCACTTTCATAATGTTGATTCTTCCAATCCACGAACATGGAATATCTCTCCATCTGTTTGTATCATCTTTAATTTCTCTCATCAGTGTCTGATAGGTTTCTGCATACAGGTCTTTTGTCTCCTTAGGTAGGTTTATAACTAGATATTTTATTCTTTTTGTTGCAATGGTGAATGGGAGTGTTTCCTTAATTTCTCTTTCAGAGTTTTCAACGTTAGTGTATAGGAATGCAAGAGATTTCTGTGCAGTAATGTTATATCCTGCTACTTTACCAAATTCATTGATTAGCTCTAGTAGTTTTCTAGTAGCATCTTTGGGATTCTCTATATTCTCTATAATATCATTTCGTATAAAAACAGTCTTTTTTTTTTTTTTTTTTTTTTTTTTTAACCGTGACACTTTTACTTCTTATTTTCTGGCTTGGATTCCCTTTATTTCTTTTTCTTATATAATTACTGTGGCTAAAACTTCCAAAACTATCTTGAATAATGGTGGTGAGAGTGGGCAACCTTGTCTTGTTCCTGATCTTTGAAGAAATGGTTTCAGTTTTTCACCATTGCGAATGATGTTGGTGGTGGGTTTGTCATATATGGCCTTTATTATGTTGAGGTAAGTTCCCTCTATGCCTACTTTCTGGAGAGTTTTTATCATAAATCGGTGTTGAATTTTGTCAAAAGCTTTATCTGCATTTTTGAGATGATCATATGGTGCTAATCCTTCAATTTCTTAATATGGTTTATCACATTGATTGATTTGCATATATTGAATAATCCTTGCATTCCTGGGATAAACACCACTTGAATGGTGTATGGTCCTTTTAATGTGCTTTTGGATTCTGTTTGCTAGTATTTTGTTGAGGATTTTTTCATCTATGTTCATCAGTGATATTGGTCTGTAGTTTTCTCTTTTTTTGACATCTTTTGTCTGCTTTTGGTATCAGGGTGATGGTGGCCTCATAGAATGAGTTTGGGAGTGTTCCTTCTGCTATATTCTGGAAGAGTTCGAGAAGGATAGATGTTAGCTCTTCTCTAAATGTTTGATAGAATTTGCCTGTGACACCATCTCGTCCTGGGCTTTTGTTTGTTGGAAGATTTTGAATCACAGTTTCAATTTCTTTACTTGTGATTGGTCTGTTCATATTTTCTACTTCTTCCTGGTTCAGTCTTGGGAGGTAGTGCTTTTCTAGGAATTTGTCCGTTTCTTCCAGGTTGTCCATTATTGGCATATAGTTGCTTGTAGTAATCTCTCATGATCCTCTGTACTTCTGCAGTGTCAGTTGTTACTTCTCCTTTTTCATTTCTAATTCCACTGATTTGAGTCTTCCCCCTTTTTTTCCTGATGAGTGTGGCTAATGGTTTATCAACTTTGTTTATCTTCTCAAAGAACCAGCTTTTAGTTTTATTGATCTTTGCTATCGTTTCCTTCATTTCTTTTTCATTCATTTCTGATCCAATCTTTATGATTTCTTTCCTTCTGCTAATTTTGGGGGTTTTTTGTTCTTCTTTTTCTAACTGCTTCATGTGTAAGGTTAGGTTGTTCATTTGAGATGTTTCTTGTTTCTTGAGGTAGGACTGTATTGCTATGAACTTCCCTCTTAGAACTGCTTTTGCTGCATCCCATAGGTTTTGGGTTGTTGTGTTTTCATTGTCATCTGTTTCTAGGTTTTTTTAAATTTTCTCTTTGCTTTATTCAGTGATCTCTTGCTTATTTAGTAGTGTATTGTTTAGCCTCCATGTGTTTGTATTTTTTACAGATTTTTCCTGTAATTGATATCTAGTCTCATAGCATTGTGGTTGGAAAATATACGTGATACGATTTCAATTTTCTTAAGTTTACCAAGGCTTGATTTGTGACTGAAGATATGATCTATCTTCAGTATGTTGCATGAGTATGCAACATGAGTATGTTGCATGAGTATTTGAGAAGGAAGTATGTTGCATGAGTATTTGAGAAGGAAGTGTATTCTGCTGTGTTTGGATGGAATGTCCTAAAAATATCAATTAAGTACATCTTGTTTAATGTATCACTTAAAGCTTGTGTTTGCTTATTTTTTTCCATTTTGGATGATCTGTCCATTGGTGAAAGTAGGGTGTTAAAGTGCCCTACTATGATTGTGTTACTGTCAGTTTCCCTTTTTATGGCTGTTAGCATTTGCCTTATGTATTGAGGTGCTCCTATGTTGGGTGCATAAATATTTACAATTGTTATATCTTCTTCTTGGATTGATCCCTTGATCATTATGTAGTGTCCTTCTTTGTCTCTTGTAATAGTCTTTATTTTAAAGTGTATTTTGTCTGTTAGGAGAATTGCTACTCCAGCTTTCTTCTGATTTCCATTTGCATGGAATATCTTTTTCCATCCCCTCACTTTCAGTCTGTGTGTGTCCGTAGGTCTGAAGTGGGTCTCTTGTAGACAGCATATGTATGGGTCTTGTTTTTGTATCCATTCAGCCAGTCTATGTCTTTTGGTTGGAGCATTTAATCCATTTCATCTAAGGGAGTTATCGATATGTGTGTTCCTATTACCATTTTCTTAATTGTTTTGGGTTTATTGTTGTAGGTCTTTTGCTTCTCTTGTGTTTCCTGCCTAGAAAGGTTCTTTTAGCATTTGTTGTAAAGCATTTGTTGTAAAGCTGCTGAATTCTCTTAGCTTTTGCTCGTCTGTAAAGGTTTTATTTCTCCTTCAAATCTGAATGAGATCCATGCTGGGTAGAGTAATCTTGGTTGTAGGTTTTTCCCTTTCATCACTTTAAATATGTCCTGCCACACGCTTCTGGCTTGCAAAGTTTCAGCTGAGAAATCAGCTGTTAACCTTATGGGGATTCCCTTGTATGTTATTTGCTGCTTTTCCCTTGCTGCTTTTAATATTTTTTCTTTGTATGTAATTTTTGATAGTTTGATTAATATGTGTCTTAGCATGTTTCTCCTTGGGTTTATCCTGTATGGGACTCTCTGCGCTTCCTGGACTTGATTGACTATTTCCTTTCCCATATTAAGGAAGTTTTCAACCATAATCTCTTCAAATACTTTCTCAGCTCTTTCTGTTTCTCTTCTTCTTCTCAACTCCCATAATTCGAATGCTGGTGCATTTAATATTGTCCCAGAGGTCTCTGAGACTGTCCTCAATTCTTTGCATTCTTTTTTCTTTATTCTGCTCTGAGGTAGTTATATGCACTATTTTATCTTCCAGGTCACTTATCCGTTCTACTCCCTCAGTTATTCTGCTGTTGATTCCTTCTAGAGAATTTTTAGTTTTATTTATTGTGTTTTTCTCATGGTTTGTTTGCTCTTTAGTTCTTCTAGGTCCTTGTGAAACATTTCTTGTATTTTCTCCATTCTATTTCCAAGATTTTGGATCATCTTTACTATTACTGCTCTGAATTCTTTTTCAGGTAGACTGCCTATTTCCTCTTCATTTGTTTGGGTTTTTACCTTGCTCCTTCATCTGCTGTGTATTTCTCTGTCTTCTCATTTGCTTAACTTACTGTGTTTGGAGTCTCCTTTTCGCAGGCTGCAGGTTCATAGTTCCCGGTGTTTTTGGTGTCTGCTCCCAGTGGGTAAGTTTGGTTCAGTGGGTTGTGTAGGCTTCCTGGTGTAGGGGACTGGTGCCTGTGTTCCAGTGGATGAGGCTGGATCTTGTCTTTCTGGTGAGCAAGACCATGTCTGGTGGTGTGTTTTGGTGTGTCTGTTGACTTATTTTGATTTTAGGTAGCCTCTCTGCTAATGGGTAGGGTTGTGTTCCTGTCTTGCTAGTTGTTCGGCATAGGGTGTCCAGCACCGTAGCTTGCTGGTCCTTGAGTGGAGCTGGGTCTTAGCGTTGAGATGAAGATCTCTGAGATAGCTTTTGCTGTTTAATATTACATGGGGCCGGGAGGTCTCTGGTGGACCAATGTCCTGAACTCGGCTGTCCCACCTCAGAGGCTCAGGCCTGACACTCAGCTGGATCACCAAGAATCTGTCAGCCACCCAGCTCAGAAGAAAAGGGAGAAAAAAAAGGAAAGAAAGAAAGAAAGAAAAAATAAGATAAAGTTATTAAAGTAAAAAATATTATAATAAATTAAAAAATGAAAAAGTAATTTAAAAACAAGAAAGAGAGAGAGAGCAACCAAACCAAGAAACAAATCCACCAATGATAACAAGCACTAAAATCTATACTAAAAAAAAAAAAAAAGAAGACAGAACCCTAGGACAAATGGTAAAGCAAAGCTATACAGACAAAATCATACAAAGACGCATACACATACACACTCACAAAAGGAGAAAAAAGAAAAAAATTGTGTGTGTGTGTGTGTGTGTGTGTGTGTGTGTGTCTGTGTGTGTATATAAGGAAGAGAACAACCAAATCAATAAACAAATCTACCAGTGATAATAAGCTCTAAATACTAAACTAAGATAAACATAAAACCAGAAACAAATTAGATGCAGAAAGCAAACCCCAAGTCTACAGTTGCTCCCAAAGTCCACCCCCTCAATTTTGGGATGATTCCTTGTCTATTCAGGAATTCCAGAGATGCAGGGTACATCAAGTTGATTGTGGAGATTTAATCCGCTGCTCCTGAGGCTGCTGGGAGAGATTTCCCTTTCTCTTCTTTGTTCGCACAGCTCCCAGGGTTCAGCTTTGGATTTGGCCCCGCCTCTGTGTGTAGGTCGCCCGAGGGCATCTGTTCTTCGCTCAGACAGGATGGGGTTAAAGGAGCAGCTGATTCGGGGGCTCTGGCTCACTCAGGCTGGGGCGAGGGAGGGGTACGGATGCGGGGCGAGCCTGTGGCGGCAGAGGCCGGTGGGACGTTGCACCAGCCTGAGGCGCGCCGTGCGTTCTTCTGGGGAAGTTTCCTGGATCACGGGACCCCGGCAGTGGCGGGCTGCACAGGCTCCCAGGAGGGGAGGTGTGGATAGTGACCTGTGCTCACACACAGGCTTCTTGATGGCGGCAGCAGCAGCCTTAGCATTTTACGCCCGTCTCTGGGGTCCGCGCTGATAGCCACAGCTCGCACCCGTCTCTGGAGTTCGTTTAGGCAGTGCTCTGGATCCCCTCTCCTCACGCACCCCAAAACAATGGCTTCTTGCCTCTTTGTTAGCTCCAGACGTTTTCCTGGACTCCCTCCCAGCTAGCTGTGGTGCACTAGCCCCCTTCAGGCTGGGTTCACGCAGCCAACCCCAGTCCTCTCCCTGGGATCCGACTGAAGCCCGAGCCTCAGCTCCCAGGCCCCACCGGCCCCGGCAGGTGAGGAGACAAGCCTCTCAGGCTGGTGAGTGCTGGTCGGCACTGATCCTCTGTGCAGGAATCTCTCAGCTTTGCCCTCTGCACCCCAGTTGCTGCTCTCTCTTCTGTGGCTCTGAAGCTTCCCCCACGCCCATCCTCCCGTCTCTTCCAGTGAAGGCCTTTCCTAGTGTGTGGAAGGTTTTCCTCCTTCACAGCTTCCTCCCTGAGGTGCAGGTCCCGTCCCTATTCTTTTGTCTCTGTTTTTTCTTTTTTCTTTTACCCTACCCAGGTACGTGAGGAGTTTCTTGCCTTTTGGGAATTCTGAGGTCTTCTCCCAGCATTCAGTAGGTGTTCTGTAGGAGCTGTTCCACATGTAGATGTATTTTTGATGTATTTGTGGGGAGGAAGGTGATCTCCACGTGTCACTCCTCCACCATCTTGAAGTTATCCAAGGTAGAATTTCTAAGAGATGAAAAAAGGAGCCACTAGACAGTCTGCCACTTCTATAGAGTCTGGTAAAGGCATTTAAGATTTCTTCCACTGAGTCACTCTGTATGCACTTATTGTTTGTCTCTGGAAAGGGAAGGAGGAAACGAAAGAGAAAAAGTGAAAAGAAAAGAAAAGAAAGAAAAAGGAAGGTAACAAGAGGAGAAACGGATGTTTGGAAAGTGATTTATAACTATTTCACTTAATCAAATGTTGACATACTGAACATCTTCCAGGCACTGGTCTAGGTGATAGGAAGAGAAAACCAAGTCCTGACTTTTGTGGAGTTTATGTTTGTGAGGAAAGAGAGACACTAAACAAATGAAGAGTAATTTCTGGGCCATGATTATTTCCATGAAGAAATAAAAGTTGGTCTAAACGGCTAGAGCATGGTGCCGGGCGAGGCGCACTGTTTCATGTAGGGTGGTCAAGAAGGCTTCTCTGAGAAGGGGACTTTTACACAGAGAGTCGAGCAAAATAAGGGACAAAAGCTTGTGGGTATCTGGAGAGTAGGCATTCCAGGGAAGAGGGAAATGTGCCCACAGAAGCCTTGAGATAGCAACTTGCTTGGCAAGCCTGAGGAGCAGTGAGGAGAGCAGCATGGCTGGAGCCATGGGAGCAGTGGGGCATTGGAGGGATCGAGACAGGGAGGTAACTGGGTGAAAGCTGGGTGAGTTTTTGGAGCTAAATTAAGTCCACTCTACTTAACCTTTCTCACCATTGGCTGTTATTTCTAGTTTTCTACGATGCATATACAATGCATAATACTCATGCTTAGAAAACAGTCAAAAGGGTTGGCATCAGATGTAGGTTGCTGTGTTCTTTTTAAGACCCAACTCTATCTATTGATTTTCAGATGAGGTGACCTATGATTTCACTCCAGACTGCCTATGCCAGAGGCCATCATACTCACAGATTGTTCATAATCATGACACATGAGTTTCCTACTCTACAGAAGGGTGTATACAGATGAGAATGGAGTTCTGCCACGTGTATCTTAGCCCCAGGTCTAACATGCAGACATATTGCCCCCTTATTCCAATCTGCTCTGCTTCCTTCTGATTTAACTACAGGCAGTACCATGGACCACATCTACCTCTGATTTCTGCAGGTTGTGGAAAGAGAAAGTAACCACAACCACTGATCATATACATCACAGACATCTGAGTCCTTTCTTTCCTTTCACACACACACCATCTTCATGTGTTCCACAGAGTTGCCCCCCATCAAAAGGTAGAGAAAGGGGCAGAGTCATGGTCCTAAGGCTCCTTACTGGGGTCCTTTTTCTGTGCCGAAAGATGTCATAGGACATTTCAAAACTAAGCTACCTTTTGAGATATGCACTAACAGTCATTTGCAACTTGGATACACAAAACAGCATGACTGCTGTGGTTCATTGTAATTTGTGAGTATTCTGGTCAAACCAAATGCTACCATTCAGGTCATACTATAATACTATTATTGGAATGTTTGCTTGTAGCATGGAAAGAAATGTATTTGCTTTTGGAAATCTCTGAAAATACTGATATAGGACCTGATTTAACAGAACTCTTTAATTCACAGTATTTAAAAGAATGCAGTATTTGAAGCCATTATTCTGTAAAATCTTTCCCATTCCTAGCAAGTAGGTGAGTTCACTCCACCACCATTATAATTTCCTCCTTTGTACACGCTTTGTACATGGTGGGTCTGGCCTCCCTGCTGCTTTGCTGCAACTCCTCAAGCAATAGCCAAGCTTGCTCATTTTCAGGGTCCCCGATTTCCATGACTCATAGAAACTAGCAATTAGAAACACATTGCAGTGTTGGGTCATTTTTCTTTGAGGCCCTGACCAGTAGAGAATTATACTGCAAATCACATTTCCTGGTGTGTTGTCCTTTCTGATTGTAAACAGGCTCAACAGTGCTGCATTGTGTTAACCCACCAGGGTAGGTTGAGAAGCAATCAGAGTGAGTCTAAAAAACACTTGGCAGCAGGCCTAATGAAAAATGGAGTGGACAACCCCTGTCTTCCAGCCATGCTGTGCCCATTGGCACCCAGGTGTCCTGGGGGAGGCGTCCCCATGAAGTCAGCCGCCTCCCAACGGGGGAAGGCGCAAGTGCGCCTTCTGCATTTCAGCAGTATTTTCCTCCCCACATCCTACCAGGTACCTCCGCCACCCTCCCTGCTTCGACTGCTGCTGCGGTAACCACATCCGCAAGAGCCATGTGGCTGACAGGGTCTTGGTGCTCTGGTCAGGTGTCAGGCCTGAGCCTCTGAGGTGGGAGAGCTGAGTTCAAGACGTTGGTCCACCAGAGACCTCCCAGCCCCACGTAATATCAAACGGCGAAAGCTCTTCCACAGATCTCCATCTCCAGTGCTAAAACCCAGCTCCACTCAATGACCAGCAGGCTACAGGGCTGGAAACCCTGTGCTGGACACCCTGTGCCAAACAACTAGCAAGACAGGAACACAACACAACCCATTAGCAGAGAGGCTGCCTAAAATCAAAATAAGTTCACAGACACCCCAAACACACCACTGGTCATGGTCTTGCTCACCAGAAAGACAAGATCCAGCCTCATCCACTGGAACACAGGCACTAGTCCCCTACACCAGGAAGCCTACACAACCCACTGAACCAACCTTAGCCACTGGGGGCAGACACCAAAAACAACGGGAACTATGGACCTGCAGCCTGCGAAAAGGAGACTCCAAACACAGTAAGTTAAGCAAATGAGAAGACAGAGAAATACACAGCAGATGAAGGAGCAAGGTAAAAACCCAAACAAATGAAGAGGAAATAGGCAGTCTACCTGAAAAAGAATTCAGAGTAGTAATAGTAAAGATGATCCAAAATCTTGGAAATAGAATGAAGAAAATACAAGAAGCATTTCACAAGGACCTAGAAGAACTAAAGAGCAAACAAACCATGAGAAAAACACAATAAATAAAACTAAAAATTCTCTAGAAGGAATCAACAGCAGAATAACAGAGAGAGAGGAACGGAAAAGTGACCTGGAACATAAAATAGTGGAAACAACTGCCACAGAGCAGAATAAAGAAAAAAGAATGAAAAGAACTGAGGACAGCCTCAGAGACCTCTGGGACAACATTAAACACACCAACATTCGAATTATAGGGGTCCCAGAAGAAGACAAACAGAAAGGGACTGAGAAAATATTTGAAGAGATTATAGTTAAAAACTTCCCTAATATGGAAAAGGAAATAGCCAAGTCCAGGAAGCACAGAGAGTCCCATACAGGATAAATCCAAGGAGAAACATGCCAAGACACATATTAAGCAAACTATCAAAAATTACATACAAGTTTTAGCCACAGCAGTCAGAGAAGAAAAAGAAATAAAAGGAATCCAAATCGGAAAAGAAAAAGTAAAGCTGTCACTGTTTGCAGATGACATGATACTATACATAGAGAATCCTAAAGATGCTACCAGAAAACTACTAGAGCTAATCAATGAATTTGGTAATATAGCAGGATACAAAATTAACGCACAGAAATCTCTAGCATTCCTATACACTACTGACAAAAAATATGAAAGTGAAATTAAGAAAACACTCCCATTTACCATTGCAACAAAAAGAATAAAATACCTAGGAATAAATCTACCTAAGGAGACAAAAGACTTGTATGCAGAAAATTATAAGACACTGATGAAAGAAATTAAAGATGATACAAACAGATGGAGAGATATACCATGTTCTTGGATTGGAAGAATCAACATTGTGAAAATGAATCTACTACCCAAAGCAATCTACAGATTCAATGCAATTCCTATGAGACTACCACTGGTATTTTTCACAGAACTAGAACAAAAAAATTCACAATTTGTATGGAAACACAAAAGACCCCGAATAGCCAAAGCAATCTTGAGAACGAAAAACGGAGCTGGAGGAATCAGGCTCCCTGACTTCAGACTATACTACAAAGCTACAGTAATCAAGACAGTATGGTACTGGCACAAAAACAGAAAGATCAATGGAACAGGATAGACAGCCCAGAGATAAACCCACGCACATATGGACACCTTATCTTTGATAAAGGTGGCAGGAATGTACAGTGGAGAAAGGACAGCCTCTTCAATAAGTGGTGCTGGGAAAACTGGACAGGTACATGTAAAAGTATGAGATTAGATCACTCCCTAACACCATACACAAAAATAAGCTCAAAATGGATAAAAGACCTAAATGTAAGGCCAGAAACTATCAAACTCTTAGAGGAAAACATAGGCAGAGCACTCTATGACATAAATCACAGCAAGATCCTTTCTGACCCACCTCCTAGAGAAATGGAAATAAAAACAAAAATAAACAAATGGGACCTAATGAAACCTCAAAGCTTTTGCCCAGCAAAGGAAACCATAAACAAGACCAAAAGACAACCCTCAGAATGGGAGAAAATATTTGCAAATGAAGCAACTGACAGAGGATTAATCTCCAAAATTTACAAGCAGCTCATGCAGCTCAATAACAAAAAAACAAACAACCCAATCCAAAAACGGGCAGAAGACCTAAGTAGACATTTCTCCAAAGAAGATATACAGACTGCCAACAAACACATGAAAGGATGCTCAACATCACTAATCATTAGAGAAATGCAAATCAAAACTACAATGAGATATCATCTCACACCAGTCAGAATGACCATCATCAAAAAATCTAGAAACAATAAATGCTGGAGAGGGTGTGGAGAAAAGGGAACACTCTTGCACTGCTGGTGGGAATGTGAATTGGTTCAGCCACTATGGAGAACAGTATGGAGGTTCCTTAAAAAACTACAAATAGCACTACCATATGACCCAGCAATCCCACTACTGGGCATATACCCTGAGAAAACCAAAATTCAAAAAGAGTCATGTACCAAAATGTTCATTGCAGCTCTATTTACAATAGCCCAGAGATGGAAACAACCTAAGTGCCCATCATCGGATGAATGGATAAAGAAGATGTGGCACATATATACAATGGAATATTACTCAGCCATAAAAAGAAACGAAATTGAGCTATTTGTAATGAGGTGGATAGACCTAGAGTCTGTCATACAGAGTGAAGTAAGTCAGAAAGAGAAAGACAAATGCCGTATGCTAACACATATATATGGAATTTAAGAAAAAAAAATGTCATGAGGAACCTAGGGGTAAGACACAGACCTACTGGAGAACGGACTTGAGGATATGGGGAGGGGGAAGGGTGAGCTGTGACAGGGCGAGAGAGAGGCATGGACATGTATACACTAACAAACGTAAGGTAGATAGCTAGTGGGAAGCAGCCGCATGGCACAGGGATATCGGCTCGGTGCTTTGTGACCGCCTGGAGGGGTGGGATAGGGAGGGTGGGAGGGAGGGAGACGCAAGAGGGAAGAGATATGGGAACATATGTATATGTATAACTGATTCACTTCGTTATAAAGCAGAAACTAACACACCATTGTAAAGCAATTACACCCCAATAAAGATGTTAAAAAAAAAATGTGGCACATATATACAATGGAATATTACTCATCCATAAAAAGAAACGAAATTGAGTTATTTGTAGTGAGGTAGATGGACCTAGAGTCTGTCATACAGAGTGAAGTAAGTCAGAGAGAGAAAAAGAAATACCGTATGCTAACACATGTATGTGGAATTTTTTAAAAAATGGTTCTGAAAAACCTAGGGGCGGGACAGGAATAAAGACGGAGAAGTAGAGAATGGACTTGAGGACCGGGGGAAGGGGACGGGTAAGCTGGGACTAAGTGAGAGAGTGGCATGGACATATATACACTACCAAATGTAAAATAGATAGCTAGTGGGAAGTAGCCACATAGCACAGGGAGATATGCTCGGTGCTTTGTGACCACCTAGGGGGGTTTGATAGAGAGGGTGAGAGGGAGATGCAAGAGAGATGTGATATGGGGATATATGAATACATATAGCTGATTCACTTTGTTATACAGCAGAAACTAATACAACAAAGTAAAGCAATTATACTCCAATAAAGTTTTTATTTTTTAAAAAAAAAAAAAGAAAACTGGTGTGGACCTAAAAACTTTTAATAGACGCTTTTTCTTTTTGTAGTTTCTTGCAGTTTGGTTTTTATTAATATCAGGCAATTGGGGACTTTTAAAGCCATTTACTCTGTATTTGAATTCTCATTGAGTGAGAGTTGCAAGGTAGAGCAAGTGTCTGGTGGCTGTTAACTGAGTCATGGGTCATTGAAAATGTAGTGTGCAGAATTGAATTTTGATTTCTTGAAAATGAGTCATTAACTTTTGGACCACATGCTCCTCTGTTCCCAGGAATGGAGTGACAGGGGCTCAATGCCTGTTCTTTCCAAAGCGTTGCATTTTCCTTGTCCCACCCACTTGAGTTTTGATGCTCTTTGAATTATGGTGTTTGATCTCTGTTCCTAAGGATTGAAGATTCTACCCATTCTTTCTTTGGATGAGTTGCTCCTGGCTGATGACTCTCGAATTGAAAATGATGTTTCCCCTGTGAACGTCCTAAGTTTAAATTCAGTGTTCTTCATATGGTCAGTGACTCACGTGTGGATAGCTAGTATGATTTATGGAGTTTTGCTGTCTGCAAAGTAAAATTTTCTCGTGGCCCTTGGGGAAGACGCTCAGAGAGACCCATCCCCTAGACTGCGCTGGACCAGTTGACAGAATCAGGAGATGAAGTTCTCTCTGCTTTCTTCCAAATGACTTGGATTAATAGTGGTGTTGTTTTCCATACCGAAGCCCAATTACATGGTGGAAGATTTTTAGTAATTGGGCCCTTTGGATTTTAAATCTTCTCAGGTCAGTGCCCACGAGGAAAGCCTTCGGTAGGAAGGACCCTGGGGCTTTGCACAGAAGGTAAATCTGATTTATAGGTGGACCTGGCATTACGTCTGTCACAAATACATTACGAATGGGCATTATACATTTTCTAACACACAAATCAACTCCCCCTGGCAAATTATCCCTCCTCCTAATGGATTACACCATTGGAAGTTCCTCATAATATTCATCCTAAGTTTTCACTTTTCTTAGTTTCATTACATTGATGAGTATATCCTTTTGCCTACGTCTTAGGGATGTTAGGTATATTAGGCTGAAGTTTATAAAATCACCTTACAATTCTCCATCTGGGCCCACTAAAATAGTAAAAAGCAGTTGTAGATAATACATGGATGCTGATTTCTGTTCAACATTTATACTGTACTGGGGCACAAGGAATACACCTTTAAGTAGATAAACATTTTTCTTCTTAAATATGGGAAGTCATCTAAATAGCACTCAACCAGCTTTTCAGTTGTTTAGCTGCCATTAAGTTAGGATTTTGTTTCTTTGCTTAGAGAGAACCATGTCCAGTGTTGGTTTCCTTTTTCTTTTTCTCTATCTTTTCCCTGTCTGCCAACCTCTTGCTACATGATGCTTCCCTACAGACTCTGGATCTTTACTTTTCGGGAGAAACTGTACCTGGACTGGCCTGTCTCTGAACACAGAAGCCAGAGATGCTTTCAGACTCGAAAACACAATGATGGGGCCTTCCACCACAAAATGGAGCTAAATCTGGGATTGCACTCGTTTTGGAAAACCAACAATAGACTGTGGTAGGACCTCTAACAGAATGGCTGAGGTCAGCAGGTAGGGATGGACTCACTACCCATGCACAGAGCCTGTTCTGCCCTGGGAAAGGACCCAGCTGTCATCCTCTCCCCATCCAGTCTGTAGGAGTGCACACACAAGGGGTCGGTATTTTTGTGTGATCCCAAACAGTTCAGTAATGTTGTAATAAAATGCACACTTCACATCTGTACTGTGAAATTCCTAAACCATAATGAATACTGCTTCTTGGCTTCACTTCGTGCAGTGGAATTAATGTTCCCTCATGAATTGGAGCGTGGTACTCACTTGTTAACAGCCTCTTGAGGTAGGCCAGCTAGGCTAATCCAAGTCTGTTTTCCGTGGGTAGTCTAGGATTACATGTTTCTCTGCCTGCCTGTGTTACATCTCACCTTCAAGATTACTTGTTTCATTTAACTGGTTCATTCTTTTCATCATCCAGCCTTTACTGAGCATGAAGTATGTGCAGGACAAGTGTTAGCAAAGGTCATTGTACAGGATCATTATAAAATAATAATCTAGATAGTTATTTTAAAAGATATAATCTAGACTCTCGGAAAATAGGAAGTGACTAGCTCTGTTAAGAGCTTCCCAGAGGACTTGGTAGTGGGAGAAAAGGGCAAAGGGAAAAGCTGAGGCAGGGTGTGGAAGTGTGAGCGTGCATGGGGGTCAGGGAAGGACCAATGGTGGAGAAGGGCATATGTGGGGTATGTGAGGATGAAGTAGCCGGAAATGGGGCTGCAAACATGATGATGATACTGATAACAGTAGACTATGAAAGGCTTGGATGCCATATTCAGGAATGTAAACTTTATCCTAGTCATTGAGCAGTTTCTGTGTAGAGTAGTGAGATGATTATATGTATGTGTGTATAAATATACATATTCACACATGTAAATATGCACACACACACATACATACATATATCATCCTTTTAAATGCGACATCATTCCAGCCACTCATC
>NW_020837946.1:30091795-30178060 GCF_003676395.1 Aethalodelphis obliquidens | reverse complement strand
CTCTCTCTCTCTCTCTCTCTTTTCTTTTTCTCTCTACTCACTCTCTTACTCTCTTTCCCAGAACTGTTTTTGGACCACTAGTACTGAAGAAGATTCCATTAGTTTAGCCAGGGCAAGTCAGAGGATCACGGAAATGACCCCTACAGAGCAGGAAAGAGATTCTCTCCAGGTATTTTTCTTACCAAAAGAAAGGTCAGGTTCACTGTAACTACAGCAACAATAAGAACAACTATGATTTATTGAACATATAAGTATACTGTGTATGTAAGACATGTATTATGTGGTTTACATGTCTCCTACCATTTAGTCCTTACAGTAACCATCTGAGGTGGGTACTATTTTTTTTTTTTTTTTTTTTTTGGTACGCGGGCCTCTCACAGCTGTGGCCTCTCCCGTTGCGGAGCACAGGCTCCGGACGCGCAGGCGCAGCGGCCATGGCTCACGGGCCCAGCTGCTCCGCGGCATGTGGGGTCTTCCCGGACCGGGGCACAAACCCGTGTCCCCTGCATCGGCAGGCGGACCCTCAACCGCTGCGCCACCAGGGAAGCCCTGAGGTGGGTACTATTATTAGCCCTGTTTTACAGGTGAGAAAACTGAGGCTCAGAAGTTAGCTTGCTCAAGGTCACGCAGCAGATAATGGAATTCAAGCCCAGCCGGTCTGTTCTGGAGTAGCTGCTCCTGACCACCACGCCACAAGCTGTGCGGGCTATAGGGACCATGGCCTCTCAGTGTCCAATTAGAAACTTTTTGCAAGTCAGTTTCTGGTTAGAATGGAGGGACGCGGCGCGCTGTAGGAATGATGGTGTTTTTTAGGATTGTCTTACTGTTGTGCCTCCCTCTTTGAGCAAATAGTCTTACAAGGAATGTGTAACACCTGCCTTTCTCTTGGTCAGCGTAGTGGCATGGATGAGTCCGATGCTGTATGAGAACATCCTCTGATCATTGTAAAATCCTTTATTGATATCGTATCTGTTGATAGTCATTCTAAATGTATGTAGGAACTAGACAGCAAGCACATTTACAAACAGGACAGATATTTTGAAAATTACTATCGGCCCCCGAAGGGTCGGCCTCGAGAGTAGATGTGTGCACAGCCCCTCCAAGCCCAGGGTCAGGTGCCCATCAGCACCCAGGCCCCGAAGCCAGCCCTTGCTGATCGCCCTGTCCCCCCAGATTTTTTACCCGGTGGAAGCACAGCTGTCACAGTTAATGACCAGCTGTTTTTTATTTTAACAATGGCTATTAAAGCCCCCACACAAGTATTGTTTCTGTACTATTCCCTCAGCAACTTTGGTACCTGGTTCTCAAGCTTTAATCAGGTCACTGAACACTGTCTCCAAACCTGAGCCCCTCCCCCCTCCCCCAGGTCATCACGCAGAGTGAGTGCTTCCGGCTCAAGTGGCGCTGTCAGATCTCTGCTGGGTGGACTTCACAGAGAAGGCAGAGGAAGGTTAGACGGGGCTCAGGTGGAGTGTTTCTAAAGCCATCTTAGGCAAAGGATGTAGACTTCGGCTATTTCCAAAGCAGCTTAGAAACAGAGGGGAAAACAATCTTGGTACTGGTCTTCCTGTATCAGAACTTTGCTCGTTGTAGTGTCAGTATTCAGCATACAGCGAAGCCCAGGAAAGGACCCGAGGACCTCTTTAACCACTCGGTGCCTCCTCCCTGGTATGGGACTACTGTGGTACCATCATGCTACGTTCATCTCTTGGCTCCTATGAGAAACTTGAGCTGATTTTTATTGTTGTTGCTCTCTGTATGTTTGCACCATTTTATATCCTAAGCTGAGTTCTTGATCTTGCAGCAGCATACTAAAAAGCAGTGTGAACTGGCAGGTTTGGGGTATGGTTTGCAGCTGGTCTATCACTTCCTCTTACTGGAAGCTTCAGCTTCAAATGTGATACAACTATCATAGTTTACAGGACCTGAGCTTATATTTGCATCTTTTTAAAAATATTCTCTTTCCGCATTAATTTTTTGGTAGATGAATAGTCCAATACACTCATTTTATACACTTTCTCGTCTTGGTATAAATTCATATGGTCCGGTGCTATTGAAATCAGAGCACCGGACCTGATTTCTAAGCACCGAGGTCTAAGCGCTTTGGACAGTTTTTGGAGATTGAAAACGATGACCAAGTGAATGCAGCCCTGGGTTACAGTAATATCTCTAACCATCCCCTTTACACTCATTGTCATTATTTAGGTTAAAATGTGTATGGAAGCCACAGTGGTTTTTCAGCATGCACAGATTACTGCAGAAACTTCCTCTATTAATGGAAATTATTAGAGGATGGAAATGGTACTTGAACAGCAAGAATGATATTAATTATGGGAAAAGCAGTTGTATCTGGCAGTTGGCAAGCATGCGTTATTCTTCAGCTCTCTTCCATGGGTTTGTGTCCAGCCAGCATTAGAAATCCAAAAGCTTTTTATTTTGGCAAAGTGTTCACAGCATTTGGACTTCTCGCATCTAGATAAAAGATAATTTGGAAAGAAATTATGTTGATGAAATTGAAGAATTCAGTAATGAGTTCTGTGTAGATGAATCAATGCCCAATTAAATGATTATATCAAATCCAACTTTAAAATGACCACATTTTAAAGAGTTTGAAAGTAAGATGCTATACATCTAATCAGAAGAACAAAGTCCTGTTACTCAGCCTGGTAGGGGAATGGACTATTCTGATTGGTCCAATAGTTTGATTAATGGAAACTTAGGACAGGAATTACCTGTATGCTGAGAATGAGAATAGTTTGCAATAACCTAGCTTATTTTCATTCCATAGTTCCCTTTCCTTTTTTGCAACTTTTCTCTGTTTCTCAGGGTTTTTTTTTTCTTCCTTTTTCCCTGTCTACACCCCTTTTTCAAGGCTTTCTTCTCTGTTTATCACTGTTTTAATGTTCTCACCACCCTCTACAAAATCTGTTTTTCTTTCCCACTGCTACTTTCACCACTTCTTGTCCCTTCACAGCAGTGAATACAACCAATCAGAGCAACATTTGTTCCTTCATTCATTCACTCAATTAGCATTTACTGAGCCCTTGCCATGTTTAAGGCACTAACTTGACTGCTGGAAGAGCTACCAAAACTACATAAGTAGACACCTTGCCATCAGCACAAAAGTGCATTCTTGGGATCCGTAAAATGCCCAGTGCAATCAGATCGTTGAGCATATATGACCGGAACAACATAAAGCTGGAAAATTAGATGGCTGTCAGTTACTGAGAGCCTTTATTCACTAGTTAATAGAAAACCATTGACAGGGTGTGTGTGTTTGGTTTCGTTGTTCAAATTAGGTTTCGACACAAGAACATCAATTTTTCAGAAAGTCATCTGTTTAGTTCTTCCTTTCTCCTCCTCTCGTCTTCATTCATCTTCCTAGAACTGAATTCTGCTGGTATAGCCGTCGGTTGCAAAATAATTTTGTTAATATAAGTGTAGGGCTATTGTGTGTCTGATTCCAGCATTAATGGTAGCGTGGGTCTGGTAACTTTGTGAAGCTGCACGTTGAGGTACATGTTTAGATCAACAGTGATTATTCCCAGTGTGCCCAGTAATTTATTCTATCAGATAAGCTTCCCCTACTAGTGTACTAGTATTATTTTTGAGCTATTAGAATCTTTTCTAAGCAATTACATACTTCAGGTTCCTAATGGTTTTGATTTATACTCCAGATTCAAGTTTAAATCTCAACTATAAGAATGTTTCTAGGTTGTTTTTTTGGTTTTTTTTAAAGAAATGAAAATAAATCAGGACTAAATAAACAAAAGAGCTTGGGACTTCTCTGGTGGCGCAGTGGTTAAGAATCCGCCTGCCGATGCAGGGGACACAGGTTTGAGCCCTGGTCCTGGAAGATCCCACATGCTGCTGAGCAACTAAGCCCGTGTGCCACAACTACTGAGCCTGCACTCTAGAGCCCATTAGCCACAACTACTGAGCCCGTGTGCCACAATTACTGAAGCCTGTGCTCTGCAACAAAGAAAAGCCACTGCAATGAGAAGCCCGCACACCGCAACAAAGAGTAGCCCCCTGCTCACCGCAACTAGAGAAAGCCCACGTGCAGCAATGAAGACCCAACACAGCCAAAAATAAATTAATTAATTAACAAAAGAGCTTGAAAGGTGCAGTCTTAATAAGACTTAACCAAAGGACAGATGTCATAAAACTTCCTTAAAAACATTTTGATAGTATGTATCCTATTATTTCACAGGTCTGGTTCAAAAAACTAGGTAGCCATTAGGGAAACATTAATTTTTTTGTGTTAACTGCTACTGAGTAGATGTTTGAGACTTCTGTTTCATTGACTCAATAAATATTAATGAACAAGGTGATATGCCAGGCCTTGAGAATGTAATGGCTCAAAAAAGAGGCATTGTCTCAATTCTAATGAAGCTTGCAATCTGATGTCTTGTGTAAACCAAATTAATAGACTGACACCATTCATGAGTACTGAAAAAAAACCTGTAATACAGCAGGATATTTTTAACAAAAATAACCTTTTATTAAGTTATTTTTATTAAAAATTATTTGTGCTATAACAAAAAATTAACATGTATACGTATATTAATGCCTCCAGCTTTTTTTTTTTTTTTTTTTTTTTGCGGTGTGCGGGCCTCTCACTGTTGTGGCCTCTCCCGTTGCGGAGCACAGGCTCCGGACGCGCAGGCTCAGCGGCCATGGCTCACAAGCCCAGCCGCTCCGCGGCATGTGGGATCCTCCCGGACCGGGGCACGAACCCACGTCGCCTGCATCGGCAGGAGGACTCTCAACCACTGTGCCACCAGGGAAGCCCCCTCCAGCTATTTTAAATAAATATCACTAGGCAATTGGGGTTCAGCTGTATGGCTATGATGACCATAAGCACATTCAGAGTGCTCACAGTCATAATTTCACGTGTTCCATCTCACTGCCAACATAGGTTTATTTCAACTTTCAGGTCTGATGCCTCAGTTCTTTGTTTAAGAAACAGAGCAACAGTAACTATAATGATCACTTCTAACATATGAGGCAGCATTAAGAGTGAGACAAGCACTACTTTGGGGTCAGGCAGATCTCAGTTTGGATCTTGTCTTTGCCACCGTATGACCCTTTGGGCAAGTTGCTTTAACATCCTCTGAACTCTAGTTTCCCCGCGTGTAAAATGAGGCAGAAATGGAAATGGTCACATTGATTTTAACGCATGATACTGATTGTAGAGTGTTCCAGAGAATCTTTTCTTTCTAGTAACTATAATGGGAGTGATTTGAACTTGCCCACTGACTAAACTATTAAAAAAATTCTGAAGAGCTTAACATTTTGCATATATTTACATTGTTTAGTCTTTATAAATGCAAGTATATTTTAAATATGCTAGAGAGCTTTAGTCAATGAATATCCTTTATAAGACTTAATAGTTACAAGAGATAGTGTGAACTCATAAGGAATAATGTGAACAAACTATTATCATTTTCAGATTTAGTCATATTTTGAAGGTCAACTTTGTTTCTTTTAGGATGTGTAAAGAAGGTTGTCACAGAGTACAATAAACTAAAACAGCAGAGGAGTAAATAACTCACATGTTATATCCAAGAAACAATTGGAAACCAAATTCAATAAGTACTGGGTATTAGAACCTAGTGATTACTGTAACTAACCAAAACTCCACCTAAGTTCTTTTATTCTGTTCCTGGAAAATACAGGACAGGTGTGAACAGACAGATTTCTTGGGGAATGCTTTTCCTAATACCTTTTTTTTCATCTTTTCATCAGACCTTTGTCTTCTGCCAAGTAAGATGTCAGTCAGTGTTATATGTCAGTCAGTGTTACAAGATCTCTTTTTGTAGGTAGACAGATGGGAAAAGGAAATGAGGAGTGGTGTCTGGCTCTTTAATTAAAGATGTAGAGCCAGAGTTTGCTCTTCAAGCTTATTGGCAAGACACATATGCACACATGTACACACGCACACACACACATACACTAACGCACAAAGTGCATCTGATAGATGAAGCCAAGTTTGTAAATTGTATCCACAATCATAGTTTCTATGGTAACTGTATCTTAGGCCCAGACACAAACAGAGCTGGGCAGGAGATGTCTGATTTTATTTTCTCCAAAGATAATCAGAAGAGAGATCATTCAGGCTGTTGCCCAATGTGTACATATCTATATGTGTACATATGTATATGTGTACATTTGTATATGTGTACATATGTATATGTATATGGCTAGAACTTGGATGGTGCTAGCATGAGATTTAATGCTTAAATCCCAATAAATGTGTTATAACTTTATAATGTTGCAGATTGCTTTGCTATCTTTGTCATTCAGCTTTAAAATAACTATGTACATACGTATAGTTACTATATTAATAAGGTGTAATTGGTTAACATAATGTGGAAACTATATACAAGATAACTTTTATATATGTGTGTAGGTTAGAAGGGACTTTAAGGATTTATGTTTTAACTCCAACATTTTACAAGGGAGGAAAATATAGGCACAAAATGGTTAAAAGGCTTATCCAAGAGTTATTTTAAAAATATTTTTATTTGCTGTATTTTCTAAACTAGCAGATGTTCTAAGCAAGTCTATAAGCTGAATACCCAGTTATTTGACAAAATTACTGAAATTAAATTAGAGAAAATAAACACTTCAGAAATAATGGTTTGAACGAGTGTGTGTACTTTGGCTTCTCTAGATAGCATATTTGTAAATACATATCTCAGGAATAATATTACTTCACATTGCAAAAGGGAAATAATTAAGCAGCTTATTTTAATTAGTTTATTTTTGTTTAGATGGAATATTGTCAGTTGCCCTTCCTCCAAACATGTAGCATTTTAGCAGAGTGTCTGAATATTAGAAGATTCTCAAAGCCAAGTTTATAACTTTTTAGATGTTTTTATTGAGTTGATTCCTTTAAAAACCTTCCAGCCAAACCTATAGCTAGGTAAAAGCAATGTAATTAAAAGAAAGCTTCTGGAAACTGCTCAAAAATATCTGTCATGTTACCAACTTGAAATGAAAGGCATATTTCCTAAAATGGCATCTACATTTTTATACTTTGCATTTTAATCTTATGATGTGTCTGGCAGCGTGAAACTCATTCTTGGGTAATGGGTCTGAGTAAGACATATTTGTAAGTGAGGATGTTATGTGTAGGTGAAAAAGCTGTGTTGCACCTTTGCACAGCCTTTCCATCACAGCAGCTTTTAAATTTCCTCAGGAAAATTGACTTATGGGACATAAATTACAACATTGGCAAAAATGTGTCCTGACCTGTAGGAATAGGAAAACATGTTAATTTTGAATTGTTTCCACTTTTTATCATCAGATATTTGATTTATCCTTTTATTTTTAATGAATTGTTTAGAAACGTTTGAAAGGGCATTAAATCTTCCCCTCTTCCATTAATCTGCAAATGGCGGAAACAGGGGTGTTAAATGGCCTCTTTAGTATATTGCTTTATGAAACTGCTGATTCTTGCAATGCCGGGCTACAAATACACACTAATTTAAGGAACACTGAATGTAAGTGGCAAGCTCCTTGCTTTTGTAGCGAAAAGACTAATAGCTTTATTTTAACAAGGCTCTTAACACCCCAGCCAGCAGCAGGCACTGAGTGAATGAAATTGGGAGAACTCCCATGGACTAAAAGCATCCCCCTGCTCGCCCCCCGCCCCCAAACACCAAGCCCTCCTGATAGGCTGTCATAAGCTGTCATAATCCAAATAAAGAAGACCGCCATGTGCAAGGCATACCAAGGTATGAGCTCTTCACGTTGTTTTGAATGAGCTCTCTGAAGTTTCACTTCCTGAGCAGCAGAGAGATAAATATGCCCAAAATCCAAGCATAAGTTCTAACATTACATTGTTGTGGAAAAGACTATGTTTCTGTTATGGCTTAAGTCAAGATTATTCCTATCAGATGTATATTTAGGTCATTACATTAAAAAAAAAAAAACCTGCATGATACCAAGTGAGATAAAGGGCTTCTTTAAAAAAAATTAATTGGATCAAAGCCGCTGACCTTATGTTTTTGTGATGTGAGACATTACCTAATATGGAGTTCTTCAAGGAGACGCATTTCTGAGCCTTGTTGAGCACAGAGCAAAATGAGAAATGAGCTTATAAATGCCTCTGCCAGTTCTCTCTCCCCTCACTCCCTCCAAAAGTGGCTTGACTTCCTAAGGACCCGACTAAAACTTATAATTAGTTTCTCTTTGGCAACCCTCTAGCTGCAGTTTCCTACTTTCAGTTCACAGCTATTTGTAAGAATCTTTGTCCCCAACACAATAATCTGTATTGCCACCATTTCTGATTGGGATAGTAAAAGTGATCAAATTACAGGAGGAGATTAGATAAGTTATGATTTATCCATAAATCTTATATAGCTATTAAAATTCACGTTTGTGGAAACATATCTACTAGCACAGGAAAACACCAGTAGTAAATAGTTGGGAAAATTTTCTGTATACCATTAAAATATGTATATATTTGTAAATGTTAACAGAGGTCATCTTTGGGTGACTTAGGGAGAAAAAAATAGGTAAATCTGTTTTTTAAATAATGGAACGCAAATGTATTGCTCTCATCTCCCTTGACTAACCGTGTGTCCCTGAGCAGGAAATGACTTTTCTCATCTCTGTGTCTTAGGGTACTTAGCATACGACTCTAATATTTAGAGTCACTAACAAATGTTTATTTACTTGAAAGTATTAATCTCATTTTCTGAGCATGATAGCATAAGACAGTGCAACCAGTGGGTGTTTATCTATTAGAAAACTGTAAAGATTTTCAACACCATAGAGTCTGGCTTTCAATAGAGCACCAAGCAACATCTCATTGCCAATTCCCACACAGCCTTTTACAGACTTTCTATCAGTCAATGTTCAGTTGCAGAGAACAATACACACTCTAGCTAGCTTAAGCAGGAACAAATTTATTACACCATGTTAACAGGCTTACAGAATCATAAGGAAGGCTAGGAAACAAATTCTTAGATAAGCTTTCAGGAATGACTTCCCAAACCACACAATAGAACTAGGCTACTCAGGGAGCTTCTGCCATTTCTTTGAGGAAGGTTTTGGCTCCACAAGCCACACAATAATGCCTATATCAGAAGCCACCATAATTAGGAAGGTGCCACAAACAGGAATTCACCTTTAGTGCCACCAGCTCCAAAGCTAGCTATGAAAGCTACACTCCACCCCCAGAAACTAGCAATGGCACATCTGCTAACACTGCCATGGGAAAACCAAGCACACCTTTGGACGTTCTTGCCAGAATCAACAGTGGAAGCATAGCCACTGCCTCAACTCCATTTCTCAAATGACATGGCCCACCTTAAATCACACCCAGAACATTGACTACAAGGGAATTCTGGGAAAGGTAGTTTTCGGCTTTCCAGGCTCTATGGTTCAGAGTGACCCTCGACAAGGAGGGAGGATTGAGTAAAGCTCTCCAACACACCATATGAGCCACAGATCTTGTCTTACTGAAGCTCTTGGCTGCTTTTGACACTGTGAACCACTCCCTCTTTTGTGGAATTCTTTTCCCTTAATTCCTGTGAATGTTCTCTCCTTGCTCTCTTCTTGACCAACAACTTTTACTCAGAATCCCTCCTGGGTTCAACTTTTTTTTTTTTTGCCTGCCCCTTAAATTATGGTATTTCTAAGATTATTATTGGCATTCTCTCCTTTCATCACATGTCTTTTCTTCTACTCTGTCACTGTAGATTCTTCCTGGGCAGTCTAATTCTTTTCCAAGGTTTCAGGCACCAACTATAGACTGAATGTTTCTCAATTCTACACCTCTAGTCCAGATTTTTCTTCGGCATTGCAAACTTTTATACTCAATTATCTCTCAGGCATTTCCATCAGATGTCCCAACTCAAGCTTAATATATCTAAGTGTTCCCTCCTCCAACCCCTACCCCTACCCCCTAAATCTGTTCTTTTAGTCCCATCTCGGCAACAGTTATCAGATTCACCTAGTTGCTAAGTTCAGAAACTTAGGCATGATTCCAGACACATCCTTCCCATTAATTCTCAGTCAGTTGTATTAAATTTACCCTCTTAACATCTTTATGATGCTCCCTTGTCTCCATCCTTTTGAATAGCCTCTTGTTTAGGCCTTTATCATCTCTGACTTAGACTGTCACGGGAACCTCCATACTATGGCAAGAATAATCTCTCTAACTGTTCAATATGTGCTATCACTTATGGAATATCACTTCTCAGTGGGTTCACCATCAACTAATGGTAAAATCAAGTTCCTTGGCATGAGCTCCTCCAAGACCCAGTCTATGGCAGTTTCTCCAGAGCTTGGAGTCTGGGATCAGACAGAGCTGAACATTGTCTCAGATATGCCGTGTCCTAGCTGTATGACCTTAGGCAACTGCTCAGTTTTCTCACGTGCAAAATTGGGCAACCATTGGGGATATTTGGGAGGAATGAATGGGCTAATGCAAATAAAACATTTAGCCTTGTGCTTGGCACTCAATAAGGGCCAAATAAGTGTTAAATTGTAGTAATCAAAGAAGTACTAAAAAATGGAGGGAGAGTCCGTGTTGGATAGTCTATGTTCTTGGGTAGACTCAATATTGTCTATATGTCAGTTCTTCCCAGCTTGATCTATATATTCAATGTACTCCCAATCAAAATCCCAGCAAGTTACAAACTGATTCTAAAGTTTATGTGGAGAGGCAAAAGTCCCAGAATAGCCAACACAATGTTGAATGAGAAGAACGAAGTTGGAGGACAGACACTACCCAACTTCAAGACTTACCATACAGCTACAGTAATCAAGACAGTATGGTATTGGTGAAAAAATCTACAAATAGATCCGTGGAAGAGAATAGAGAGCCAGAAATAGACCCACAGAAACACAGTCTCAACGGATCTTTGACAAAGTTGCAAAAGCAATATAATAGAGCAAAAATAGTCTTTTCAACAAATGGTGCTAGAACAACTGAACATCCACATGCAAAAAAAAAAAAAGAAGAAGAAGAAAGAAAAGAAGAATCTAAACACAGACCTTATAGTCTTCACAAAAATTATCACAGACCTAATGTAAGATGCAAAACTGTAAAACTCCTAGAAGATAACATTGGAAAAAATCCAAATGACCTTAAATTTGGTGATGACTTTTTAGATGTGACACCAAAAGCATGATCCGTGATATATATGGGAACTCTCTGTACTTTCCTCTCAATTTTGCTACAAACCTAAAACTTCTCTAAAAAATAAAATCTATTTAAAAAAATTGTACTAGTGGCAATAATATTGTTGTAATCATAATAGTAGCACCAGTGATATTGTTGCTACTGTTCCTAATATTCTTTTCCTTAGAGCCTCTGTTTCTTCTTTTACCAAAATGTTGACATTCCCTGGGAACACAGTGCTCCTTTTATGCCTCCATGTTGTTTCACTTTGGTTCTGTCTACTGAGAATGCCTTCTCCTGCTACTCCTACCCCCTCCTCCTCCTAACAAACTCCTCCTCATTCATATTCAAGTTTAAATGAAGCTTCAACACCCCCATGAAGCTGTCTTCAGCTCTCCCAGGTGGACTCTGGTATCTGTTCCTTCAGACTCCCACTACCTCCTTCAGACTGACACTCCAGCGGTGATCTCATTGTACTGTAATTGTTTGCAGGCCTGTCTCTTTTATATTTAAAGCAATGAAGAAATCAAGCTGCTGTTCATTGTTTTGAAAGTGGTACCTAATGTGGCATTAGAATACAGAAGGTGTTCAGTAATTACTAATTGAATGATTGTATTAAAGATGCTGCAGTATTAATAGGGAAACACACAAATACATATACAATTGGTGAAGAATGGAATAATTTTTTAATTGAAGTATAGTTGATTTACAATATTGTGTTAGTTTCAGGTGTACAGCATAATGATTCGGTTATACATATATATGTGTATATCTGTGTTCTCTTTTTGATTCTTTTCCATTATAGTGTATTACAAGATATTGAATCTGTGCTCTACAGCAAATCCTTGTTGTTTATCAATTTTACTCTCATACTCCCAATTTATCCCTCCCCTCCTTCCCCTTTGGTAACCATAAACTTGTTTTCTATGTCTGTGGGTCTGTTTCTGTTTCGTAAATAAGTTCATTTATATCATTTTTTTAGATTCCACATATAAGCAATACCATATGATATTTGTCTTGCTCTGTCTGAATTACTTCACTTAGTATGATAATCTCTAGGTCCTTCCATGTTGCTGCAAATGGCAATATTTCATTCTTTTCTATGGCTGAATAATATTCCACCATATATATGTGTGTGTGTGTGTGTGTGTGTGTGTGTACACACACACACACACACACACACACACACACCCCACATCTTCTTTATCCACTTATCTGTTAGGTTGCTTCCATGTCTTGGCTATTGTAAATAGTGCTGCAGTGAACACTGTGGTGCCTGTATCTTTTTGAATTAGAGCTTTCATCTTTTCCAGATGTATGCCCAGGAGTGAGATTGCTGGATCATATGGTAACCCTATTTTTAGTTTTTTTGAGAAACCTCCATACTGTTTTCAAGAACAGAATAATTTTTGATGTATAAGCATGCCATCCATCTTTTGAAACCTGGCCTTTGCTCTTCTACTTCCATGAAGTTTTTCCAAACACCTTCATCTGTGCTTCTGCTAGTAACATCCTGAATGACATTGGTTCATGCATTGTCCTACATCACTCTTTAATCATTTCATTTCTGATCCTTGTTTTCCCAACAAGACTAAAAGCTGCTTAAGCATAAGGATCATCCTACATTTCACAGAATCTAGCGTGCCAGCAGCTTACCAGAACCACAGCACATGGGCGCTGCCTCCTGAGATCCCAGAATGTTGACTGCCATCATTAGGCCAGGCCAGTTCAGATAACGGCCCTGAAAGTATTAACTTGGAGTTTTGTGGCCACGTGAAAAAAATTAGTTGTAAGTGTCTAAAGCCATCCTAAGGGTACATAAATATGATGTTTTTCTTTTTTTTTAATTTTAATTTTACCCACAGTCTCCTAAAAGACCCACCTCATTCCTTATTCTTCTGTATCTATGGCAACGAAGCATGATGTTTTTATAACAACCACAATTAGTAATCGTCAACATATTTCTGGTATTTACATTAATTCTCCCTCCATAAAACAATAGGTCAAAAACAAAACAAACCTTAGATAGGAGTGACTGGGGACAATACTTCTATCCATCGCTTCTTTTTCTGTGCCATTTATTTATCCCCTAACTGTCTGACACCATCCTTGCCCCTAGTTTTTGTTAAAAAGGTTAGCAGTTTAAATCAGGGCTTTATCCTAATGCAGAGAATTCTGTCTCTCTGTAGTTACTTCTAAAGCTGTAAGTGCAATCTTCATCCTACCTAGGTAGCTATTGGGCTGTCAACCTCTCAGATGACGCCAGGTGCTCCTATGTATTGGTGAAATATAAAGAGGTTTTACAGGGCACACTCCTAAGGGCCTCCTGTAATAACGTGACACCAGGAATAGTCTTTCTTAACTCTAAATGTGCGTATATTCTCGTTTTGCAACACCTCCCCTGACAAACCCTCCCTACACACACCACCCAAGCTGGGATGGTGGTTGCATAGAGAGCTGGGACTTTTCGTAGGAGGAAAATAAATTCCAGCTTGAGTACTACCCAGAAAAATTTCCTCTACAACCTTGACACTGTTACTTCCTGTGCTTATTAGCAAACTCCCCCTTCCCCTCCATTATAAGAGGCCAGGTTTTCTATCTACCCCTTCCATGCGCATTATATGAGAGCTACCCTAGCACAAGAGTGAGGACACAGGTGGCCATAAACCACATGTGTTGACGGGAAGAGGTGAGGAATTGATCAGTCACCGAGTACCTTCAAATACCATGTTCGTCCCATATGTGTCTTTAGTTGGTATGATAGATACAGAAAGACTATATGTAAAGTCTTTAGATTCATGGCACTAACACACTTTATTGAGAACCTACTGGGGCCAGTCACTCAGTGCCCATCAGAATCTCAGAGGCTGGTGGAAGAGACCTGAAGAGAGGTGAACACAGGAAGTACATAGGAAGGGACAAAAACCAATAAAGACCAACACTAGATTGAAAATAGTTTGTCACCTCTCTGTTTATAAGGGAGCGGGCTCGGTGAGGTTCAGGTGATCAGAGAGGGCTTCATAGAAGCTGTGGAAGAGGTAGCTGATTGCCACCGATCCCAGGTAGTAAAGAAAGGTTTCGTGGAAAGTATACACTCTTATCACAGCCAAGAGGAGCCTAAGGAGACGTGATGACTAAATGTAATACGGTGTCCTGAACAGAAAAAAAATCAGATAAAATCTGAATAAACTATGAACTTGAGTGAACAATACTGTATTAATATTGATTTATTAATTGTAAGAAATATACCATAGGAATATGAGATGTTAGTTATAGGGAAACTGGGTGCAAGACTACATGGGAACTCTCTGTACCATCTTCTCAATTTTCCTGCCAGTCTAAAGCTGTTCTGCAAACTAAAGCCTATTTTGAAAGGAAAAAAAAAGCGGTCTTAACAATCTACAGAATACCCCTGGCATGGTGACAGGAGGGAGTCAGTTTGACAATGACCCTTTTTTTTGAAAGAAGTGACTTTGTCGTTAAATGCCATGTTTGTGACTCGATCATCAATTCCTATAACGATGCTGAGTTCTTGCCTGCTTTCCCGTGGTTAATTTTTGGCAGGCAGCAGCAGCATTTGTGCAGTGATTACAATTTTGAGATGCATTGACAGTAACCAGGGTGCATAATGGATCTTCATCTCTAATTACTTTTCTCTCCACAGGTGTCTGGAAAGGGTCCAGATGGGAATGCACACAACCTCCGCTTTGAGGGGATGGAGAGACAGTACGCCTCCTTACCCAGGTAGATCACCATCCCACCCGCACATAAAGTCTTCAGAAAATACACATGAAATAGAAATCTGGCTCTGAAACGGGGAGTATGTTATAATTTTGCCTTACTGCATCTGCCACAGCCCTCGTGCCATCTTCACAACTGTGCTAATAATTGAAACACTTGTGGGTTATTTTTTAAGGGAAGAAAATAGTATATCATGGCAATTGAACATGTCAGCAAGAATATTGGATTCTGAATGGAAATCCTAAGCCATTGCTATAAACATGGTATTGAACAGCCTGTACCCAGCTTAGAGACAATAAAACAGTAAATCCTCTGTCCTAGGAATTACCCACAAGGAAGGGCATGCCAGCCTTAACCCTGGAGCTTCATGTCAAAAAGCAGGGTGTTAAAAAGCAGGAGAGAAATATGAACCTGGAAAGGGGTTCTTTGCTTGATTTAGAACCTGACCGTGTTCTTCGGGCAATAAGCAAATATTGCTGAGAGGCACCGACACAGTGTGGGGAAAAGACAGCTGCGTGGGCAAGTTCGCTTGGTGATTCTGGCCTAACAGGATCCACTTATGCTGTAACTAGACACCCCTGAAAATGAGATACAATTCTCAAAGGTTTGTGCTCTTATCTGTGAGATGAAGAATAATTTTAGTCTGTAATCAATGGCACATGACAAAGAGGAAACCTTTCCAAGATGACATACAGTGCAGTGACTATGGGAGTTGAGTGAGTTGAGAGTGTGAGAATTTGTGGGTTTGAAAACAAAAAACAAAGAAAGGTTAATGCCAGGCAGAAAACTAAAATGTTACAGAATATCTGCTTTTAAAGGAGGGGGTGGTGGGGAGGACCCTAAGTAGATCTTTTCTATCATCATACTGAATTGTTAAAGTGCTAACTCAGAGCTGGGTTACCGTTTTGAGTTGCATGTTGGCTATATTTCTGCGTGTGAAATGACAAAAAGAACAGCCCGAGTATTACAACAGGCATAGCCCAAGTGACCATTTGCTCTTATAAATAGTAATGTTGATTTTCAAAAGTAATAAAATCTCAAATCCAGCAGAGAACCAATTTTGAACACTGACTGGGCAGGATACCCACAATACAATATTTTAAAAGCTCCTGTACAACTATATTTTATCTGCATTTTCCCTTTTTATATGTTGTCTCCTAGTTATTTTTCTCATCCTTGATTTCTTTCCTCTCCTTATTTTTTTCCCTGGCTTAGTATTTTGTTTTCATTTTAAAAAATAGAAGTAGTCTCCAAAATTCATTTTAAATATAAAATTTCTGGCTTTCAGTATTGAAGTGCATGGAAATTGTGGTTAAGGCAGATGGAAAGTACTGTATTCTTAGGATAGGAAGAAAAAGGAAAACTGGAAACAGTTTAATGTCTTCCTGGCCAACTTGTACTCAGACTGCGGAAATGGATTTTTTTTTTTTTTTGGTACAAATCAAAAACACAGAAAGAGCATTTATAAGTACAGAAATTCAACAAATTTCGCTCATTCATTCCTTCCCCAAGTATCTACTGATCATCTACTATGCATCAGGCCCTGAGAATCTGGAGACTGGGGATGCCGTGGCCCTAGACACCTAGACAAGGACCCGCCATCTAGGACGGGAGGCAGCAGAACAACTTTTTGTGAGAGTGCAACCAATGCTTAGGTTAGTAATGATTAACATAAAGTCCTCTGAATTTCCAACTCCTATTTATTTCAATTAATAAGCCCTGAAATGCTCAGCCGTGGCTGACTCTAAACACATCTATTTTAGGATTAAACACTGTGGAGGGAGTGTTTTGACAGAGGCAATACGTTGATGCTGTTTGTGGCTCTGGAGCTATCATCGCAATATATGAATTGACAAAATCCTGCCAGCCCCGAGAATATAACTGTAGCCAAAAGTGAGGCATCTTAGACTGAAAACAGTTTTGACGAACAGTGCACTCACACACGTAACACAATGGTAGAAGTGATGAGCTGCACGTGCTAACACACCTTTTTAGCTACCTGGCAAGAAGGAGTCGTGATGGACGATAAATAAGGCTCAGACAAGTGCATGAGAGGTCCCTGGCACTGGTCTCTTAATGCAGGGGCTTGAACTTGCGTTTCCATCTCAATTATCTAAGGGGGATATACAAAGTATCCCCACCAACATGCTCTGACCCATCGAGGGTCCATATTTACCCAACAGGATGCAGAATGCCGAGGCAGGGGACAAGCTACTGGCCTCTGTGTGCCGGTGACATTTACCCTGGTTTTCTAGTCTTCTCCCGCCCCTAGAGATTTTACTGTCCACTTAATTGAATCACCCCAGCTCCACTGCTCCTTTGGTCAGGGGAGTGAGGCGAACACATCTCTGTAGGCACCACATCCCCTCTTAGTCACAGAGGTGGGGAGCTTTAAAATATTTATGGAGTTAAATTTTTCATTAAAAATCGGAATAATTCTATCTACAGGAAGTCAGTGGCCAACCTTATAGGGGACTTAATATGCTACTGACTGATTTGGTGCCTATGCTGTTTGTGGAGAGCATCACAGGAGTTTTAAGATACACTCAACAGTGTTGATTTATATGCCAAATTTGGAGCCATCAACACGGAGAGAAAATGCCCCCCGGTGCATGGAGTTGGGGAGGAGCCCCGGTCAAGGGACACCCTGCTATGCTTTCATGGAACGCTGTCATTTTAAAGTGGGCCGTGCAGCCTACTGCCGGGCTGGATGACACCTGACAACATAAAGCCAGAACCCTAGCCAGTTCAGGAAAGAGATAATTCCCAGCACTTGCTAGTTATGAGGTTGCCTAAGGCTAAGGGCTAAGCGATGTTAAGTGTTATCGTTAAGCAATTTTAAATCTTCTGCCTCTGAAGAAAAATGACTTTATTTCTTTTCTCCTGAGGGTGCTGTTTTGGAAAGCAGAGCATGGTTGTACTACAGCCTCGTTAGCAAGCGCCAGGCTTTTCCCAGGGCCAGTGTTTTAGCATCCTCTCCAGCCCCCACTTCTCTCTGGTAGTAAACAGAGCAAAATCAGCATCCCCTTATTCTTGCCTGACACAAATTATTACTCGCCCTGGGTGAGCAGAGAAGTGGCTGTTTCCAGGGCTGCTCTAATGTGTGAACAACAACGTGCGTATTTTTGCAAACAGCTTCTTTTTCACTTCAGCCTCCCAGCCTCTTTCAATCCTCGCAGGCCCCATTCTGATTTTACAGGCCTCCTCCAGGTCCGTCTGTTCAGCAGTGAACTCTCTCCTCTCCCATCTGAAGCCTCCGTCATTCCCACCTGGCCCATCCCCGGCCCCATGGGATCCCATTATCCCTTCTCTGCAGGTGGCTCAGTGCATCGGCACATGAGGTTGCTCTTCCGGGCTTGTAATCAAGTGTTGAGTCCTGAGGAGGGAACAAAAAGGCTCTGCATCTCTTCTGTGGTCCTACATGCGTGAGTGCCGAAAGGTTGCTGGAGAAACTCATAAAAGCATTCACTGGTTCCTCTACAAAATTCACATTATCCAACCCCAGCTGGGCCCCTGCTGCTGTCCAGAATTCCGTTTAGTCGTGCTGTCGACTCCCTTGACTATCCCCACAGTGGCCATTCCAAACCTTTTCTGCTCCCGTTAAGTTCTGCAAAGATGACTAAGCCCCCCAGGCCCAATCTCTAGAGATGATCTCACTTCCTTTCCTTTACAGCCGTGAGACATTCAACCTTAGTTCCTCAACTTCTCCCTACAATTCAGGCTTGCTCTGTCTTCACTAACACACGCCTCCCAAGGGGAGACATGAAGGCGTGGACTTGGAGTCAGGCCATAATTACAGCCCCATCCATCACTTCTCACCTGGGTGACCTTGGGCAAGGATCCAACTGGTCCAGGCTCAGTTCTTTAATCTGCAAATTGGGGATTATATTAGGGACTCTGTACAGCGCCTGTATGAGTATTAAATACAAATGATACAAGCAAAACCCTTAGTGAAGAGCCTGCCTGACATAGTTTAAGGATTCTTTTATATTGTTAGTTCTTTTTAATTTTCTCTCTGGGGATGACATGTTCCTTTCTTTTATGAGTCAAACCTATACAGCAGAGCTCATTCTCACTGGCTTCTTGGGGGACCCTACACAGTCAACTACCCCTCTCTCAGCTGCATCTTCAAGCCCTTGGCAATTGCTTTCCTCCCCCTGCCTACTACTCTGAATGCATAGTCTCAGCTGCACAGTTCACTGGGAATTCCTCAGCATGGAGAAGGGAAGCACCAGCAGCTCATGGAGATATGCTGGGGACATAACTGAGGCTGGAGGATTAGCCAACGCTTAGGGAAGGACCAGCAGTCCGGATGATCAAGGAAGAGGGCACAGCAAACTGAAATGATCTGCATGATAAGCTGTGCTGTGGACATGCTGGGAGACAGCAATCCTTATGAATAGGGAGCTCATATCAGGGATATAGGAGCTAACTCAGGTCTAGGCAAGAGGCCAATAAGACTTAGATGCAGACCCAGTGTGTCCCCGGTGGTGGAGACCCACCCAGTGTGAGTTAACCAGCAAGGCTGGACATGATGTTTGTGCTCCTAGGACAGATATGATGAGGGAGCAACACTCTCTGGACCAGCGCGGGGAAGTCCTGAGATATCGCGAAAATGCTCCTGTTGTCTCAGGACTGGACAGTGCTGACTGAGCCTGCAGCTGTAGTGACTCATAGCCGAGCAGGGCTCAGGTGGCAGGACTACCCCCTGAGCTTGGCTGTAGTCCATCCGAGAAAACAAAGATCTTCCCTTAACCCTCCTTCCTCCTGCAATTCCCACTTTCCTGCTTTAGGAAAAAGTGGCTCTATTTCCACACCACCCACTGAACTCTTGCCTCTTGCCCCAGGCTTCTGAACATGTCACTGATGCTTCCAGCGGACTCTGCTTCCAGTCCTTTTCTTTCTTTCTTTTTAATTTTTATTTTCTACTGGAGTAGAGTTGATATACAATGTTGTGTTAGTTTCAGGTGCACAGCAAAGCACCTCAGTTATACACACACATGTCTCTATTCTTTCCAGCCCTTTTCTTTTTTTCTTTTTTTTTTTTTTTTGTGGTACGTGGGCCTCTCACTGCTGTGGCCTCTCCCGTTGCGGAGCACAGGCTCCGGACGCGCAGGCTCAGCGGCCATGGCTCACGGGCCCAGCCGCTCGCGGCATGTGGGATCTTCCCAGACCGGGGCACGAACCCGTGTCCCCTGCATCGGCAGGCGGACTCTCAACCACTGCACCACCAGGGGAGCCCCAGCCCTTTCCTTTATGTGGATTCTCTCTGAGCTGCCTCCTCTATTCTTATAGGTTCAGTTCTCATCACTACGATGATGAATTCAAAATGAACCTTCCTATCTCACTCTTATTGTGACTCCAGTTACAGTTGCTGCTTAATACCCATCCTTCTACCTCCAAGAGACCTCAAAGCCCCCATGCCACAACCCAAGCCCTCTGCCACCTTTCTTTAGTTCTTCCTTCTTTCAACGTCCATAACATTGATTTAGCACTTTACCAGTGCCACTGAAAACACCTTGAATTAGATATTGATTCTTTGCTGCCACTTTCCACCACTATTGGATTATAGATCCCTTGGAAGAAAGGATATTGTTTTATATCCATCGTTTTTTACACCTATCAACAGGACCTAACATAGGACCATGTATACAGTAAGTTTTTAATATGTGGGTACAAAGATGAGAATAGATTTGTTTTTATATAAGTAAGTTGTAGGAAAAAATTCCTCCCAAGATTTTTTGACCATTTACTTTAGGGCACTATTTTCCAGGAAGAGTATTGATTTTCCCATGAGAATGTCCCTTTTCCCTGGAATCAGTAAAGCCCAGACTTCCAAATAGTTATCTCCTGTTGAGTGCTTACCATGTACCAGGCACTCTTCTAAATGCTTTGTATCCACTGACTGACTTAATGCTCACAACAGTCCTATGACTCAGTACCAACCCTATTATTATCCTCATTTCATAGGCGAGGACACAGGCAGAGAGAGATCAAGTGAAATTGTCCAAGTTCAACAGCTGGAAGTGGCAGAGTTGGGATTTGAACCCAGGTAGTCTGGCTGCAAGTTTGTACAATTAACTTCTGGGGCTCAGGTCATCCAGCTCAGAGTCACATCCACACTCTGCGATTATTCCATGCCCTTGTCTTATTTGCTCACCTGTTTATCATTCTCACTAAAGTGTAAGTGCCTTCGAGGACAAGGGACCGTATTTTATTCATCTTTGTATACAACACGGAACATTACTAACAGACAGGCTTGGTAATGCCTTTCAACTGTTTCTGCCATGCTGTCATAAAATCAATTCTTTTCCCATTCCCTGGGGCCCTTCCCTTGAAATATGAACAGTTTAATGTGTAATTGCTAGATGAACATTAAGCAATAGACTTTGCCTACCAAGAAGGGAATCCTGTTTTGTTAGAACACTCCTGAGAGTTGAAAAAGCAGTATCTGCAAATTGGTACTTTGGTTCTTTGAGATTAAAATTAATATCTATCCAGAAGAAAAAGGATGGCGATAAATTTTCTGGTGGAAATCTGCATTAGCCCTCCCGGGGAGAGAGACTCGCTTTCCCGAGGCTGATGCAGGACAGAGGCCTGCTCGGGCCAGGTGTGGCTTCTGGTCCTGATGATGCTCTCGCCCGTATTCCATGAGTTACTTGACGGGGAAGAAACGTCTCTCTGAACAGCTCAAGCAGCTAGAGCGTGGCTGTGTAATGAGAAGCAACATACTAGAGCTGATTTTGGGCAGAAAGAGCAACTCTAGAAGGAGCTAACAGCTTATGCTTGCTTCCTAGGAACCCAGAGTAAACTCGCTTTCTAAGTGTGTTCCCAGTGTTTTGGTGCTGGTTAGGACCGTGTCCAGGTCAGAAGAACACGCCGTAAGAGCATACTTCCGCTTTAATGTTTCCGTTAGCTCACTTTGTGGGTTTCGGGTTTCTCGTCTGTCTGTGCCATTGCCCAGCCCCAGGAAGACTCCAATCACAAGTGCACGGCTAACTTTGAAGCCTGCAACATGCTCAGCGCCTACTAGGTTACATTATCCACAGAGTCGTTTACCTCACTGCTTAAGGACACTCTCCCTCTCTGATTTCTCGTTCTCATCTCCAGTTAGCTTCTGCTCCGCTCGCAGCTATTGAATTTTCCTTTGCCGACGTTGCCTTGTTTTCTAGCCCTTGCTAAGCAGTTGGCAGTGACATTCAAGTTCTGCAGAGATCTCCACCAATGGCACAGTCCGGGTCGTTGCTGAAGCTAACGGAGGTCGTGATTCAATGAGTTCAGTGAAAACATGAGCAGTCAGCAGGTGTATATATGTGCGAGCGTGTGTCCAGTGCGGGTGGAGGTTTGGCCATGTGGATCTGTAGAAGTTGACAAAGTCTCCATACTGCCTAATCGAGTACTTCTCTCTGCCACAAGGCCAGTTTGTCAAATAAGATGTTTCATGAAAATATATGTACTGCTCGCCACAGCCCTGGCAGCTGGTTGAATGTCCATCCAGGGTTTGAGGCCATTACAGCTAGTACTTTCTCTCAGCAAGTCTCTAGATGGAGCCCTGTCGCAGTTCATCTAGATCCGACAAATCAAGACCGCTCTCCCCAACACCTTCCTTGTGGCACAACTTTATCGGAACAGCCCTTTCTTGCAGTGAAAAGCTACCTCTCAACATCCCTGTCTATGACTGCTGCTCTGACTTTGCAGGCCAGCTGAGACGGGCTGAGGAACTTGTCTTTAGCGCATCTCCCACATCTGCATGTGACAGAGTTTAATGCTTTTGAAAATCAGGGGAGCTCTTTTCACCCACCAGATTCAAATTTCTCATCCTTTCTCCTCGGTCCCTGAAAATCGAGTCTCTACTACCCCTGCCCTGTAGAGTGAGCTGCCTATGTGACTGGCCCTTCCACCACCTCACTCTTAATGCAGAGGACAAAATGATGAATTAGCAGCAATTTAATTCTTTGTGAGATTAAGATGTCTCTCAAGATGTCAACTCAAACTTCCTGAAAAATGCAAAAAGCCCTAGCATGTAATACCGCCTTAAGATGCCAAACAGCTGAGATCAGGGGGTTAATGCTACTGCCATATCATTTTTATGTCACTTAGTTCCTCAGATAAAAGTCCATTTTAATCAAACTTTTTATCATTTCCTCATAGCCAATATATCCTTGATGCCAGTTGGAATATTTGATATTAATTATTCAGTCAAAGGCCTCCATTATGAGTTTAGCTAGAATGTTAGTGATTTAAAACAAGTTCGGACCCATTACAGTACTGATGTCCCCAGAATTGTTTTAAATGAATCTTTTTTTTATTGAAGTATGGTTGAATTACGATGTTGAGTTAATTTCTGCCGTACAGCAAAGTAACTCAGTTATATACATATATACATTCTTTTTTATATTCTTTTCCGTTATGGTTTATCCCAGGGTACTGAGTATAGTTCCCTGTGCTATACGGTAGGACATTGTTGTTTATCCATTCTATATGTAATAGTTTGCATCTACCCCCGAGTTCCCAGTCCATCCCTCCCCCACCACCACTCCCCCTTGGCAACCACAAGTCTGTTCTCTATGCCTGTGAGTCTGTTTCTGTTTTGTAAATAGGTTCATTTGTGGCAATATTTATATTCCACATATAAGTGATATCATACGGTATTTGTCTTTTTCTTTCTGACTTACTTCACTTTGTATAACAATCTCTAGTTGCATCCATGTTGCTGCAAATGGCATCATTTCGTTCTTTTTTATGGCTGAGTAGTATTTCATAGTGTATACATATGATATCTTCTTTATCCATTCATCAGTTGATGGGTATTTAGGTTGCTTCCATGTCTTGGCTATTGTGAATAGTGCTGTTATGAACATAAGAGTACATGTATCTTTTTGAATTAGAGTTTTGTCTGGAAATATGCTTAGGAGTGGGATTGCTGGATTATGTGGTAATTCTATTTTTAGTTTTTTAAGAAACCTCCACACTGTTTTCCACAGTGGCTGCACCAACTTATGTTTCCACCAACAGTGTAGGAGGGTTCCCTTTTCTCCACACCCTCTCCAGTATTTGTTATTTGTAGACTTTTCAATGATGGCCATTCTGACCAGTGTGAGATGGTACCTCATTGTAGTTTTTATATGCATGTTTTAAATGAATCTTGGTGGACCACATGTATTAAATTCCATAGATTTTTACTTTTCCCTCATTTTCCGTAGAAATTCCTAAACTGTTACATATTTGTTAAGCACTCTTTTTAGAAGAAGAAGAAGATGTGCTTGCTATTTCAAATAGAGTGCTAAATCTGGCATTACCTTGAACTTGAAACGTGTTAAGATTGGTAAGCTGACATCGTGTTTTCCCTCCTGCACATATATTTTAAAGTTTTAGCATTGATTTCCCAATTCTCCAGCGAAAAGAAAAGAAAAGAAGGTTATTTTGTGCATAGGAAGCTACTTAGAGTGTTTTTTTATCTCTGATTTCTTATATTCTCTGGTCATTCTTGATGTTTGCCTATTGTATGGTCATTCTACCATCTGCCCCCCAAAAGTTCCGCGCACTGGAATTACTGTGGTGAGTTTTCTGACTGCACCGAGCTGTTATGCACGATGTACCGCTCTCCCTCTGCACCCGCCTCCCCATCTTCTAAATCTCTCCAGCTATTTGCTACTGTCTCTTGGCCCAAGTTCCTGGGTTTGCTGTATACAGGTTTTGTCCTGGCGTCAACCTACTGCAGGCATAGACACTCTGAATAAACCAAGTATATTAATTCGTTGTAATATCTGGTTCGTATGTATTTGTGAGGCCTGTGTTTTATGATTATTTGAAGTGACATGACATCACCAAAACATGCAGGGATCTTGGATAAAAAATGAGTGCCTCCCCAAGAATATACAGGGGAGAATGGACAGCCTCTTCAATAAGTGGTGCTGGGAAAACTGGACATCTACATGTAAAAGAATGAAATTAGAACACTCCCTAACACCACACACAAAAATAAACTCAAAATGGATTAAAGACCTAAATGTAAGGCCAGACACTATCAAACTCTTAGAGGAAAACATAGGCAGAACACTCTATGACATAAATCACAGCAAGATCCTTTTTGACCCACGTCCTAGAGAAATGGAAATAAAAACAAAAATAAACAAATAGCACCTAATAAAACTTAAAAGCTTTTGCAAAGCAAAGGAAACTGCAAACAAGACAAAAAGACAACCCTCAGAATGGGAGAAAACATTTGCAAATGAAGCAACTGACAAAGGATTAATCTCCAAAATATACAAGCAGCTCATGCAGCTCAATGTCAAAAAAACAAACAACGCAATCCAAAAATGGGCAGAAGACCTAAATAGACATTTCTCCAAAGAAGATATACAGATTGCCAACAAACAGATGAAAGGATGCTCAACATCACTAATCATTAGAGAAATGCAAATCAAAATTACAATGAGGTATCACCTCACACTGGTCAGAATGGCCATCATCAAAAAATCTACAAACAATAAATGCTGGAGAGGGTGTGGAGAAAAGGGAACCCTGTCGCACTGTTGGTGGGAATGTAAATTGATACAGCCACTATGGAGAACAGTATGGAGGTTCCTTAAAAATCTAAATATAGAACTACCATATGACCCAGCAATCCCACTACTGGGCATATACCCTGAGAAAACCATAATTCAAAAAGAGTCATGTACCAAAATGTTCATTGCAGCTCTATTTACAATAGCCAGGACATGGAAGCAACCTAAGTGTCCGTCAACAGATGAACAGATAACGAAGATGTGGCACATATATACAATGGAATATTACTCAGCCATAAAAAGAAACGAAATTGAGTTATTTGTAGTGAGGTGGATGGACCTAGAGTCTGTCAGAAAGAGAAAAACAAATACCATATGCTAACACATATATATGGAATCTTAAAAAAAGAAAAGGGTTCTGAAGAACCTAGGGGCAGGACAGGAATAAAGATGCAGACGTAGAGAATGGACTTGAGGACATGGGGAGGGGGAAGGGAAAGCTGGGATGAAGTGAGAGAGTGGCATGGACATATATACACTACCAAATGTAAGGTAGATAGCTAGTGGGAAGCAGCCACATAGCACAGGGAGATCGGGTCTGTGATTTGTGTCCACCTAGCTGGGTGGGATAGGGAGGGTGGGAGGGAGATGCAAGAGGGAGGAGATATGGGGATATATGTTTATGTATAGCTGATTCACTTTGTTATACAGCAGAAACTAACACACCATTGTAAAGCAATTATACTCCAATAAAGATGTTTTTAAAAAAGAGTGCCTCCCAAATGCATGAGCACATGCATTTAGTTTCCATTTTTATGTACCAAATTCTGCACCTAAATTGTTTCCAAGATGTCATGTTTATTCCTAAACTAGCCAATTGTATTTGAAAAGAAAATCAAACTAAGAGCAGTTAAGGCAAAGGAAGTAAGGGGAGTGTCATAAAATATACCGAGTGCCTACCATGTGCTGTGTATTTTACATGCATGGTCGCATTTTATCCTCGCCATCCATGTAGTCGTTAAGATGCTCATTTTTTTAAATTTAAAAAATCCATCCTTGAAGTGGCAGAATCAGAATGGAATCAGAATTCAAACTCAGTTCTTTCTGGTTTCCAAGGTCTTTTTTACTTTGCTTTACCACACCTCTAACACGGACAAGTTAGGGAGAGGTTGGAATACCTCAGCTTTTTTCATGAGCAACATGAGTTCATGGGAAGGAAGATATCTAAGGTCACATTAAAAATTCACCCATGTTCATGGTCTTTTAGGGCTCTAAAAAATGAAAAATGTTGAACCCTTCAAGGGTAAAAAAAAAAAATCATAATAAAATACAATGAGACAAATAATAGGGAATTTATGAGAAAAAAAGAAAAATACTTTCAAAGCATATCATTTTCATTCTTATATCACTGTGATAAGTTTTCCCTAAGTAAAAAAAGATGGCCACATTTTCCTTACAACAATAATTCTGTTCCTATTGGGAACGTAAATAAGGATGTAAACAGCTCAGCCTAGGGTTGTGCGTGCACAATGGCTACAAACCCCAAGTGCGTAGACCAGGTCCCCAGCCCCCAGAGTGCACTCTGCACTGCCCTTCCGCAGAAACACTTGTGACGGGGCATGGGGTGGAACCAATATTTCTTAAGTATTCATTATGCTTCAAGAATTCTAGTGGGCACTTTAAATGTTTGAGTTCATTTATTTCTTGTAACAGTCCTGAAATAAATAGTATTATCCCTATTTTATGGATGAAGAAACTGAGGCTCAGAGGTGCAAAGTGGTATGGCCAGAGTTGCACACAGAATATGTAGCAGATTTTGGATTCAGTGCAGCTCTTTCTACCTCTGAAACCTATAGGATCTCCATGAATCAAGTTGTCTCGTGCTAGGCTGGCTGTAAACAGGCAGGAGAGAAGCATTCAGTGATCATCCTCTACTAAGGCCACCCTCGCTGTGCTGACCCCACCCTAAATCACCACAGTATGTAACTGTGGGACATGAAAATGAACCAACCCCTAATAGGCTTCAAAATGACTAAGAACAGCATCCGTGAACCGCAGAGTTCCCCTTTAGCATAATAAACACCCACCTCCTTCCAGCTGAAATATCTTTTAAACCGTGCTCTTTTTTAAAGACTGTCTCTTTGTCATGCTAGTGTTTAAAAAGAGACACTAGCTGGTTCCACTTCAGCAATTTTTATAGCCAGGAAAGTATTGTTGCTTCTTTCCCACAGATCCTCAGGGGACATGGTGAGATGCAAATGCCAGATAACCATGGAGGGATGGCTTCTATTGACTGCTGCTTCAAGTCCCAAGAAGAGAGCTTTGGCAGTTGATTGCCATGGAGGTGCCACAGAAGCCCATCTGTGCCCTGGATTTTATGTGACACAGGCCCCATGACCTCAATCAGAATGCTGGGAAACACCTTGGTCCAGCTCCATTATTTCTAGCAAAGGCAAACATTTGTGGTATAAATGTGGGAATGGTTGGTACAAAAAGAGCAGCATTCATTATGTGTTCTTCCTTATATTCCAAGTCTTTAATTAAGCCTAGATTGAAGCGATTGGGGCTTATCCCAACAGAAGGTTGTACCACTCGACAGTCAGCAGAACTGACGCTTACAAGTTGAAGACAGCATCACGTGTTAAATAGGTAGGAGCCTGGCAATTCTCAGTGGCTACTCGCCACCAACAATATGTTCTGGGGCATCATTAATAGCCTTTGAACTTGACCATTGCTTGAAAACGAAGACAGGGTGGTGGTGGCTGCTCAGATAAGGTTTCTGCCCACTAATTGCTTGCATGTATCTGAGGCAGATGCAGACCCATTTCCAGAAATAAGAGTGTGTGACAGCCTGGGTTTTGCAAGGTACTGGAAAGAGTTGAAATTGTTGCAGCAGAGGTTTAAGACAGAAAATGAGCCCACTGAGCTATTTTGAGAAGGAGTTTGCCACGATGAAGTTTTTCTCCTGGAAACAGTCCTACAAAACCGGGATTGGAGTTTATGCTTGGTCACTTTCCACTGATATGCTGGTGCTTTGACAATTTATGCTACATGGTCTGGACTGTGCAATACCCTTTTACAGTTTTTTTCCAGCTTCAAAATCAGGTCCACGTATAAGACAGAGCTTCTAGCCAATGTTTTATATGAGTAATTTCCTGATGTGCTGCATGTAACGTGGCCAAGATAATGTGATGTCTGCCTTCTGTGGGTTGGTTATAGACAAGTCACTTATGTTTCTACCTTGTCGACAATTTGAATTCTTCAATTTGTCCTTTTTCTGGTGACTCTTTTCATATCTGATTTTTTGAAAAAAAACACAGATCAGTTCTGAACTGTTCAGAGCTAACTGTGCAACTGTATTAGCCTAAACAGATGAGCTAGGAAGGTCACCTACCCTTCCTTATTCCTTCATTCAACAACTATTTACTGGCTACCTACTAAGTTCAATATACTCTGTAGGCCTTGAAGATATAAGTGCTGTAGGACACAGTCCCTGTACCATGGAGCTTTTAATTCAGTGGAGGAGATAGTAATTGTACAGTCACAAAGAAATCATAAAAACTTGGCAGCTCTGCCCATTATGAAAAAGGAGAGATAAGTGATTCAAGAAAATATAATGAGAACTTGGACCAAATGAAGGGAGGGAGTGAGCTTTGAGCTACGATCTGAAGGAGTTTAGAGAGGAGAAATAAGAAATATTCCAGACAGATGAAAAACACATGCAGAGGCCTTGGGTAGGAGAGAACATGGTGAACAGAGAGACTGAAGGAAACCCACGAGGCTGGAACAGAGACTGGGGGAGAAAAGCAAGAGAAGTCAGACCGTGGGTGGTTGTTAAGGACGTTTAGATTTATTCAAACAGTAATTAGAAACCATTATGAGTTTTAGCAGGAGAATGACATGGTCACACTTGTGTTTCAAATCGGTGGAGAATAGATTGAAGGGAGGCTGGAGTGAAGGCTAACCAGGTCAAAGGTCATTACTGCTTAGGCAAGAGATTGTGGTACTGATGCTAGTGGAGACGGGAGAAGATGGTGGGTGGCTGGTGATGGGTTGGTTACACGTGGAGGTGTGGAGGGGAAGTAAAGCCAGGTGTCATGAGTGAATCCACACACAATGGCGTGGGTGAGGGTACCCTTCCCCCAGAGAGGAAATGCTGGGAGAGGTCTAGGTTTGGGGGGGAAGATCATGAGTATGAATTGGGAGGTGCTGGATTTGAGGTGCCTTTCAAGCTTCCAGAAGGAGACCCTGAAATGTAAAGTAGAGATGGCTCAACATGGATGGGAACTACAGTGGCTCATCCAGGATGTTAGACTAAAGTGTATCCATCAACACTGAACAGAGGACCCCAGGGTATATCAGCAGTGATGATGTAATGAACTAGAGTCTCAAACTCAGAAAGTACAGACAGAGGCAGGGGGACAGTACAGATTGCACGGGCCTGGGCTCCAATTCACGGTTGTGACTTGTCTTTATTGCTCTGTAGACAGCAGAGGCTTATCTATCACTGTCTGTGTAATTTCATTCTGAAAATGATATTTTTCTCAAGTAGGAAGAAATGGTGATTTAATGCCATCTGGCATCCTGTGACTAAGCATAGCTCTGACCCCATAAAGCATAATCATGAAAGGAAGAAGGAACGGTGGAAATCGTTTTGGTAACCGTGCTGTGCTTATAAAATAGAATATCCTTGTTCTTCAGAAATATGACTGAAACATTTACGGGTAAAAAGGCACAAGTCTCCAGTTCACTCTCAAATGGTTCAGGAAATAATAATATGTATATGTGTATAATAATGTGTATATATGTGTATGCATACCTGTGGAGAGAAAAAGGGGGTATAGAGGGGAAGGGAACCTAATGGAAGAAAAGAGAATAAATGACAAAGTAAATGGGGCAAAATGTAAAGAATTGGTGGATCCGAAAAAAAAGATATAGGGAGTTCTTCATACTATTGTTGCAGTAGCAATGACAGTGCTAACAAGGAACAGTAGAAGTTCTCATAATTTTCTAGTACCAACTCAAAAGTAAGAAATGCACTCATTCTGGAGTCTTATGCTGGGTTTTCGCCCAAAAGCAGACCCAGAGACAAAGATTTTGGAGCAAGTGATTTTATTTGGGAAGCAACCCCGGGAAGTCCTGGAAGGGGAGTGAGGAAACGAAGGGAAGAAAGCGGGTACCGAGCGCATTAATAAGCAGCGGACTGCTGCGGGCAGCAGGCAGGGATCAGCTATGCAGGGCCCTCTGGAAATAGTATGAAATGCGCTCACACCTTGTCCCTCATGAGGAACCAGGATGCTGCGGTATTTATCGTTCAAGTCCTGTGTGTCATTGGCTGAGGGTTGCTGCTGAAGGAGAAAACTCCTCTGCAGGTCCAGGGCACTGGTAAGAGGACGCCTCAAGCCTCCAAGCACAAGTCCTTGGAGTAAGTCCTGTAATGGGTCCTCAGTGCAGAGCAGCTCTGGGCAGGGCAGGGCAGCACTGCTCCAACCCACATCCAGTCCCAGAGTCCAAGTGGATCGGTCCTGGTTGCCTTTCATGAGAGAAAAACATGTAATTATTAAGTAGCCCCAGACTGCCTTGATGCCTTCATTTTATTTTTGGAGGAAGTGTTCTGCGAATTGGTCACGTCTCGTATGGAACACAGTGAATAACGATAGCATCGACAGGGCAGCCCAAGAGCATAATCCCAGAAGAATGTATTTCTGGTTTCTCTTCACTCAAATATGCAATTCATCAAAATGAGGTAAAGTCTTTGACAAGTTCATTTTCTTTCGAGCCCGTGCTCAGAACGTCACTAAAATAGAGCAGCACCTCTGGGAATACCCCCGGGATTATGGAAAGCCTCAGGAAGACGGAAATTTGGTCGTAAGGGGCCTTAATCAAGCATGCCCAGTAATGAAATGGGACTTCGAGTGTCTGCAGTGACTTGACTTGTGATCATGGCTGTAAACACACACCAGGTCAAGTTCTGCATGGATTTCAACATGCCACCTTTGCTCCAATTAAGAATAACAGGACCGTGGCCAGATGCAGGGACTAATCATATATCTTTGGTCATGTTGCACCTGTAGGCTCCACAGTCTCACCTTATTTAGCCTTAGACTTTACGTTAAGATACCACTGTTGGGCTCCCCTGGTGGTGCAGTGGTTGAGAGTCCACCTGCCGATGCAGGGGACACGGGTTCGCGCCCCGGTCTGGGAAGATCCCACATGCCGCGGAGCGGCTGGGCCCGTGAGCCATGGCCGCTGAGCCTGCGCGTCCGGAGCCTGTGCTCCGCAATGGGAGAGGCCACAGCAGTGAGAGGCCCGCGTACCGCAAATATAAATAAATAAATAAATAAATAAATAAGATACCAGTGTTGTGTCGTGAAGCCTACAAAAGTGATCAGTCACATCCAGTTCAATTAACGTGCTTAAGCTCATCTTCCTGAGAACAAAAGGTATACGTCATAAGTCAAGCAGGCTTCAGGATAAATTCCTAAGGTGTAGTTACTAGGTCAAAGAGTGAATATTTTTAAACTTCTTGATATATACTTCCAGACTGATCGCTGAAAAGGTTGTATCAACATACACCCTCACCAACATGGAATACAAAATATTTTTTAAACTGTGTCAATTTAAGAGATTAAAAAGTAATAATTATGATCACAAGCTGTTCTAACTTGTGATTCCTTTACTCTTAGGGAAGTTGAATTTTTCTCATATTTGTTGAAATTTGCGTGGATTTTTTTTAGTCTGTGGTAGCTTATCTGTTTGCTATCATTTCTGTCTAGGTTTGTCTTTTTCTGCTTGATTTACTAGAACTCTTCATATATTAAGGACATTAACACTTTGTCATATGTTAACTTTATTTTAATTTAAATTATATGTACAGTAAATAGGAATTTATAATTTTATAAGTTAAATCTTCAGTCTTTTGGTTTATGATTTCTTCTTTGCTTTTACTATTTAAAAAGTTGTCTCCCATCATCAGATCAGATAAATATTTGCCCATATTTTCTTCTAGTTCTTTATGATCTATTTTTTCATGTATTCTACTGCAGGAAAGTTTTGAACATGTGTCATCATAAGCAGTAATGTACCTTCATAATGTAGTTTCAAGCAATTTCAACTATGATGTTGTTATAATCATAAAAAGTACATGGCAGTCTAGACACCCATGCTAAATGGCTTTGTACAAACACGGTGGAAGATATCTGTGCAGTTTATTGACACACATTAACAGTTATTTTATATCCTGCTCTCACTGCAGTTAGGCCCTGTATTAAGATCCATGTGTGTCCTGAAGTATTCTGACCAGGACCCTTGGAACATGGTACACCACCAGGTCTTTAGTGTCCTGGGAGTAGTCGGGATCACCCAAATGGGCTTCTTTCTTCTTTTTTTTTTTTTGCGGTCCGCGGGCCTCTCACTGTCGCGGCCCCTCCCGCTGCGGAGCACAGGCTCTGGACGCGCAGGCTCAGCGGCCATGGCTCACCGGACCAGCCGCTCCGCGGCCTGTGGGATCTTCCCGGACCGGGGCACGAACCCGTGTCCCCTGCATTGGCAGGCGGACTCTCAACCACTGCGCCACCAGAGGGCTTCTTTCTTAAGGTGCACTTCCTCTTGTAAAATATGTACTCCTCTCCTTGACCCTCTGCCAGCTGCCATGACCCTCTGCAGTGTGAGCAAGGTATAGGAACCTCTTGGAACGTGCATTCCTGTGGTCCTCAGATCTGCTTGATAAGAACTCTATGTGTGCTCCTCAAAGGCAGTATTGATATTACTGGAAGTTGCTCTTTTAATTTCTATGAGAAAAAGATGCAGTTTTAGTAGGAGGAGACTTGTATTGAGATAGTATATGTGTCAATTTGGCTAACCCCAAAGGAACTGTGAGAGGAGGGGTTCTTAATCTGGCGTCTTGGTCTGGCATATCAAAACTGTCCACTAATTGGCTTCAGGGGACCTTCAAACTCCCTAAGGTTACATGTCAAGGTTTTTATGAATAAAATTCTGTATGTATTTCTGAGGGAAGGGGTGAATGGGAGAGTTCTGTGACTCAGTAAGTTTAGGACCCACTAAACTAGAGGAATTTAAACTCGTCTTAAAAAGGTCATTAAAAAAATTTCTTCACATTATGGTTCCCACGCGGCTAGCATTTTTCTTTCAGTGAAATGACAGATAATGCGTTCAGAGAGAATATTTCATTTGTAAAATTTATGAGAAAAAAATACCCAAATACTAGCTTACTGTGTTGAAGAGTGTCCTTAGTATCAGAGTGAATATAATAGTTTTAGCAAAAACAAAACAAAACAAAAAAAGACTTATTTGGGTCTACCTTTCAACCTCACATCGTATAATGTGTGCCTGTATCTCTGTTTTGGACCCTGCCTTTTTGTCTGCTTTCAGAAAGAACAAACCCTTCCCAGCCTATAAATCCCAGAAAGCAGGTTGAATGGCATTGAACTCTTGACTATGTGTCCCCATTCCCCTCCTCCCATCACGCCCACCAGCAACATGAAATACAGGTCCTGCTTAAGTTTCCAAGGCCACATTTGTGTGCTCACCAGTGCCACCTAAAAAGGATTTACACAGTCTACTCTCTTCCCAGCTTTTGAAAAATAATATTCTGTTCTCGGCCCCAGAAAGTAGAGAAGGAGAGGAAGCCACTCATGGGAATGTGCAGACAGCAATCTTCTTTGGAACAAAAAGTACTATGGTGATCCCGCTATAAATTATAGCTGTATAAAACTGCAGGAAACCCAAAGAAAGTAAAATATTAACATTAAACTATAGCAACCCCTGCTGTATATAATTTAGATAATCCATTTAATGTAGGTAGGATATTGTGATATAATTGTTCATGTGCCACTGGCAACAGTTTACACTTGAAAAGAATAGAGGCATTAGCTGCTGGTAGATGGCAAATACATTTTATTCATTCTTAAAAGCCGAATGTCCTCAAATAAAATACTGATCAAGGGCTAAAAATTTCAGGGCTGCTGAATCTTTGTCTCATAATGTGGATTTGTGGCCTAATGTAGACTTTCCTTGACCTTGCATAATGGTAGGATATTAATAAGAGAAAGATGGTTACATAAAACATCCTCTGAATGTGAATATTTTTTTTTTACATATGAGTAATTTCAGGTGGCTAAAGATGGAATGAGCTAACCCGAAAGTAACAGGCTGCTCACTATCTCAGCCAAATTAGGCTTAATGCTGAAAGGCATTCCTTAAGAAGTCAAGAAGGCCGGGGGTCAAGCCATCCTGGTCTCCGAGGGAGCAGCCAAAGAAAATCCGGCAAAGAAAATCTCTCAAAGAATCAACAGGGAGAGTAAAGCAGAGATAACCAGATGTCCCATAAGACTCTATCGGTATTACGAAGAAAGCTAGAGCAGGACTAACAGGGTTTGGATTTTATCAACCTTACTAATAAAAGTCACTTGGCTCTCCATCGAGAAGAGCAGTTGGTACAATATGGAAAGGTTTTAAAGACCATTAATTTCTTGAAATGAAACAGCTGGCCTTATTGGCTATTAAATAATGAGCCAGATTCTCCCAAGTGCCTAAGTCACTCTCTAGTAGTAAATTAGTCATTTAGGGAGGCACATTAACTCTTTAAGAAGATTAGAGTTCGATTTAGTGTACTTTATATGTAGGAGGAACGTTGTAGGGAATCTGGCTGAAGCTGAGCAAAGAAAAGATGGAGACAAGACAGAATCCAGTGAAGAAAGTCAATGTATGATTTGTGTTAACGTGACAGCTGAGATGAGCATAGGAAATTGGAGAAGTTGAGTTGTTGAGGGATATTTAATCTAGTGTTCTACATTTGGAAGCGATCGTGATGGTAGAAAGAGTTGACACTTCATTGATTGGTCCGTTCATTCACTCATCCTTAGTAAGCTTTTAGTTGGACAGTGCTGTGTAGCTGGCACTAAGCTAGGCATGAGGAAATGCTCTTCAGTGAAACAGAGTCCTTGTCTCCAGGGCTTTACTGTCTAGTCTCTGGTGGCTTGGGTAGGGAGTGGAAAAGAGACCAATAAATAGAGACTGCAATAGAGTATATTAAGTGCTAGAATTTTATTTGCATACATTGAATTTAAAGTAAGGAAGTGGCAAGATATGCAGTGATGAAGCACCTTGTACAACAGGTGAAGAAGTTTGAGTCTACCCAGAAGCCCTCAGGCCATTGAAGGCTTTTAAACAAGGGAACGGTTTTATCAGATTTGCATTGTAGAGAAAGCTCCTTGATAATTTCGTGGAGGGTAAATTGGAGGAACAAGACTAAAATAAGGAAAGACAAAAGGAAGCTGTTGATATAATCCTTATAAGAAATGCTGAGGGCCTGAAGTGAGGTTGTAACAGTGGGGAATGCCAGTAAGTGAAGAAAGGCATGTGCTTTTTTAACAACTTTATTGGAGTATAATTGCTTTACAATGGTGTGTTAGTTTCTGCTGTATAACAAAGTGAATCCGCTATACATACATATATCCCCATATCTCTTCCCTCTTGCATCTCCCTCCCTCCCACCCTCCCTATTCCACCCCTCTAGGTGGTCACAAAGCACCGAGCTGATCTCCCTGTGCTATGCGGCTGCTTCCCACTGGCTATCTATTTTACATTTGGTAGTGTATATATGTCCATGCCACTCTCTAACTTTGTCCCAGCTGACCCTTCCCGCTCCCTGTGTCCTCAAGTCCATTCTCTAGTAGATCTGCATCTTTATTCCTGTCCTGCCCCTAGGTTCTTCATAACCCTTTTTTTTTTCTTAGATTCCATATATATGTGTTAGCGTACGGTATTTGTTTTTCTCTTTCTGACTTACTTCACTCTGTATGACAGACTCTAGGTCCATCCACCTCACAACAAATAACTCAATTTCATTTCTTTCTATGGCTGAGTAATATTCCATTATATATATGTGCCACATCTTCTTTATTCATTCATCAGTCAATGGACGCTTAGGTTGCTTCCCTATCTGGGCTATTGTAAATAGAGCTGCAGTGAACACTGTGGTACATGACTCTTACTTATTTATTTATTTTTATTTATTTATTTTTTTTTTTGCGGTACGCGGGCCTCTCACTGTTTTGGCCTCTCTCGTTGTGGAGCATAGGCTCCGGATGCGCAGGCTCAGCGGCCATGGCTCACGGGCCTAGCTACTCCGCAGCATGTGGGATCTTCCTGGACCGGGGCACAAACCCGTGTCCCCTGCATCGGCAGGCGGACTCTCAACCACTGTGCCACCAGGGAAGCCCCTACATGACTCTTCTTGAATTATGGTTTTCTCAGGGTATATGCCCAGTAGTGGGATTGATGGGTCATATAGTAGTGCTATTTTTAGTTTTTTAAGGACCCTCCATACTGTTCTCCATAGTGGCTGTATCAGTTTACATTCCCACCAACAGTGCAAGAAGGTTCCCTTTTCTTCATACCCTCTCCAGCATTTATTTTTTGTAGATTTTTTGATGATGGCCATTCTGACCAGTGTGAGGTGATACCTCATTGTAGTTTTGCTTTGCATTTCTCTAATGATTAATGATGTTGAGCATTCTTTCATTTGTTTGTTGGCAATCTGTATATCTTCTTTGGAGAAATGTCTATTTAGGTCTTCTGCCCATTTTTGGATTGGGTTGTTTGTTTTTTTGATATTGAGCTGCATGAGCTGCTTGTAAATTCTGGAGATTAACCCTTTGTCAGTTGTTTCATTTGCAAATGTTTTCTCCCATTCTGAGGGTTGTCCTTTCGTCTTGTTTATGGTTTCCTTTGCTGTGCAAAAGCTTTTAAGTTTCATTTGGTCCCATTTGTTTATTTTTGTTTTTATTTCCATTTCTCTAGGAGGTGAGTCAAAAAGGATCTTGCTGTGATGTATGTCATAGAGTGTTCTGCCTGTTTTCCTCTAAGAGTTTGATAGTGTCTGGCCTTACATTTAGGTCTTTAATGCATTTTGAGTTTATTTTTGTGTATGGTGTTAAGGAGTGTTCTAATTTCATTCTTTTACATGGAGCTGTCCAGTTTTCCCAGCACCACTTATTGAAGAGGCTGTCTTTTCTCCATTGTACAGTCTTGACCCTTTATCAAAGATAAGGTGACCATATGTGTGTGGGTTTATCTCTGGGCCTTCTATCCTGTTCCATTGATCTATATTTCTGTTTTTGTGCCAGTACCATATTGTTTTGACTACTGTAGCTTTGTAGTATAGTCTGAAGTCCAGGAGCCGGATTCCTCCAGCTCCATTTTTCTTTCTCAAGAATGCTTTGGCTATTCGGGGTCTTTTGTGTTTCCATACAAATTGTGGAATTTTTTGTGCTAGTTCTGTGAAAAATGCCAGTGGTAGTTTGACAGGGATTACATTGAATCTGTAGATTTCTTTGGGTAGTATAGTCACTTTCATAATGTTGATTCTTCCAATCCGAGAACATGGTGTATCTCTCTACCTGTTGATTCTTCCAATCCGAGAACATGGTGTATCTCTCCATCTGTTTGTATCATCTTTAATTTTTTTCATCAGTGTCTTATAGTTTTCTGCATTCAGGTCTTTTGTCTCCTTAGATAGGTTTATTCCTAGGTATTTTATTCTTTTTGTTGCAGTGGTGAATGCGAGTGTTTCCTTAATTTCTCTTTCAGATTTTTCATCCTTAGTGTATAGGAATGCAAGAGATTTCTGTGCATTAATTTTGTATCCTGCTACTTTACCAAATTCATTGATTAGCTCTAGTAGTTTTCTGGTAGCATCTTTAGGATTCTCTGTGTATAGTATCACGTCATCTGCCAACATTGACAGCTTTACATCTCTTCTGATTTGGACTCCTTTTATTTCTTTTTCTTCTATGATTGCTGTGGCTAAAACTTCCAAAACAATGTTGAATAATAGTGGTAAGAGTGGACAACCTTGTCTTGTTCCTGATCTTAGTGGAAATAACTTCAGTTTTTCACCATTGAGGACAATATTGGCTGTGGGTTTGTCATATATGGCCTTTATTATGTTGAAGTAAGTTCCCTCTATCCCTACTTTCTGGAGGGTTATCATAAATTGTTGTTGAATTTTGTCAAAAGCTTTTTCTGCATCTATTGAGATGGTCATATGGTTTTTATTCTTCAATTTGTTAATATGGTGTATCACATTGACTGATTTGCATATATTGAAGAATCCTTGCATTCCTGGGATAAACCCCACTTGATCATGGTGTACGATCCTTTTAATGTGCTCTTGGATTCTGTTTGCCAATATTTTGTTGAGGATTTTTGCATCTATGTTCATCAGTGGTGTAAGGCATGTGCTTTTAAGGAGGGGAATTGATGGGACTTGATGGCTGATTAGATGTGGTCATTGAAGGAAAGGGTGGTGACAGACGTAACTCTGGAGTGCAGGCCTGGGACAACTGTGTGGATGGAGGTGCCATTGTCCTTGGTAGATGATGAAGGATGGGGTGCAAGTTTTCATGGAAAGGCAGTGTTGTGACAGTTCCAGTTCCTAGAAGGATGATGAGATGTCACATAGAGAACTAGAAGTCATCCCATGAATCACGTAGTGAGATTTGAAAAGCACATACTAAAAGGAAACTGAGATGCACAAAACTGCAAAACCCCTCAGGTTTAAAACAGAATCCCTGAGCACTGTTTTGCTTTCTTTGGTTTTTCTGCCAGAGGAAGGGATTTCTAAGGTGCAGATGTCTCCACACTGAGGCTATATCATTGCTCACCACTAGCAGTATTCAAGTGCTGGGTAAGTAACAAATAGGAAATAATCACCTTTAGAAAAGCCGCCTCTTTTTTAACCCAGCACATCAATAGTTAATAAAGCATTAATATGAATATCAGGAAATTTATATTCTGTGTAAGCAGTCGAAAACTGCACAGGTTGCAGACTAGGCAAATTAACAGTTCTTTCTCTGTCAGCACTTAAAATCTATAGTGTGGTTTCTCTCTATGGTATGGGGTGAAACGTGCCAACAAATTGGCTTAGATGATGTAAGTATCTGAAAATGTGGAAGAAATTATATACTGGGGGGGAGGAGAAATTCTTATATATTAAAAGGTGTTGACAACTTCACCACAGAATAGCAAAAATGTCCTTAAAGATAAAACACTTATTGTTTCAGAAACCAGAGTTACAGTGCTATCCTATGTGCAGCAAAAGTTGTTTTTAGAAAGAAAATTGACATCAGAGTTTACTAAACCAGTAACTCTTTTGGCAACTTCATGATGAGAACCTTATTCTTTAGGAATGTGAAAAGCATAAAATTAAAAGGGTGGCAAGTTCATAGGTTGCCTAAAGAGAACTTAGCAAAGGAGGGCAACAAACAGGACAAAACATGTCACTCAGTGTCTTTTTGCCAGTCAAGGTGTCATTCTGGTGCCAGTTGTACTATGGTTCCCAGGGAGAGGTTTCCCAGGGAGATGGCCAAGAACTACCCCAGTCACCGTTCCACGTGAGCCTTGTTTTACATTGTTATTCACACACTCCAGCTACGGGAGATAATTGCTCCTCTAGAATAATTCCAAAAATATCTATACCAACAGTGCTCATTTGTGAACTCTGTTCTTCTTTGAGAGCCCTTCTAGTCATTCCTGGTTGTAAATACCCCCATTTTCTAGCAAATGCCAGAATCAGTAAAGACTCGTTGACTTCGTGCTCTAACTGGGGGAAATGTCACGTCATTTTAACATGTTGCCTGAAACTTTACAGGAGACAAAGTCTTTCTCCTCAGAGTTACATTAATGAGCTTAAAAATGGGAATTCCTGGGCTAAAACATATACATTAATATCTTATTCTTTTCTGTGTTGAGAAGGAGAGGTAGCCAGAAAGTAGAGCGGTGCTGGGACCTGTAGGATCTCTAAGGGGACAGAAGCTACTGAGGAGTCAACAAAAGAGATGCCATTGCAAAGACAGCATTTACAGCTTAAAAATAGAGCCTGTGGCTTCAGCTGTCTTTGTCTATGGCCCGTCTCGAAAGCAACCTTAAGAGAGAGGGGGAAAAGCCACTGACTGCCTCTTTAACTGTTCTTTGGCTCTAGCCAGAGCAAGGCATGTTCCACATAAGGATACATTTTTGAGTATCCTGTTTGCTGTTTCAGAAACCAACCAACAGAAAAATTGTCTGTCGAAGCCAAGAAAAAGCGAATGTTTGGAGAAAATACTTTTTCTGATTTTTAGGCTTAAAATGTGACAGGGAAATGGGAAAGCATTGTAAATAGGTGCTAATTCAGAGGATCTGACGCACAGTGGGTGATAGGTGAATTTTTTAAGGAGAAAGCAAATGTACGTGGATTTTATATTTAAATCCCATCTGGGCCAAATTACAAAAAACAAAACCAAAAAAAGCCTAAAGGAGAACAAAAAGTAAAGCAGATAACATATATTTAAATATTTCACAAGGATCGCTTAAAGATAAATAATGTCTGCAAAGTTTGTTTCCCTGAGATAAAAAATACTATGGAAATAAATATTTCTTTTAATAGGATCCTTTCGTACGTTAACAGTGTCTCAAGTCTCCCTATTCTTGGCATATGGTTTAATATAGTTGGTTTTTAAAGGCACCGGGGTAACTTTCTGGGTATTTGGCCTACCTTGTGGATTGGTTCAGAATCATCCATTGCTTTCCAAAGAAAGATATTCTTTATTCTGTGGGCTCTTCTTTGACCTTTATTTCTGAACCTTGGTTAGAATAATGCTGATGGGAAGCAGCTCAGGCTGCAGGCAGATACCTAACCCTTCGGCTTTGGTGGTACAAATGCAGGGGCCACATCACTGGACTGTTCTCTGCATCGATGGCCATCCACTCTTTAGCAACTTCTAACCCGCTTCTCAGCAGGGATACTCACAAGAGCCCTGCACCATTAACCCTTGAGCAACTGCTCTTCCACTGATGAGCCCCAAAAGCCACCCCAGGAGTCAGTTTCCTATAGACTCTGTTCCTCTCCCTTTCCTCGCCTTACCTTGACAGGTGTTCTCAATGCATTAGATCAAATAAACTATGTCAATTGATTGTAGATAAATGCCAAATAATACTATGTTAGGTAGAGTTTCATTAGTACCCTGTCGTTCAGAGCAAGTGTTTTAAACCCCTTGTCAACTTTATAACCATGTGCATTCAAATAACAAGATCCCCACCACCACCAAAAAAAGCAAGACATCCTCTTGCATGCATTTGTGACATTTAAGAAGTTAGGACAGGCACATCATCTATAACCCTTACAATTACTGTGGTACCTGTATGGAAAGCTGCAGTTAAATTATTGACAAAGTATATAAGCAGATGTATCTACTCTAAAACATAAAGCACATACCTTTACAATATAGGTTGAATAATATAGACCAGAATCGTAAGAATGGATGCTAAAAGTAGAGTAAGGAAAACAGTACTGACATTGTGATGTCAAACAGAGTGGACCAAAGTCCACCTTTCAAGCTGACCTCGTTACCGTCCAGATTCTACGGTTATATAACAATTATGCGATTTAACTGTAGTAAGTCCAAATCTACATGGACTCCTGCATTGACATAGCCTGTGAAGTTATCTTTAAAAAAAACACACACACACGCTTTTAGCTCATCTACCAACTAGAAAGTATGAGAATTTTGAAGATAAGGACTGTGTCTTAAACTTTTCTGTACCCTCTGCAGTACCCAGCTAGATAGTAGGCGCTTGGTAAATATTTGTTTTTTAAAATTGATTGTAATGAGCTACGTTATAATAAAGTTTATCCATTGTACGAGTACAAGTAACATAATGAACAACTAACTAAATCAGTGAAATGTAAAAATGTAAATATTTCCACCGAAAAATCAGACTTTTGAAGCTGTAAGAAAATATACTTCTCTTCTAGCATTCCAGCATCCCAGCTGTTTACTTTTAAGGGCCCTGAATTCTCTTTTCAAAACAGAAACAAGAGTTATTCTTTCTTATATCTAATTGTTCAGAACCTACATTTTGGGGGGGGAAACGGTGGTCAGCATGGGGGTTTAGGGAGCTGTGGAGGCAGAGAAAAATGTCAAAATCAAGGAATCAGAAAAATGAGTGACCCATAGAAGGGGGGAAAAAGCCACTGTGGCTTAGTCAGCCTTTCCTGGCCTCTCTTGCCCTCCTCCTCAGATTCGCGGTCTCCCTTGTGACCCGGAGGTACCTTTCCATCATGGGTTTGAGAATTCTAAAAAACGAGCTGAAGGGCAGAGTCCCCAAAGGCTGTCTCTGTGCCAGTAGGGAAGGCAGCTGTGGTTATGAACGAGCACATACCAGAGGCCTCCACGCTGTTGGGGACTTCATGTGAATGGATGACAGTTTTAATTTCACTCCCCAGCAGAGGTGGTATCCAGCCAGCACTACTTCAAACCAATTTTGCAAATCACATTTTGTGGCTGAAAATTGGTTTACTGCACCCGTCCCGTTTTGGAGACCAAACTTCCCTGGTGGTACCTTCGCTGAGTTGGGACAGCTAAAGGATGATTCTTTTTCCTTGAATTGAAATGAGAGCACATTCTTCCACAGATTAATTTTAAATTATCCATGTTTATATCCTTTAATCAAGATGATAAAAACAGCACAGATAATTTTCTGCACTGTTCTTTTAATTTTTTTTTTTTTTTTTTTTGGAGACTCAGAATAGCCGACTGGCTCTTGATATCTATTGCCTCACATACAGAAGTATTACTCCAAGCATCCTAGCTTGGACTGTTTATCATTGTACTCTTAATTCTTTTTAACCTTGATTTTTGCCTTATATTAAAATAAGGAGGAATAAGGTTTAAATTGTAGATTCCACTGAGATTCCTTTTGTGAACATAAAGATGATGCTTTCCTGAAGAGATTTGTTCCCTGGATTGTATCTCACACTGAAATAAGGGCCTTCTTACTGGAAGAAATATTTCTTAAAACTGAGTACTTGCAAGAAGTGTCCCTCTGTGAACTTTTACCAATTAGAAATGGCTCTATACGTAAGACTCTTTAATAATGTCTGTTAAGCAGTATTTTAGCTCATTTTTATAACACATGCAGGTTTGGTGATTGATATTAAACATTAAACATAATAAATTTAGATCTCTTCTTAAGTATGAGGCACAGCATCTCTGAATCACCCATTTAAGCAGAGTGCTCCCTGGAAGGTCCAATCTCTCGCTATCATTCATGGCCATAATAAAACAGGCTTCTCCTGTCTCTTGCTTGACATCTGTAATAATGGGGGTGACGTGTGTGGTGACACTGTAACAAGAGGGTGTGTTGATATTGCTTCAAGCGGGGACTAAAGGTCCACGACCAGAGGGTGAGCTGAGAACATGCATCAATGACCTCCATCTCAGATTTGGTACCAAAAGCTACGCTAATGCCTATTTTCAAAATTTTATTCAAAGAATAAGTTTCAGTGTCTAAAAAAAGGGACTTTAAATGTCTCACTCTACGTGGCTGGAGTTAGTCAAAGAATTAATCACAAAGAGTGGAACTTTGAACACAAATGGATCTGTTAATGATAGTCACATAAGAAAGATTTAAAACCTTCCTATTTTTCAAAGATTCCACAGATGGTCACCCCATTCTTCACTTGTTGAATCATGGGAAGGCATAGACAGTAAAGTTCCTCGGAAAAAAGCTACTCTTTGTGATTGGACAATAATTATAGTAGCCTTCTTTAGAATTGTCAGGACAGGTTTAATTTCTAAATGATTCTGTTTCATGCTGAAAGTTGCCTATAAGTTTTGATTGCAATGTGTGTATAAAATGCCTGGATACTGTTGGAAATGTGTATCTTGAAATGAGAAAGGGCTCACATTTCAAGCATTTGAATAGGGTTGAGAATTAACTATTATTTTCAGTTAAAGACACCTGAAACAATCTCAAAATTTTAATTTGATTTTTTTTAGAAGAAAAAGGTGGTGGAAGAAGACGTAACTCCAGTTTTCAGGCACATCACTCACTGTGAGGTGGCTTTTGTGGACTGGGTTTAGAGCTACTCCACACAGCCTGGCTGTGTCCTGGCCCCCAGATGTGGGTCCTGGTCCTGCTGTCTTCCTTTCTGGCTGCCACTTCGAAATAACTAGATGAGAAGACACGGCTGAGCCAGCCCAGCTCCATCCCTCACGCAGTCAGTCCTCAATCTCAGATAGGTTGTGTTTCTACAGTCTGTGTATAAATCAGGTGTCCTGGAACTTGAAGTCCATTTTTCATAGAAAGGATGCTCTGTCCAGTGAGCAGGTTGCCAGGCTAGCAGCCCTACAACCTTATTTAGCCTGTTACATAACTGAAGTGCTGTCCACCTGAAAATCGTTTTTAAAATATTACTGCTGTGGGAGGCTGACCCACCTACCCCAGAGCGGGCGTTCTCTGCAGATAAGGGACTCGGAATAACTCATACCCTCTTGCCTTCTGGAGTCACACACTGGAGCCTGGACACAAAAATGAGAAGTAATGAAAGGAAACAGAATGAACAAACAGTTCTTTGAAGAATACCATTACAATGCTGGTAATTAAAGCAGAAAAATATAAAATTGAATAAGGAATGATGTTTCATCTGTTTTAATACTGGTGCTTGAGAAAAAGCAGGTTCAATCAGAGAAGGATGAGGAAGTAGCTGGAAGCTGTTGTTGAGGTTCCGAGAGAGGCATCCGGCCACTCTCCAGGTTGATGGCTTTGCTGCCTTCGGGATTTTTTTTCCCCTAGAAAATTCTGTAGACTAGTCTAGATTCTTGCCTTTTCCTTAAACGTTTTTGGCAAATGGAAGGAACTAATAGAAACAAGGGAAGTTTTTCTTGAGGTGTCTGGGGAAGAGAGGGAGGGGAGGAGGTTGGGATCTATTAAAGGAGGTGGTATTGCCGCTCATGAAATTAACCGGAGTGTTTATTAGTGGCACCCAGAGGAAAACTGCGCATGCTCGATTCTCTTGCTGGCTGATGCAGGGGACGAAAGAAAGAAGGGATGAGGAAGAAATCATTTAACCAGCAGTGCCTTGAGACAGCTGGCAAAGGCACAGAACCCAGGACAGCTGGGCTGTTGAACCGGGTATTCTCAGGGTAGTCAGGAAAGGAATAAAGAATTGGTTACTGGATGGCAGGGGGTGACGGGGAGGTGGGTTGTTGGTGTAGGTCTGTAAATGTATAAGCTAATTGCATAAAATATACTTGTTACATAAATGTATGAAAGTGGTTGTTGCTGATTCAGAGGGTATTTATACCAGAAAGAAAATGCACACCATGGATTCTTTTTGTGAAATGAAAGAGCATTACAAGTGGCTTTGAGCTTTTGTTTAAACAATCCTCAGGCCAGTGCCTATGTCATGAGCTTGGAGTCTACTAGGAATGATGAGAGAATCGGAAATGTTCACGTTTGAGTTCTGCACTTGGAGGGTGTATCTGAGTTCATGGCAATGACGACTGAAGGGATTGGGAGACTTTGGAATCCATATACAAAGGAGAAGTAAGTCATCTCCCTTCTCCAAAGCTCTATATGTATATATGTGTGTATGTATATATGTACATACATATATATGTGTGTGTATATATATATGTATATGTATATGTGTGTGTATGATAGATGTGTACTATTCTGGAATGGCTTGAGAATTAATTTCATGATACTGGTGGAGAGGAGGATGGTGATAGCAACTGATATTCATTGACTGCTTATTATGTGTAGGCACTGTCTGGAGTGTTTTACACGTATTAACTCATTTAATTCTCACCACCAAGCAGTACTATTATTTCTCCATTTTATTGTTAAACAAAGGTAACTTCTTGAGTTTCTTATCAAATTTTAGTTCAGTGATCCCCAAATGCAACCAAGATGAATCATACTATCTGTTAAAATTATCTTAAAGCCATACTCACCTGGATAAATTGGAACAACCATTTAGATGTATAATAAAGGATAATGCAGACCTGCCACAATCTTGGGTCCATTGCCTTTTCCTGTCCTAAGTGCACTATTTCCACCTCCCTTCCTATTCTAGCTACCCCTCTTCTAATTCTGTCTACACAGTTTGTGCTGTCACTTCCAAGCGTAGACCCAATGTGTTCCTCATTAAAACACAGAGGGAGGGGCAGATTTTCAACGATTTTCTTTATCTTACTGGCAATTCCTATTATGAAGAGCCATATTAACCAACGACAAGCTTAAGACACTAAACAGCCTTTTCAGATGTTCCTTCTTTGGAATCTGATTGTGTAAATATTCAGGAAAGTGCTTAAAGGTTAAAACCCCCAAGCATTTAATCACAATTGAAAACAACTCTTTGTAGACCTACACTTTCCAATATGGTAGCCAATACCACATGTGATCGTCAAGTACTTAAAATGTGACTAGCCTGAGTTGTGATGTGTTTTAAGTGTAAAATACACACCAAGCTCCAAAAATTTAGTACAACCCTCTCCAAAAACTGTAAAATAGCTCATTATTTTAACTTTAGTACAACCCTGTCCAAAAACTGTAAAATAGCTCATTATTTTTACTTTGATTACATGTTGAAATGATAGTATTTCAGATAATTGGGTTAAATAAATTATTAAAGTTCGTTTTACCTATTCTATTTTACTTTTCAATGCGGCTATTAGGAAATTGTAAACTATATAGGTGGCTTGCATCATTTTCTGTTGGGCAATGCTACTCTAGTCTCCGTAAATACAGAGCTTCTGCTGAACCACCTCCTTAAAGTCTGAAGGGTACGTGTTCAACCTGAGTTTTCTTTTTTGGAAAACGCTTTTTTTTTTCTGCCCTTTAAATGGTGCATAATACCAGGCACACCTGGATTTCTGGATAATTGCACCCGCAAGTGGCTACAAGCAGACACAATTAGGTGCTTGCAACTTGCTTGAAGGCACAGGTGTCTAATTGAGCCCACAAATGGCCATTTGGCAGGCCCCACTCATTGTGCACACAGCTGATTATAGGCAGAAAATGGCAACAACCAAAAAGGAGGCCTGGATGATGGAGGCGTGAAAATAGATCCTGCGTAACCCTGCAGCCTCGGTGTGACCCCTCCTTCCTTGTTCAGTCTTTCTGTGGAATGCCCACTTAGGTGTTTATGGCGAGATGCATATTTGGAATGCACAGACTGGGAAATGAAAATGCATATGCCCCATCTCACAGAGTAAATGCTGTCTCGAGCTTTAAAGTAAATGCCGTCTTGAGCTTTTAAGTAAATTGGGACTAACAAAACCCATGTTGTCAACCTGAGTAACCGTAAAGTGGATTCCGCCCTGCTGGGACTGGCTGGTTATAATGGCTAAAAATGATGGAGTGTGTGGGAATCCCCAGGGACCCTTTGGTAAATAGTAGTGTTTAAAGGGTTAATTCAACCTAATGCATCATTTAGTGGGGATGGGAAGGCCGGAGTGGTGGCCTCAGGAAGACTCCGGGCAGGCAGGCACTTACTGAAACGCAGGGCAGTTAGAGAAGGGGGAGGCCGGCCTCGAAGCCTGGAGCTGTTGTGCAGGTCAGCATCTCCAGGCAAGGAGTAATTGATATCCCCAGCTCTCACAGCAGCTGAAACAACAAAGCGAGATGTGGAAACACATTCACTGACACAGATTTCAGTGTCCAGAGGAAATGTGGAGAGACACGAGGGCCCTGCCTCTTCAACTTTCAGGGCAAGTACTGGAATGAGGAGTCTGCTGGCTCTCTCCCTTCGTCTTTCAGGAGGGCTCTGTACCAGATTGCAGTAGCTTTGTGGTCTCTGGCAGCAGGCAAGCCTAATCAGCACTGTTGATCATAAGTGTCAACCCTCAGGCCACAGCAGATTCAGCGTTCAAGGAAATCCACACCTTTTCTCCATCAAAGCAGTCTATGTGCACCATAAAATGGAGAGACCAGGCATTGGTTTCTGAGTTCTAGGAAGACCAAGGATTCCTTGGACAGGGTAGGAAATCCAAGTCAGCAGCCTGACTTGGTCTTTCCAGGGCAGAAAAAGACTTTCTGCTAATGAGAGATTGCTTTAGTAGTGTGCATTTATCTGCAATATAAGTAAGTTCACGATTTACCCACCTTGACAAATTCTCTCTGTGTCCTGAATCATCACATCCCTTTGTATCTGCTCTTTATTTATGATGATAGCTACCTATTCTTGAATGGCAATGCTACTGTAATAAATCCCCATAAGGAGCCAGTTCTCAGTTCAAGTTACCGCAGGCTGAATATGAAGACGACAGTCTGAAAACAAACACTAATCGTGCTCTTTTAGAAACTCTGACAGGCTCAGCTCAGAACTTCTTTAATTTCGACTGGACTGCAGCTCAACCTAATGTCAACTTACCATAATTCTTTTATGTGGAAGGCTATTATTCCATTATGATTTCCTCTCTTGTTGCCTAATATCCAAAGAGGGTTGGTGAGAGGTTACTGGAAGAATTGTCTTCATCTCAGATAGTTCATCCCATATGATTATTCTTTAGTTTAAAGGCACAGTAGAAAATGTTCTGTTTCCTATTATTAACCTTCTTTATACAGAGCCTTGAGATATACGTGAAAATTTTTAATTTTTCTAGGAGTTTGTTGTAAAGATAAAAATGATTTGGATTTCACAGTTTTATAAATTTTAATTCAAAATTTTTCTCCAGTTGACTCATCGCCCCTTATCTGCTGCTCAGTTACTGGACATAATTTAGCACTAGAGGGAGTGAAATACCATGGGGTGATAGTTTTCTGTTGTAAAATGGGATCTGTAAGTTCTCAGTCTGGGCCAAGTGTCCCTGTACTTTCTTAAAAAAAGAAGAAAAGAACTTTCACAAGTTGTAAGCTTTGCTACCGAAGTACATGAGACTTCCGGTTTCTGGTTCCAAATGTAAGGAGCTTGGAAGTCACCACATTGTCCTAACAAGTAAAATTTAAACAGTGAAACACTGAAACACTGAAAAATCAGCAGCTCTTTTTGGATCCATAAGAGAGGTGAGGACACAGGGCAGACTGCTGCCCAAAGATTGGAGAGACGGACAGGCAAATACAGGAAGTATCTGCTTACTAGAGCAGAGTCAGGAGTGGAGCGGCTGCAGGAAGCAGCACTGAGCTAGGAAAACCTGACCTGTAACTGGTGAATTACTGGAGGCTCAGGGGGGACAACTGAGAGTTATAAACCCCAGGGGCACCTTGTCAGAGCAAGCATCAGAACCATGAGGCAGGGATGTTGGAATTATCATACCAGGAGCTTAAAATAATTATGATTCATATGCTAAGGGCTGTAATGGATAAAGTAGATGGCAGATAGAACAGATGGGAAATGTAAGCAGAGAGATGGAAATCCTAAGAACCAACTATATGGTGGCAGTTGTAAGGCTATGCCCTTTGTCTATTTCAAATTTTTGATAACAATCTACATCGCAAATTTCTTGAGCCCTTCTTCTAAGAAGCCAAGAGCAGTGAGCTTCTATGCCAACACATCCACTTTCATTCTTGGTCTCAAGAAGAAAACCTCCCATTGGTGTGTCTCAGGAGCCACATTCACAACCACAATGGACAGAAAACCTACATTACTCTCAGGTGCCCTGTGGAGTCTAAGATGCTAATATGGAAATCACAGGTCTGAAAGAGCCAGCAGTGGTTTCTGAATGAGCCATTGCATCATGGAAGATCACAGAAGTCACTGGTCAAGAAGTAAATGTCTGTTCTTATGAATTGTTTTCATTTCCTTTTAAACCACAATTGTATCTGTGGTGTAGCTTTGGTTTTACTTTTAGTGTTTTCATGAAGAAGCTACTTAATTGAAAAGGATTCACAATCCGCACTGGAATATATCAGATTTAGATTTGGTGGTTGACTATCACGCCACCTATAGTTAATAATCCACTGTGCCAATGCTCTGAATAACAATAACATGGCCATCAGAAGCAGTTTATTCTCTTCTCCAAATTTCTGACATGTAAGAAAGTCAGTAATTATTGGAACTTTCTGGTGTCTCATTGTTTTGGCATTGACTTTAATTTCTCTCTGTGGCTTTTTCTTTTCCTAATGCAGACAGAGCTGCTGAGGGAGAATTCTGTGTTTTAGGCGAACACACAGGTACTGGGTTATTCTCATTGTTTTTTTTTTTTTTTGCTTTTCATAGATTTGGATTTTTATTATAGGACCTTTTTCTACCATGAACCCCAGGCATGACAAATGGTGGGAGAATAAGTAGAACCGTTGGTCTTTATCAAATGAAAAATAGTTACTAGGCTACTTTTTTTTTCCTTTTTCTGCTCCCCTCTCTTTTCCCAGTTTCCCATTTACAGTCATGCTTTGCAAAGAGCAACAGACCCACGAGAATGGGAGTGGATTTATGAGACAGAAAGCAAAGGCTATAGATTCCTTAAGGTCAGGGTCTTGCCTTATCACCACTGTATCCTCAGCCCTGCATAGTACCTGGCACACAGTAGACATTCAGCTAAGTTTTAAGGCAAAAAAAAAAAAAAAGAAAAGAAAGGCAAAAACACAGGAAGGAATTTGCAACTGAGGGGAAAAAATTGCAGACATTTCACTGTGAAGATGTCAGGAAGGACAGTTCTCTATTTTCAGTCATTTTTAGTTTAAGTGGAAATTTTATTTGCATTAAGTTTTCTGGGATTTCTAATTGAGTTCTGAGAATTCTTTCATTGAAAGCAAATTATTTTTTAATAAGTTGTATTTCATCACTAAAACAAAAAAACTTTTCTGCTAACAGAAATGCATAAAGCAAAAGAATCGTTGTGATTGACTGAGATGACATGGCCTGTTGTTTCCAAGTTTTAATTTTGAATAGTTTGTATATCCCTCCCAGAGAATTCTTTTCAAAACTCAAATTTCTCATTTTTGTTATCCATCCAGACCTAGATTTTTTTTTAATACATTCAGCAATTTTTATAAAGCATAAGTGACTGGAGTTTTTCCAGGCAAGTAATGAAATTTTCAAGAGTGGGATTTTCTTTGTGTCTTCTGTGGAGTTGTGGAATGCTCAGTTTAAGAGTTGGTAAAGAAAAAGAGGCAGCTGGACGAAGTAAAGAGTCAGCCATACCCTTGATTCTGGTGGTGGTTCAGATGTGCGCACTTGTAAAACCTCATGGACACATTTCTTGTACGTAAATTAAACCTCAGTAAATTTGAAAAAGGAAGGAAGGAAGGGAAAGGAAAGGAAGGAAGGGAGGAAAATAGTGGTCCTTTATCTGGACTCCCAGGTCAAGTCATGGGCGCTCAAGCTCTTGAGAAGTCTTCGATTTCTGTGGCCATTGCTGGTCCTTGGCAAACTCCAACTCTCAGAGACCATCCCCTAGGATGTCCTGGCTCATACTAACCACATTTTCAAAAGCACAGGAGAAAGCCCAAGCAAGTCTGGCTGCCTTGTGCTGCTCCTGAGAAACAAGTTTCCATGTTCTTAGGCAGTGGAATCACCTGCTTGCCATTCAAATAAACATCATATAAAATCAGTATTCCTTAAAATGAGATTACAATCTCACAAAAGTCAGGCTCTCCAGACCTCCTTTCCCAAAGCAACTCCAGAGGCAGTCCCATCTCCAGTGGTTTATATGGACAGAGACACAGACAGAGAAGAGGAGCTGACAAAGGCTGTCTGTTTCTGTGGCTGGAAGGAAGAGGAGGCTGGAAGACATGGGTACCACGGGAAAGTCATTTTGGTATCTTGCTCTTTATTTACACCCTTGGGTCTGAGCAGGCAGAAATTTCCCTGGCATAGTTTACATTTATATAACTAATTGCTAATTATTTACATACTCCCATTGGACAATTGCTAGAGGACTAAAGTTTGGGATTATTCACTTCCTCAGAAATAAAGTAACATAATTGCATGTGTAGTTATGGAAGTTAGTTATAGGCATAGGCATCTAAGCCTAAAGGAAGTTTGTCAGGAACCAGAAATCCACCAGGCACTCTCCCATACTCCATGCCTCTTGTCCTTCCCCACCCAACATCCTTTTTCGTCACAGTTTAATGAGGGAAGTATTCTAGGACTTTTGCTTTTCACCTTCTCCACCATGGAGATGCTGGGAACTGTGACAGGCTGAGGCGACATGAGCTACAATGAAGCTTTTCTCTCCCAGGTGAATGGCCATCTGCCCTTTCTAAGCATGTTATCCTGTAGACTTGTGTTCATCCCATTAGGTACCCTCCTCCACACACAAATAATAGGTAAACATTATTAGTCTCCCTCTGTATTATTCGGATATTTTCCTATATCCAATACAGAACAAAAATCTCCTGGCAAATATAACTGAAAAGAAGTCCAAAGGTAGACTTATCTTTAGATGGAACTCAGAGAATGCCATCAGGAATTGGCTTCCTTCTCCCCATCTCTTGACTCTGCTTCCTTCTGTGTTGGCTCTGTTCTCAGGCACAGTCTTCCAGCCTGGGGTAGAGATGGTTGCCCACATCACCAGGCTTATTTCTTATCATCTGAGCCACTCCAGCAAAAGAGGGATTCTCTCATTTCAACATATCCAACAAAAGGCCTAGAATTGTCTCAGGTTGCTGTGATTGAGTTATGTACTTAAACATAAACGATCACCGTGTCCAGGGGGTGGAGTGTTCTGATGGACAGGTCTGGGTCACATGCCACCTCTGGAGTCCTGGGTGGACTCACTCCACCTGAAGCATGGGGAATGAGAGGGGGCATGGAATGATTCCCAGAAGGACAGAATATTATCACCAGGATAGGATGGGACAGATACTAGGAAACAAGAAGAGCAACCTTCCACTGTTCCAACTCTGATGACAAGGGAAGAAGGAAAGATAGAATCGAGCATGAAAGAAAAAAGTAGAAGCTCCCATCACACACTTAATAAAAGGTAGAATGAATGCTAAACCCCTAAAAAATCATGAGACCAAGCTGTTTTCTACTTCTGGGTCTGATTGTCATCTGACCCACAAGTTTCAAGAATCCTAAGAGACTACTACAAGCAACTCTATGCCAATAAAATGGACAACCTGAAAGAAAGGGACAAATTCTTAGAAAGATATAACCTTCCAAGACTGAACCAGGAAGAAATAGAAAATATGAACAGACCAATCACAAGTAATGAAATTGAAACTATGATTTAAAATCTTCCAACAAACAAAAGTCCAGGACCGGATGGCTTCACAGGTGAATTCTATCAAACATTTAGAGAAGACCTAACGCCTATCCTTCTCAAACTCTTCCAAAAAATTTCAGAGGAAGAAACACTCCCAAACTCATTCTATGCAGCCACCATCACCCTGATACCAAAACCAGACAAAGATACTACAAAAAAAGAAAGTTATAGACCAATATCACTGACGAATATAGATGTAAAAATCCTCAACAAAATACTAGCAAACAGAATCCAACAACACATTAAAAGGATCATACACCATGATCAAGTGGGATTTATCCCAGGGATGCAAGGATTTTTCAATACACACAAATCAATCAATGTGATACACCATATTAACAAAATGAAGAATAAAAACCATATGATCATCTCAATAGATGCAGAAAAAGCTTTTGACAAAATTCAACACCCATTTATGATAAAAACTCTCCAGAAAGTGGGTGTAGAGGGAACCTACCTCAACATAATAAAGGCCATATACGACAAACCCACAGCAAACATCATTCTCAATGGTGAAAGACTGAAAGCATTTCCTCTAAGATCAGGAACAGGACAAGGATGTACACTTTCACCACTATTATTCAACAAAGTTTTGGAAGTCTTAGCCACGGCAATCAGAGAAGAAAAAGAAATAAAAGGAATCCAAATTGGAAAAGAAGAAGTAAAGCTGTCACTGTTTGCAGATGACATGATACTATACATAGAGAATCCTAAAAATGCCACCAGGAAACTACTAGAGCTAATCAATGAATTTGATAAAGTTGCAGGATACAAAATTAATGCACAGAAATTTCTTGCATTCCTATACACTAATGATGAAAAATCTGAAAGAGAAATTAAGGAAACACTCGCATTTACCATTGCAACAAAAAGAATAAAATACCTAGGAATAAACCTACCTAGGGAGACAAGAGACCTGGATGCAGAAAACTATAAGACACTGATGAAAGAAATTAAAGATGATACCAACAGATGGAGAGATAGACCATGTTCTTGGATTGGAAGAATCAATATTGTGAAAACGACTCTACTACCCAAAGCAATCTACAGATTCAATGCAATCTCTATCAAATTACGAATGGCATTTTTTACAGAACTAGAACAAAAATCTTAAAATTTGTATGGAGACACAAAAGACCCCGAATAGCCAAAGCAGTCTTCAGGGAAAAAAAACGGAGCTGGAGGAATCAGACTACCTGACTTCAGATTATACTACAAAGCTACAGTAATCAAGATAGTAAGGTACTGGCACAAAAACAGAAATACAGATCAATGGAACAGGATAGAAAGCCCAGAGATAAACCCACGCACCTATGGTCAACTAATCTATGACAAAGGAGGCAAGGATATACAATGGAGAAAAAGACAGTCTCTTCAATAAGTGGCACTAGGAAAACTGGACAGCTACATGTAAAAGAATGAAATTAGAACACTCTGTAATACCATACACAAAAATAAACTCAAAATGGATTAGAGACCTAAATGTAAGACCGGACACTGTAAAAACTCTTAGAGGAAAACATAGGAAGAACACTCTTTGACATAAATCACAGCAAGATCTTCTTTGATCCACCTCCTAGAGTAATGGAAATAAATATAAACAAATGGGACCTAATGAAACTTAAAAGCTTTTGCAAAGCAAAGGAAACTACAAACAAAACAAAAAGACAACCCTCAGAATGGGAGAAAATATTTGCAAATGAATCAATGGACAAAGGATTAATCTCCAAAATATATGAACAGCTCATGCAGCTCAATGTTAAAAAAACAAACAACCCAATCAAAACATGGGCAGAACACCTAAATAGACATTTCTCCAAAGAAGACATACAGATGGCCAAGAAGCATATGAAAAGCTGCTCAACATTGCTAATTATTAGAGAAATGCAAATCAAAACTACAATGAGTTATCACCTCACACCAGACAGAATGGGCATCATCAGAAAATCTACAAACAACAAATGCTGGAGAGGGTGTGGAGAAAAGGGAACCCTCCTGCACTGCTGGTGGGAATGTAAATTGATACAGCCACTATGGAGAACAGTATGGAGTTTCCTTAAAAAACTAAGAATAGAATTACCGTATGACACAGCAATCCCACTACTGGGCATATATACCCAGAGAAAACCATAATTCAAAAAGACACATGCACCCCAATGTTCATTGCAGCACTATTTACAATAGCCAGGTCATGGAAGCAACCTACGTGTCCATCAACAGATGAATGGGTAAAGAAGATGTGGTACATATATACAATGGAATATTACTCAGCCATAAAAGAACGAAATTGGGTCATTTGTAGAGGTGGATGGACCTAGAGACTGTCTTACAGAGTGAAGTAAGTCAGAAAGAGAAAAACAAATATCATATATTAATGCATATATGTGGAACCTAGAAAAATGGTACAGATGAACCGCTTTGCAGGGCAGAAATTCAGCCACAGATGTAGAGAACAAATGTATGGACACCAAGGGGGGAACGTGGTGGGGGGGGGGGGGGTGTGATGAATTGGGAGATTGGGATTGACATATATACACTAATATGTATAAAATGGATAACTAATAAGAACCTGCTGTATAAAAAAACAAAATTCAAAAAAACATTGATGTCTAGTTGGTCTACAATGTTTCAGGTGTACAGCAAAGTGATTCAAATATATATATAAAAGAATGCTTCCTCAAGTATGTAATCCATTATTTCATCCATCCAGATAGTCCAATATAAAAGGAAAGGACAGGGGCTTCCCTGGTGGTGCAGTGGTTGAGAGTCTGCCTGCCGATGCAGGGGACACAGGTTCGTGCCCTGGTCTGGGAGGATCCCACATACCGCGGAGCAGCTGGGCCCATGAGCCATGGCCCATGAGCTGTGCCTCCGGAGCCTGTGCTCCGCAACGGGAGAGGCCACAACAGTGAGAGGCCCACGTACCGCAAAAAAAATCAGACACATAAAAATAAAAAATAAAAAAAAAAATAAAAGGAAAGGACAGAGAGGTGTGGGATATTGTGACTCTTTGATGGTCTTTTGGGTGCTTCCCAAATTCCTCTGAGTTCTATGCATGCATCTGTAACTTACTTTATAGCTGCCCACGCAACTGTATTTGTCTCTGAGAACATAAACAATCCCAAATCCAAGTTTTCTAGCAATTCCTCAAGAGGTGGCCTCAGTATGGACACACTAATAAGTGGCAATTAGACATAAAGAATATAACCAGTACTACACAAAAAGAACAACTTTTTAGAGAGAGTTTACATCTCAGTGTATTTTGTATAAATTTTTTGTTAACATAGTCCATAAATTTTGGGAAAGTGGTTATAACTTACCTCATTTCCCTCTGGAGGAAGCAGATTTTTAGAGGAAAAAAAGGCCTCTGGACATATTTGAATATACGGAAGACTGAGAAAAGCATGTAAGACATTATGGAATCAGGAATAAACATTAAAAATTTGGCACAGGGAGAAAAATAGTAATTTAAAAAGCCAATCTTTATCGCTCACTTACCATGCCCAGGCACTGTGCTAAGTGCTTTACAGCAGGGGTCCCCAACCTGGGAAACCGGGTCGCACAGCAGGAGGTGAGCAGTGGGCGAGCGAGCGAAGCGTCATCTGTATTTACAGCCGCTCCCCATCGCTCGCATTACTGCCTGAGCTCCGCCTCCTGACAGATCAGCGGTGGCATTAGATTCTCATAGGAGCTCAAACCCTACTGTGAACTGCACGTGTGAGGGACCTAGGTTGCGTGCTCCTTATGGGAATCTATAATGCCTGATGATCTGAGGTGGAGAGCTGAGGCGGTGATGCTAGCGCTGGGGAGCGGCTTCAAGTACAGATTATCATTAGCAGAGAGCTTTGACTGCACAGTGACCATAATAAATCAGTTGCTTGCAGACTCATATCAAAACCCTATCAGTGAGTGGCAAGTGAAAACAAACTCAGGGCTCACACTGGTTCTGGTGAGTTGTATAATTATTTCATTATATATTACAATGTAATAGTAATAGAAATAAAGTGCATAATAAATGTAATGCACTTGAATCATCCCAAAACCATCCCCCCATCCCTGGTCCGTGGCAAAATTGTCTTCCATGAAACCGGTCCCTGGTGCCAAAAAGGTTGAGGACCGCTGCTTTACAGGCATTCTAACCTAACGCTCCTAGCTATGCAGTTAGGCAGGTAACCGTTACTATTCCAACTTTACAGATGAGAAAAATGCAGACAATGTATAGAGGATAAGAATGTTCCCACAGTCACACATCCATTAACCGGCACTATTTTTGCTAACTCCTCTGCGATTTCATCCCTTGATGCTCATAGCAGGGTCTGGGTGGATGGCCAGGATGGCTCAGCTTAAAGCTGGCTGAGACCTGAACACAGGCGTCCCTGGAGGTAGAAGAATGGATCAGGAGAGGCCCAGCAGAAGGAGGTAAGAGAGGAGGCCTGGTGATGGAGGCCATCAGAGGCAAGGAAGTCCATCCAGTCTGGACAAAAATCCAAGATCCCAACAGGCAGAGAGGAGCACAGCCTGAGAGGGAACCTTGTAAAAGACCAAAGGCAAAGGTTCTATTAGCATCAGGAAGGTCCAGCAGCAAGTTAAGGCACGCAGCCTTGGACATTAAGATTTCAGGGGTAACCTCATTCCTCATAGGATTTTAATGGGTAGGGCAGAACCTCAGCCTGGATAAAATGGACGGGTAATACTAATACTAATAATATCCTGTAACTGATAAGGGCTTTGTTGGTTACACAGTGCTTTTCCATACGTCTCTAATCTTCTCCCAACAACCCCATGAGCTTGGCATTATAATCCCCACTTTTAAGTGAAGAAAATGAACATGGAAATTCCTCACTCAAAGCCAGTGGCAGAGCTGGAACTTGAACCCAGGAGTTTTGACTCCAAGCCCAATATTCTTGTGTACCATAGAGTAGCTGAGCCGACCATCACAACAGAAACTCATTTAGCCAGTGTCTGAGATGGGAGCTTCGTCACTAGGCAACAAGCAAGATGCCAGTTGCTGGGGGAGAAAGGTCTGAGGCTGAAACTCAGATGAGCATATTTCTTTTTTCTCAGTCGGCAAGTATAAGTCCCGCTCCATTTAAAGAGGACCCTCTCTTCCACACAAGGAATCTCCAGATAGCATTCATTTAATAAATATTGTATTGAGTGCCTACCATGTACCAGGCACTGGGAAATCAACAGTGAACTCAGCAATAGTCCTTACTGTTAGGAAGTTCATAGTTTATTGGGGGACAAATAAGAAAACAGGTAATTAAATATAGTGGTTAGCAATTCCATAGAGCCAGAACTTTTTCCTATGCAAGCATAAAGTCTGCATTATGTTAAAGACCTTCCATGATCTTATATAAATTTAAACCAATCATGACTTAATTTTCTAACATTACTGATATTTCTCAATAAGTTCCTAAGAAGGGCATCTGATTCAGAAATAGGGGATCAGCAAGAAATGGTATCTGGGACAGGAAGTTTTGACACTTTAAAACAAGAACACTTTCTTGGCCTCTGAACTTTTCTACCCAGAATCCTGCAATTTTTCAGCTGCCTCATTTATAGGGTCATCATCTCTCACTGTCCCCTTCTCTTTGCTTGCCCACATCCAACTCTTTCTTCAAGATTCCCTTAATGCACCCCCTCATCAGAACCCTTAGCTATAGCAGGTATCCCAAGGCACTTACTCAGCACTGAACATATGTGCCCAAGCTTGTCTTTCACCTCTTTGTCTCCCCAGACAGGTGGTAAGATCCTCAGGGGTAGACTTTGGGGCTCATACCTCTTTGGAAGAGCTTGATATCTAGGAGTTCATTTAGCACTGTCACCGGCCAAGGAGTAAGATGGCCCTCTGGGCTAGGTTAACACCCAGTCTTGTCCATCCAGATTTAGAACTACAGAGGAAAGATGAGAAGAGAATTTTTTAAGTAAACATTTGGCTTCTAAAAGCAATTCTGATTGCCTTTCCCTGACAAATGAAACGTTCTCCTGAAGCCATTTCTTTTAACCCGAAACAGCACCCAGAGAAGAAGTAGATTTAAATTTAGTTCTTTTTCCCCATCTTGATTTTCCATGTTATTATTTTTTACTGGTGGTGATGAAGGTAATTAACATTTTAACCCATTTATTGTTGTTGTTGATACTCTTTTTAACCTCAGTTGAGCATGTTCCACACTTACAAATGCCTGTAAAATTGCCCAAACTCCAATGGGTATTTTTCAGCTTCTGGTTTTACCAAACTGTAGTTCACTAAACCTCACTTAAATTAATCAACTAAGTAGAGAATTCCCCAATGGGATGTTAGGGAAGGATAAGTATGTAGTAAATAAAAGAATTAAAGGGCTAGTTCACACCTCATCAAACTGCTTAACTACCTGATAACAGTTAACTACATACATTCCTCATAAAATGCACAGGGCAAGGAGGTAAATCAGAGTGCAGTTTTTCTGAAGTGAGACATACCTACCTTTTAACTGAGGTTTGGTATTACTCTGGCGAGGGCTGGAATAAAACTTGCACAGTATCACCTTATTGGCCAGAGAAATTTCTGCATCATGCCTCTCAATGGGGAGTGCAAATTCTGATTTGAAATCCCATTAGGCAAGTTTCCCTTCATAATTGCAACCACTGAGATACAAGAGTAATATCAGATCTTGGATTATTTTTACCCCAACTTTCCTCCAATAACACTTTCACCCATATCATTGCATTCTCTCTTGTGAGAAGAAAAGCACATATTACTTTACAGATGGAGAAACCAAGGCACAGATAAGCAGAGAAGTCCAGCCAGGGTCGCTGTTGCAGAGGCCAAGCTGAAATGCAGCAATGTGACCTGAGGTCAATTTGGACTAGAGCCCATGTGGTTTCCTGAAGGGTCATGTAACTGTAACCCCCGATGACTCATTGGGGGCCACCTATTCATTTTACAGAGTTGAAGATAAGGCCTGAGAAAGTGACACGACTTGTCTGAACCCCCCAGGATATGACCCAGTCTTTGCAGTCCCTATCCAGGTCCCTCCTCCATACCGCAGCTCTCTCTAGCACAGAGGTATTGATGGAGAATTTATTTTTAAAGATTGAAAGGTGGACCAGGCATGGTGATAGAAATTTTAGTCAACCTCCCAGGCCACTTTCACTCTTTAAAGTGGGGAATTGGGACAACATACACCTGTAAGTGGAGGATGCAAACTGAATGCGATGATGCAGAAATCTAGATGGTGAGACTTATTCCCATGGGGCAGGGCCTGAAAACCGAAATAACTATGGGGGCAGGTGGGAACTGTCAAGGAGAGAAGCAGAAAGAGTAGAGCCTAAGGAGGGCTTCTCCCTGCCTCCAGGGGCAGCTCCAGATGATTGCGGTTTTAAAGGAAGCCAAGGCCCCAGTTTAAAGAAAAACAGGAAAGCTGACTTTTTATGTGAAAGCCCTCAATGTTCAAATGTCAGCAACTAGTTGAAATTTTTTTAAATACCAGGTGAGCCTATATATATATATATATATATATATGAAGATATATATATTCATCCATTCATTCATTCATTCATTCATTGGGCCTACAAGTTGCAACCTCTGTTGGAGGATTTCCCACACTGACACATACTAATGTGGAATGGTATGCATAGGGCCTGTAGTATGCAGTCATAAAGTTTCCATTTGTTTACGAATTTGTTTACTTGCTCCTTAGAGGTCTTTGGACAATCACCTTAAACTCCATAGAAGATCCAGCTTTTTTTTTTAATTAATTAATTTTTTTATACAGCAGGTTCTTGTTAGTCATCAGTTTTATACACATCAGTGTATACATGTCAATCCCAATCTCCCAATTCATCACACCCCCACCCCCCGCCATTTTCCCCCCTTGGTGTCCATATATTTGTTTCTCTACATCTGTGTCTTAATTTCTGCCCTGAAAACTGGTTCATCTGTACCATTTTTCTAGGTTCCACGTTAATATATGATATTTGTTTTTCTCTTTCTGACTTATTTCATTCTATACCATTTTTCTAGGTTCCACGTATATGCGTTAATATACAGTATTTGTTTTTCTCTTTCTGACTTACTTCACTCTGTATGACAGTCTCTAGATCCACCCACGTCTCAACAAATGACCCAATTTCCTTCCTTTTCATGGCTGAGTAATACTCCATTGTATATATGTACCACATCTTCTTTATCCATTCATCTGTCGATGGGCATTTAGGTTGCTTTCATGTCCTGGCTATTGTAAACAGAGCTGCAATGAACATTGGGGTGCCTGTGTCTTTTTGAATTATGGTTTTCTCTGGGTATATGCCCAGAAGTGGGATTACTGGGTCATATGGTAATTCTATTTTTAGTTTTTTAAGGAACCTCCGTACTGTTCTCCATAGTGGCTGTATCAATTTATATTCCCACCAACAGTGCAAGAGGGTTCCCTTTTCTCCACACCCTCTTCTCCACACCCTCTCCAGCATTTGTTGTTTGTAGATTTTCTGATGATGCCCATTCTAACTGGTGTGAGGTGATACCTCACAGTAGGCTTGATTTGCATTTCTCTAATAATTAGTGTTGTTGAGCAGCTTTTCATGTGCTTCTTGGCCATCTGTATGTCTTCTTTGGAGAAATGTCTATTTAGGTGTTCTGCCCATGTTTTGATTGGGTTGTTTGTTTTTTTAACATTGAGCTGCATGAGCTGTTCATATATTTTGGAGATTAATCCTTTGTCCATTGATTCATTTGCAAATATTTTCTCCCATTCTGAGGGTTGTCTTTTCATCTTGTTTATGGTTTCCTTTGCTGTGCAAAAGCTTTTAAGTTTCACTAGGTCCCATTTGTTTATTTTTTTTTAATTTCCATTATTCTAGGAGGTGGATCAGAAAAGATCTTGCTGTGATTTGTGTCAAAGAGTGTTCTTCCTATGTTTTCCTCTAAGAGTTTTACAGTGTCTGGTCTTACATTTAGGTCTCTAATCTATTTTGAGTTTATTTTTGTGTGTGGTGTTAAGGAGTGTTCTAATTTCATTCTTTTACATGTAGCTGTCCAGTTTTCCCAGCACCACTTATTGAAGAGACTGTCTTTTCTCCATTTGTATATCCCTGCCTCCTTTGTCATAGATTAGTTGACCATAGGTGTGTGGGTTTATTTCTGGGCTTTCTATCCTGTTCCGTTGATCTATATTTGTTTTTATGCCAGTACCATATTTTCTTGATTACAATAGCTTTGTAGTATAGTCTGACGTAAAGGAGTCTGAATCCTCCAGCTCCGTTATTTTCCCTGAAGACTGCTTTGGGGCTTCCCTGGTGGTGCAGTGGTTGATAGTCCGCCTGCTGATGCAGGAGACACGAGTTCGTGCCCCGGTCTGGGAAGATCCCACATGCCGCGGAGCGGCTGGGCCCACGAGCCATGGCCACTGAGCCTGCGCATCCAGAGCCTGTGCTCCGCAACGGGAGAGGCCACAACAGTAAGAGGCCCGCGTACCGCAAAAAAAAAAAAGACTGCTTTGGCTTTTCGAGGTCTTTTGTGTTTCCATATAAATTTTAAGATTTTTTGTTCTAGTTCTGTAAAAAAATGCCGTTCATAATTTGATAGAGATTGCATTGAATCTGTAGATTGCTTTGGGTAGTAGAGTCATTTTCACAATACTGATTCTTCCAATCCAAGAACATGGTCTATCTCTCCATCTGTTGGTATCATCTTTAATTTCTTTCATCAGGGTCTTATAATTTTCTGCATACAGGTCTTTTGTCTCCCTAGGTAGGTTTATTCCTAGGTATTTTATTCTTTTTGTTGCAATAGTAAATGGGAGTGTTTCCTTAATTTCTCTTTCAGATTTTTCAGTATTAGTGTATAGGAATGCAAGAGATTTCTGGGCATTAATTTTGTATCCTGCAACTTTACCAAATTCATTGATTAGCTCTAGTAGTTTCCTGGTGGCATCTTTAGGATTCTCTATGTGTAGTATCATGTCATCTACAAACAGTGAGAGTTTTACTTCTTTTCCAATTTGGATTCCTTTTCTTTTCCTTCTCTGATTGCCGTGGCTAGGACTTCCAAAACTTTATTGAATAATAGTGGTGAAAGTGGACATCCTTGTCTTGTTCCTGATCTTAGAGGAAATGCTTTCAGTTTCTCACCATTGAGAATGATGTTGGCTGTGGGTTTGTCATATATGGCCTTTACTATGTTGAGTTAGGTTCCCTCTATGCCCGCTTTCTGGAGAGTTTTTATCATAAATGGGTGTTGAATTTTGTCAAAAGCTTTTTCTGCATCTATTGAGATGATCATATGGTTTTTCACCTTTATTTCTTTTAAAAATGATTGTGACTTCAAATTCAACAAACACTGAGGACCTCAGTATGATTGGTCTTTTTGTTTGTTTCTTATTTCGTTTCCATCACAACCCTGCAAGGGGAGGAAAGGCAGTCATAATATCCCCATTTTCATATGAGGTCACTGAGGCTCAAAGAAACTTGTTACCTGGATCATATTTCCACAAGGTATCAATACTTTGCTCCCTTCAAGCCCAATCTTCTGCCTGTGAGTCCCATGCTCTCCTCACTACACTGAGATCCCTCAACACCTAAAACCCTGAGAGCACCTCCCACCCTCATGGGCAAATGAGATCTAGTTCCGGAACAGGTTGGCAGGACTGGAAGCTCGAAGCCCACAAAAGCAACGGGAGGGCCTAGCATCCCATCTCTCCTGAGTTTAGGAACGAGCTGGCATGGGGCAAATGGTAAATAATTTTATTTGGTAATGGCTCTTTAGTTTTAAATCACTTCAGCATTTACTTTTAATTAATTTCTTTAAATTAGATGACTCTTACTTGTAAATATTTGCTTTTCTATGATAAGCTTTTATTTAAATTATTAAAGCTTCAGCTTCATGACTGATTTTAAGAATGAGGTTGCCACCGTGCTGATAACAGAATGCATGCAATAAAATAGAGGGACATCATTTCATACTGGCACATATACCAGCACCAAATATGGCTGACAGCAAGGCAGCACGCAAAGAAATAGAAGGCGAATTGACAGTTTTCTTTGAATTGTTCAAGGAATAAATCAATAAATAAGGGAATTAGAGAACAAATGTAGGATGAACTAACATCTGAAGGAGCTCACTCACAATAAAAGCTTGTCCTCCTCTGTCTTTTTAAAAGCATTCATCAGTGGCTCCGGATCCACATATTAGTTCACTAAAGGGAGTGGAGGCGGAGGCACGAGAGGGGGGCTGTGCAAAAGCTCAGGACAGTAACTGTACAGAAACATCGGAGACAAAAAAAAGTAATGATGAGAGCAGAGGAATTCCATAGCCCCAGTCGGTATGGGCTATTATAAGCCTTCATTTGCTAGCTGCTCCATTGTACCAGCGTCAAAGGCAAGGATGGAACCCGAAGAAATGGGGCTGACAGGCTGTATTACAGCAGAAAGAGAAATGACAAAGAATGCTCTAATTTCAATAAATGGGGATTTGAAAGTAAAAGGTTCATAATGACATTAATCACCAGTCTTTACCAGCCATGTAATGATCAGCCAGAGGATGAAGGGACCAAGGCAGGATGGGGGAGCTCAGAGCTAGTCATCAGCACCTGAGACTCTCTTAATAACTTTTATTATTTCTCAAAAATCATTTTGACAATACAGTTCAGTAACCTTTGTGCTGTAAATCCATTTCATCTGCAAAAGTGAAAGCTGAGTAGAATGTGATATTATGTAGGATCTGTCATGCTGATGCTATCTCCAAAGCACTCTGCCTAGTAATGAGCTGGATTCCAGACAGGAGGGCTGAGCGGGACCGACGGCTGAGCCTCGCGTGTACCCACCAGGCCCAGCCTGGGCTTTGGAACCTGCTGAGTGCAGACAGGAGGTGAAGGCCCAGAATTACCCTCCACACTTCGGTGAAAAGTACCATGAGGTGCCTCAATTCCACATCAGAATTTATACAGAGAGGCCACAAGTGCTTCTATCTGTTATCTGGTGGAAATTAGAGAGGGGGCTGGCTCAGGCCGTGGTGCTGGGCGTCAGGGAGATTGTTAGAATATAAATCTCCAAAATACACCCGACAGATTTCCCTGGCGGTCCAGTGGTTAAGGCCGCACTTCCACTGCGGGGGATGCGGATTTGATCCTTGGTCGGGGAACTGAGATCCCACGTGCCGCATGCTGCACGGCCCTCCCCCCACCAAAAAAAAAGCCACCCGAGCAGAATTGCAGCTGGTTCAGTGATCCAAATCCAAACTCCCCCCGAGCAGAGCTCTGGGGTCAGGCTGCACCTCCTTCGATACGCCCCCCACCAGGGGAGGGTGGGACCAGGGATGTCATGTCACTGCTGAGAGGATGAGGAAAGTCCTTTACACAGGAAACCTACCTGGAGGTGAGATCAAGTCAGTGTTTGAAGGTGCAGATGCCAAATCCTTCGTATCCAAAAGTGAACCCGGCACACCTCATTTACTCATTGGTCCCTGGTCCATTTGTCCTCCAACTGTCTTATAAATTAAATACTAGAACTAACATGCTCATTTCTTAAGGCAGAAAGTGAACCCAGAGGTTTATGAAATATGATCTATAAACCTCATTTAGTCTTAATAAATTTGGGAGAAAAGATAACCTGATTTTTTTTTTTAAAGGCATTTGCTAGATCTCACATTCAGGCACAAGCAAAATAACTCTTAAGCCAGTTAAATTGTCAGGATTTAAATTTGAGACCCCAAAAAATGTAAATGCTCACATGGTCCCCAAAAGAGAACCAAACTTGCTGTGTTTACAAATTATGCCGTGTTTTCATTTTAGAATAAGTGTGATGCGCTCAAAATCGCTTCAGTGTTAGTGGCTTGATGGTTACAGAACTCAATGTCCTTCAGATTCACGTGTGCTGGCCTCTGTGCTGTTGAATTGCTCTGTTACGAAGCTGGCCCACAACTTTGCCCGCCTGTCGTTAACCCTGATATACTATTACTAGTCCAGTTGAAAAGGGGTTTCTAGAACCCACTGTCTGGCTGGAGTGGGGAAGACAGAGAGGATCTAGATTTCTGACTATGTAGAAATGGCTGACTGTGTAGATTATGTCATTCTCTGAAGGGACCACTGAAGGAGCAGCAGACTTGGGGAGAAGCTATTGTTTAATTTTGTAGCAGGTTTGAGGTGCCTACGGAACCTCCAAGGGGAGCTGTCCCATAGGTAGTGCACATCACTCCCCTGCTCTAGATCCTACTGAACAAAAACCACACTCCTTAATCCTCCCCAGACTGAACCGCTTCCCAGTCACCCACTGGTGACTTCCCACCCACCCACAGTCAGAAGAATGCCTCTGATTCCTCTCACCTGCTGCCAACAGGCACATTGTGAGCAGGTGAGAAGCAAGAGAGATCAGAGGCTGCACGCTCTAGCTTCATGGCCGAGCATGTGGCCTCTGGGTCAGTCCACCTGGGCTTGAATCTAGACCCTGCTGCTTCCTGTGTGACCTTGGTCAAGTTACTTAACCTCTCTGTTCTTCCATATCCTCATCTGCAAACCAGGGCTAATAACAGTAGCTACCTTAAGGCTCTGTTGTGAGGAATAAACATGCTGATATGGAGAAAATGCTTAAGGCGGAGCCTGGCCCACTGTAAGCACTCAGGAAAAAGCCACTGTGCTCAGCAGGCTTCGAATCTTTGCAATTCTAAACTCAGCCTTCGAAGCTTGTTCCTGAGTTCATCAAGCACAGTAGTAGCGTTCTTTCCAGCATTTATATTTCTGCTCCTGAATTTCAGAGTAGAGACTGCAGTGGCAGGATTCTCTCGGGTCTTAATACAATCACGGTATGGACGCCCTTCCCGATATACACACACGAAGGTGGAAGTATTTAAGACTCCTTCTCTGTGGTTCTTGACCTTAGTGACGAGGAGTTCTGATGATTTAAGCCTGTGGGTGGTTTACATCAAAATCCTCCCATGGCCCAGGCTTTAGAAATTAATAGCAGAGGAGTGGGGGCAGGTAAATATGTGGCAGCAGTACGATGAACGTAAGTACCTTTGGATAAGATACATGAACATCTTATCCAAAAGTTGTATGTATTACTCTAAAAATAAATATAATCTAAATTGAGTAGGGCAAAGCAGCACTCATGAACAGTATGTTATTGCCCTAGAATGTCCTGTCTCCAGGCAGTTACCTTGGGCAAGAAACTGTGTAGTGCTTCTAAGGGGCAGGCGAAATAGTCTTTAGAATTCAGGGTCCTACACTTTCTAACCAGTTGGCCCTCCAAGTCTGACCTGGAAATTGAACTGTTGTCTCTTTCATGACAATTGGATGAAATCCTTAGTGTTTAGATATTGAAATTCCAGGACTACTGTTACTGAAAGAGAGAGAGAGATGATTTTAGTGGCCTAACAAATTATGCTGATTTGTTTCCTATGGTTGCCATTCTCTTTAAATAAACCTATTCCGTGGTTGAAAAGACTACGGGTAATTATATGCAGGTATCGTTCAAATGGATTTCATGACTTTTTTGCGGCCACTCACAACCGTTTTGGCTTCCCACAGGATCCTTTCTCTGTGAATGCTCTCACGCTGCCCTTTCTAATTGTCCTCAGCACGCATTTTAGAAACCTCGTACCCCGTCACAAAGGAAATTATTTTAGTAGGACCATTTTTAGAGAATACCTCCCACCATCTGATAGCATGAAACATTCTTAAGGGCCATTTTCCAGATAACATCTGCCGAAGGGCTATGTAGGATCCCATCCTCAGCGCACATGCAGTTTGTTAATAACTAAATTCCTGTGTTTGTGGTCACTGTTGAAAAACATGAAAGAAGGAATTAAATGTGGGTGATCAAAATGATGCCTGTCTTAAACTGTTCTAGAAATGTCTTCTGAGCACTCTGTCATTATCATTCCTCTTTCATTTTCTCTGCAAGCATTTCCTTGGTGTTAACAAGGGCCAAAAGCATCTGCTGATAAATCTGTTCCCACTCAGTTCTTAGCAAGGAGCAAGAGCCCTCTCCTCGTAACACTGTGAGAAATGTGAGTGATGAAAGCAGGATTCTTTTCCTGAAATCACTTCTATAACACAGGCCATCAAATGATCCCTGTATTTATGATTCTGTAAAATCTGCAGAAATCAGAGCTATGTCATATACATTGCAAAGGGCTCTGCTAGTCCTGGCCAACCACATTCATGCCTGGACAAAGGATAAAGCCCTGGTAACGAGAAACCTGACACGGAAGGAATTCCAAACACAGACCAAAAGCATCTCTGTCCGCGTAGCATGGGCAACTCAGCTCCTACAAGCATATTAATTTGTGCTGATCCTTTTTTAGCTTTCCCATATTTGTAGAAGAACCAGAGAAGAAAGCACCAACATCAGCTCAGCCACTAAATAATCTGCACGTGGCGTGCTTGAGAGGAATATGGCTTTGCCAGATGTCGACTTTCTGCCAAGGGGTCCAAGTACCTCTCTTAGCACCAGCAGATTTACATCATCTGCTTCCTCCCATTTGAACCCCAAATTTGGTCACAGTCAATTATTACCAAAAAAGGAAACTCATAAAGGCTACCTTGGAAGTTAAGGAATTGTCTGTGTTGGCTACGAAGAGCACACATAGCATTTTACGTAAATTAAGAGGAACAAGATTCTGCCCTTTGCAAGCTTTTCCTTAAGTAAGAAAGCCAGTGCTTACGCCTCAGGTGGATGTGCTTATCTTTGCTCATAAATTCTTTATGGCTTTCACACTTTTTACCACATACCTTATTTTTATGCCTGCTAAGCTCATCCCCTCTCAAAACAAACTCTCTTCTCGTCACTGATGTGTCTCAATCTCGGCTGTTTTCTCCTGTTATTCTTCAGCTTCACCTGCCTTTCCTCCTCCTAAAAGCTCACTGGATGAGAGACAGAGGTGCTTCTTAAACTCAGCCTTGAGATCCATTGGTGAATTATGATCAGCTCCACATTGTAAGGATTTTTGAAGAATTGAAGGCTGAAAATAATTTCTTTTTCTAAATTACAGCAGATTCAAACTTTTTCCCATAATAATGTGGCCCACACTCACATCAATCCCCTTTTTCTCTCTGAGCTATAGCAGATGGTAGAGAAGTTGGCATAATCCTAGCTTCTGCCTCTCTTGGGCATGTGTGGCTTGTATGAAAGCCACCCGTCATGTGTATTCAGGTGGAGGAAAGGGGGGGAAGCGCTGTGACAGAGGGGAACTGGACCTCACTGCTACCTCTGGCTCACGTTCATCAGTCCTCAAGCTCAGGTACATGAAACTGGTGATTGCACCAGGTTTTCACCTTTGACATTGTCTCCCTAAGGTTTTGTACTATATTTGAGACTCTTTACTGTATTTTTAAATGCATAAAGATGTTCCTAGATTATTGTGTTTATGACAGAAACAAAGAAAATTATTTTCCTGGACCATAATAAAAACAGCCCTTAACTGATTTTTTTCAGTTGTATTTTTTTATTATTCCTTTTTTAAATTTTTTTTTAAATTGAAGTATAGTTAGTCTACAATGTTGTGTTAGTTGTGGGTATACAGCAAAGTGATTCACTTATACATATATAAGACCATATATATTCTTTTCCAGATTCTTTTCCATTATAGGTTATTATAAGATATGGAATATAGTTCCCTGTGCCATACAGTAGACCTTGTTGTTTATCTATTTTATATATAGTGGTGTGTCTGTTAATCCTGGACTCCTAATTTATCCCCCACTTTCCCCTCTGGTAACCATAAGTTTGTTTTCTATGTCTGTAAGTCTATTTCTGTTTTGTAAATAAGTTCATTTGTATCATCTTTTTAGATTCCACATATAAGTGATATCGTACGATATATGTTTCTGTTGGATTCCTTTTTCTTTTTTGTGTATATATCTATTAAGGATATTTGGTTTGCGGTTACCATGAGGTTTTTGTATAGCAGTCTAATATGTGTGTGTATATATATATATATATATATTTCTTAAAATTTGTATTTTAAGACACAAAAGACCCCAAATAGCCAAAGCAATATTGAGAAAGAAAAACAGAGCTGGAGGAATCAGGCTCCCTGACTTCAGACTATACTATATATATGATTATGTTTTTTTTATATATATATATATATATATATATATAATATATAAAACAATCATATATATAATAATTATATATATATGAATGTTTTAAGTTGCTCATCTCTTAATTTCAAGTGCATTTTAAAAACCTTGTATTTTTACTCTCCTCCCCTCATGATTACTGATCTTGATATCATATTTTACACCTAATTGTTTTGTGTATCCCTTAACTGCTTATTGTGGACACAGATAATTTTACTACTTTTGTCTTTTAACCTCCCTACGGGCTTTGTGTGTAGATGATTTCCTACTTTTACTGTATGTTTGCCTTTACCGGTAAGCTTTTTCATTTCATAATTTTCTTGTTTCTACTTGTGGCCTTTTCTTTTTTGTCTAGAGAAGTTCCTTTAACATATGTTGTAAAACTGGTTTGGTGGTGCTAAACTCTTTCAGCTTTTGTCTGTCTGAAAAGCTTCTGATTTCTCAATCAAATCTGAACGAGAGCCTTACTGGAGAGAGTATGCTTGGTTGTAGGGTTTTCCCTTTCATTACTTTAAATATATCATGCCACTCCCTTCTGGCCTGCAGAGTTTCTGCTGAAAAATCAGTTGATAGCCTTTTTGGGAGCTCCCTCGTATGTTACTTGTTGCATTTCCCTTGTTGCTTTTAATATTCTCTTTATCTTTTTGTCATTTTTAAATTATAACATATCTTGGTGTGTTCCTCTTTGGATTAATTCTGTATGGGACTCTCTGCTCCCTGGACTTGGGTGACTTGTTTCCTTCCCCAGGTTAGGGAAGTTTTCAGCTACTATATCTTCAAATATTTTCTCAGGCCCTTCCTCCATCTCTCTCTTCTCCTTCTGGGATCCATATAATGCAAATATTAGTGCACTTGATGTTGTCCCAGAGGTCTCAAACTTTTCATTTTTTTTTTTTCTGTTCAGTGGCAGTGATCTCCACTACTCTGTCATCCAGTTCACTGATCCATTCCTCTGTATCATTTCATCTACTGTGGATTCCTTCTAGTGTGTTTTTCATTTCAGTTATTATATTCATCATCTTTGGTCATTATATATTCTAACTCTTTGTTAAAAACTTCTAACTTCTCGCTCTGTGCATCCGTTCTCCTCCCGAGTTCTTTGATCATCTTTACGATCATTACTCTGAACTCTTTCTTGGGTAGATTGCCTATCTCCACTTCACTTAGTTCTCTTGGGATTTTATCTTGTTGCTTCATCTGGAATGTGTTCCTCTGCTGCCTCATTTTGCCTAAGTTGCTATTTGTATTTTTATGTATGTGGTACGTTAGTTATGTTTCTCAACCTTGGAGAAGCGGCCTTCTGTAGGAGATGTCCTATGCATCCTAGCAGTGCCCTCCCCTCTCATCACTCAAGCTATGCGCTCTAGGGATTTCCCCTAAGAGGTCCGCGTGGCTCCTTCTGCTGTGGTGGGCTGACCATGTGGGTGGTCTGGTGGACTTGGTTGGCCCCTAGGGTGGTTGGTTGCCAGGCCCTGCCCTGTGTGGATGCTGCTGGCAGCTGTTTAGTGGGGCCTGGTCAGGAGGAGGCTGGTTGTAGAACCCTAGCGGGCCCCCGGGGCTAGTGCTGGCTCACTGGTGGGTGGAGTCAGGGTCCCGAAGACTCTGGGGCTGTTGCCCGCTCCCTCCTGGGGTTGGTGCCGGACTACTGGCCGGCAGAGCTGGTTCCTGGAGTCTGGCTGCAGGGCCCAGGGATCCCAGAGCTGGTGTCAGATCGCTTTTGGGGGGCGGGGGGTGGGGCGCAGTTCCTGACAGTTGGATATGGGATCCGGGGTGTCCTGAAGGTGACATTGGTCTGCTAGTGGGCAGGGCCAGGGCCCAGCTGGTGTGAGGGTAGGTTCTGGCGTACTGTAGGTGGACTCAGTCGGCTGGCTGTGGGATCATAGTTTTCTTGCTTCTGTTGTCTTCCCCCTTGTGGGTGAGGCTGGTCTAGAGGCTTGTGCAGGCTTCCTGGTGGAAGGGCCTGTGCCTGCCCACTAGGGGGTGGAGCTGGGTCTTGGCACTCTGGTAGGCAGGGCCATGTCTAGAGGCATGTCTAGAGGTGGCTGTGGGCTCAGGAAGTCTTTAGGCAGCCTGTCTGCCGATGGGAGGTGCTGTGTCCCTACCCAGTTAGTTGTCTAGCCTGAGGCTGTGTGGTGGGGCCAGATCTTGGCACTAATGAGCCGTGATGACAGCTGCCAGGAGTGTTCACACCACTGAATGTTACCAATATATCTACCACCAGTGTTTATGGCCCCAGGGTGAGCTGCAGCTACTACCCCCACCCCCATCTCTCCAGGAGACACTATGAGACAGCAGGTAGGTCTGGCCCAGGCTCCTATCAAATTACTGCTTTTGTCCTGGGTCCCAGTGCACGTGAGATTTTGTGTGTACCTTTAAGATTGAAGTCTCTGTTTCCCGCAGTCCTGTGGTGCTCCTGCAATTAAACCCCACTGACCTTCAAAGCCAAATGCTCTGGTGGGGGCTCATCTTCCTGGTGCCAGATCCCTGGGCTGGGGAACCCAACGTGGGGCTCAGAACACTCACTCCTATGGGGGAAACTCTGCAATATATTGAATAATTGTTCTCCAGTTTGTGGGTCTCGCACCTGGTGGGTATGAGACTTGATTATATCACGAGTCCGCCCCTCCTACCCGTCTCATTGTGGTTCCTTCTTTATGTTTTTAGTTGTAGAAGATCTTTTCTGGTAAGTTGCAGTCTTTTTCATCAATGATTGTTCTGCAGAAAGTTGTGATTTTCATGTGCTCGTGAGAGGAGGTGAGGTCAGGGTCTTTCTACTCCACCATCTTGTCCACTCTCCCTTAATGAATTCTTGAGTAAATATGCTTAACCTGAGCCAGTTAGTCATGTTGGCCTCACTAGTAAGTCAAGGCAATTAAATTTGAGCCCAAGACTCATTAAGCACCTACTATGGTTCAAGTACTATGCGAGACAGCAGAGATAAGACAGTCTACTTTCGTTCTTGGCAAACAAGACAACTATAATAACTCGCGGCCAATAAAGTTTACAACCATTCTATGTTGGGCAGAGTCCAACCCTTTTTTTCAGCCCACCATCCCTCCCTCCTTCTTTAAAATTTAGAGTCCAGTCTTATCTCAACCATTGTCAATCTCTGCTTCTCTATGAGAGCCCACTTTCTCCTTTCATTTCTCTACCCACCTACTATTTCCAGCTTCTGCATATCTCTGACCCTCTAGGGGTGGGTTTTCTCTTTAAACTCTCTTGCGCAAATTCAGTATACATTTATGGAGCAACTTTGACGTGCAGAGCCCTGTGGTAAGCTCTGAGGAAGATCACTAGATACATGAGACCCAGTTCCTTCCTTCAAGATGATGGTGCTCCAGCACAGTATATAACCAGCCTGAGGCAGGGAGACAGGCAGATGAGGTGAGAATGAACCACTGTGGTGAGTTCAGAGGAAAGAGATTTTCTTTGCAATTGTTGGGGGGATGGAGATGCAGGGGGAGGTGAGAGGATTCAAAGTTACTCGTGCTTCTTCTTCTATTCCAGGGGGCTCAGGCCCCTTCATCTATTACAGTTAAGTATAGCCACCTCATTCCTAGCTAAATATTTTGCCAGTGACTCGGTCCTTCTAATACTGAGCCCTTTCCCCGAAAGGATTATCTTAGCAAATGTAGAAGCATTCCTTCCTTCCTTCCATAAAATGAAGACTGTTGGTACCCAAGAGTTGCCTGTCTGACCCACTTAACCTCTGATTTACAGCCTCCTTTTTGTGTGATTAAAAATAGTGACATACTGAGACAGCAAAAAGAGGAAAATCTCATGTAAAGGAAGTGATCTTTATTGCTTCTTCACATGTCAGTGCCATGTCTAGGGCCATGTCTAGAGGAGACTGTGGGCTCAGGAAGTCGTTAGGCAGCCTGTCTGCGGATGGGTGGGCCTGTGTCCCCACCCAGTTAGTTGTCTGGCCTGAGACATGCCAGCACTGGTGCTTACAGGCTGTTGGGTGGGGCCAGGTCTTAGCCTGAAAGGTTAACCTTCGTTATTGCATGCATCTATGTGACTGGAAACTGTATGAGATAGTTCCGACAAATTTTCCAATCAAAATCTGAATCCTTTGGGCCTCCAGAAATGATCCTAATCAAAAATAAAATAGAAAAAAATAGTAAAAAGTGTGGGAAAGAAATAAGTGAATTTTTTGAAATATGGATATTTTCATGACAGCTTTCACAAGGAGTCATATTAAAGAAAGGAAATATAGGCTTGTGCTTCTTAAGTAAATATGGTTCCTAGGTGAGATTTTGAATTAAAAGTTTTTTTAAGAAAAATAACACCACATACAAATAAAAATTATGGGGTCGCATGAAAAATGAGGGGTCTTAAGGTGCTGATACATTCGCTATTTGGATCCCTGTTTTCATCAGAATCTTCAAAAAAGACTACCCCTGGATTTCTCAGGGTTGGCTCAAAACATGCAGCATTGCTCACTGTGATAAGCATTTCTTAGGCCCCAGAATGGGTTGGGTTTTGTGCTTTCCTACAAATACTAAATTTCACCCAATAAAGATACTATGAAAAGGGAAACTCAAGATTTTTTTTTAATATTTACTTATTTGGATGCATTGGGTCTTAGTTGCAGCATGCAGGATCTTAGTTGCGGCACATAGGCTCTTCATTGCATCCTGTGGGCTTCTCTCTAGTTGTGGCACACGGGCTCCCGAGAGCACAGGCTCAGTAGTTGCAGTGTGCAGGCTTAGTTGCCCTGTGGCATGTGGGATATTAGTTCCCTGACCAGGGATCGAACCTTCGTCCCCTTCATTGGAAGGTGGATTCTTTAACCACTGGACCACCAGGGAAGTCCCGGAAACTCAAGATTAACAAAGATAAAATATCAGCTCCCTATTCCACTTCCTTTATCCTATCAAATTCCATAGTTAATGAGCTGGGCTTTTTTGTTTTCCTTGCTTAAAACTTGTTCTTTTGTTTGTTTTAAACTTTTTTAAATTTCATATTGGAGTATAGTTGATTAACAATGTTGTGTCAGTTTCAGGTGTACAGCAAAGTGATGATTCAGTTATACATATGCATGTATATATTCTTTTTCAAATTCTTTTCCCATTTAGGTTATTACAGAATATTGAGCAGAGTTCATTGTGTTATACAGTAGGTCCTTGTTGGTTATCTATTTTAAATACAATAGTGTGTATATGTCAATCCCAAACTCCCAATTTATCCCTCCCCCGATCTTCCCCCTTTGGTAACCGTTTGTTTTCTAAGTCTGTGAGTCTGTTTCTGTTTTGTAAATAAGTTCATTTGTATCATTTTTTTTTAGATTCTGCATATAAGTGATATCATATGATATCTGTCTTTCTCTGACTTCACTCAGTCTGACAATCTCTAGGTCCATCCGTGTTGCTGCAAGTGGCATTATTTCATTCTTCTTAATGGCTGAGTAATATTCTGTTACATATATGTACCACATTTTCTTTATCTGTTCCTCTGTCAATGGACATTTAGGTTGCTTCTATGTCTTGGCTATTGTAAACAGCGCTGCAATGAACACTGGGGTACATGTATCCTTTTGCACCATGGTTTTTTCCAGATATATGCCTAGGAGTGGAATTGCTGGATCATATGGTACCTTTTAGATTTTAAGGAACCTCTGTACTGTTCTGCATAGTGGCTGTACCAATTTACATTCCCACCAACAGTGTAGGAGGGTTCCCTTTTCACCACACCCTCTCCAGCATTTATTGTCTCTAGACTTTTTGATGATGGCCATTCTGACTGGTGTGAAGGGCTATCTCATTGTAGTTTTGATTTGCATTTCTCTAATAATTAGCGATGTTGAGCACCTTTACATGTGCCTCTTGGTCATCTGTATGTCTTCCTTGGGGAAATGTCTATTTAGGTGTTCTGCCCATTTTTTGATTGGGTTGTTTGTTTTTTTAATATTGAGCTGCATGAGCTGTTCATATATTTAGGAGATTAATCCTTTGTTGATTCGTTTGCAAATATTTTCTCCCATTCTGAGGGTTGCCTTTTTGTCTTGTTTGTAGTTTCCTTTGTTTGCAAAAGCTATTAAGATTCATTAGGTCCCATTTGTTTATTTTTGTTTTTATTTCCATTCTCTAGTAGGTGGATCAAAGAAGATCTTGCTGTGATTTATGTCAAAGAGTGTTCTTCCTATGTTTTCCTCTAAGAGTTTTACAGTGTCCGGTCTTACATTTAGGTCTCTAATCCATTTTGAGTTTATTTTTGTGTATGGTGTTAGACAGTGTTCTAATTTCATTCTTTTACATGGAGCTGTCCAGTTTTCCCAGCACCACTTATTGAAGAGCCTGTCTTTTCTCCATTGTATATCCTTGCCTCCTCTGTCATAGATTAGTTGACCATAGGTGTGTGGGTTTATCTCTGGGCTTTCTATCCTGTTCCGTTGATCTATATTTCTGTTTTTGTGCCAGTACCATACTGTTTTGATTACTGTTGCTTTGTAATATAGTCTGAAGTCAGGGAGCCTGCTTCCTCCAGCTCCATTTTTCTTTCTCACGATTGCTTTGGCTATTTGGGGTCTTTGGTGTTTCCATACAAATTGTAAAACTTTTTGTTCTACTTCTGTGAAAAATGCCATTGGTAATTTGATAGGGATTGTATTGAATCTATAGATTGCTTTGGGTAGTATAGTCATTCTGATAATATTGATTTTTCTAATCCAAGAACATGGTATAGCTTTCATCTGATCATGTCATGTTTGATCTCTTTCATCAGCATCTTATAGTTTTCAGAGTACAGGTCTTTTGCCTCCTTAGGTAGGTTTATTCCTAGGTATTTTATTCTTTTTGATGTGATGGTAAGTGGGATTTTTTTCTTTAATTTCTCTTTCTGATCTTTTGTTGTTAATGTATAGGAATGCAACAGATTTCTGTGTATTAATTTTGTATCCTGCAACTTTACTGAATTTGTTTATGAACTCTAGTAGTTTTCTGGTACCAACTTTAGGATTTTCTATGTATAGTATCTTGTCACCTGCAAACAGTGACAGTTTTACTTCTTTTCCAATTTGGATTCCTTTTATTTCTTTTTCTTCTCTGATTGATTGCTATGGCTAGGACTTCCAAAACTATGTTGAACAAAAGTGGCAAAAGTGGACATCCTTGTCTTGTTCCTGATCTTAGATGGAATGCTTTCAGATTTCACCATTGAGGATGATGTTAGCTATAGGTTTGTCATATATGGCCTTTATTATGTTGAGGTGTGTGCCACTTTCTGGAGAGTTTTCATCATAAATGGGTGTTGAATTTTGTCAAAAGATTTTTCTGTATCTCCTGAGATCATCATATGGATTTTATTCTTCAATTTGTTAATATGGTGTAGCACACTGATTGATTTGTGGATACTGAAAGATCCTTGCATCCCTGGGATAAATCCCACTTGATCATGGTGCATAATCATTTTAATGTATTGCTGGATTTGGTTTGCTAGTACTTTGTTGAGGATTTTTGCATCTATATTCATCAGTGATACTGGCCTGTAAATCTGTGTGTGTGTGTGTGTGTGTGTGGTAGCTTTGTCTGGTTTTGATATCAGGGTGATGGTAGACTCATAGAATGAGTTTGAGAGTATTCATTCCTCTGTAATTTTTTGTAATAGTTTCAGAAGGATATGTGTTAACTCTTCGCTAAATGTTTGATAGAATTCACCTGTGAAGCCATATGGTCCTGGACTTTTGTTCATTGGGAGTTTTTTTAATCACAGTTTCAATTTCATTACTTGTGGTTGGTCTGTTCATATTTTCTGTTTTTTCCTGGTTCAGTCTTGGAAGTTTGTACCTTTCTAAGAATTTGTCCATGTCTTCTAGGTTGTCCAGTTTATTGCCATATAGTTGCTTGTAGTAGTCTCTTATGATTCTATTTCAGTGGTGTCCGTTGTAACTTTTTTTATATCTAAGTTTATCAATTTGAGCCCTCTCTCTTTTTTTCTTGATGCGTCTGGCTAAAGTTTTATCAATTTTGTTTATCTTTTCAAAGAACCAGCTTTTAGTTTCACTGATCTTTGCTACTGCTTTCTTTGTCTCTGTTTCATTTATTTCTGCTCTGGTCTCTATGATATTTTTTTTTCTGCTAACTTTGTGTTTTGTATGTTCTTCTTTCTCTAATTGTTTTAGGTGTAAGGTTATATTCTTCATTTGGGATTTTTCTTGTCTCCTGAGGTAAGATTGTATTGCTATAAACTTCCCTCTTAGAACTGATTTTGCTGCATCCCATAGGTTTTGGAGAGTTGTGTTTTCATTTGTCTCTAGATATTTTTTTATTTCCTCTTTAATTCTTCAGTGATCCATTGGTAGGTTAGTAGCATATTGTTTAACCTCCACATGTTTGTGTTTTTTACAGTTTTTTTTTCTTGTAGTTGATTTCTAATCTCATAGGGTTGTGGTCGGAAAAGATGCGTGATATGATTTCAACTTTCTGAAGTTTACCAAGGCTTGCTCTGTGGCCCAGCATGTGATCTACCCTGGCAGATGTTCCATGTGCACTTGAAAAGAATGTGTATTCTGCTGCTTTCAGATGGAATGCTCTATAAATATCAATTAAGCCTATCTGGTCCAATGTGTCATTTAAGGCCTGTGTTTCCTTATTGATTTTCTGTCTGGATGATCTGTCCATTGATGAAAGTAGGGTGTTAAAGTCCCTCACTATTATTGTGTTACCGTCAATTTCTCCTTTTATGGCTGTTGGCATTTGCCTTATATATTGAGGTGCTCCTATATTGGGTACATACATATTTATATTTGTTATATCTTCTTCTAGATGGATCCCTTGATCGTTACATGGTGTCCTTTTTGTCCCTTGTAACAGTTTTTATTTTAAAGTCTATTTTGACTGATATGAGTATTGCCTCCAGCTTTCTTTTGATTTCCATTTGCATGGAATACCTTTTTCCATCCCCTCACTTTCAGTCTGTATATGTCCCTAGACCTGAAGTGGGTCTCTTGTAAACAGCATATATGTGGGTCTTGTTTCTGTATCCATTCAGCCAGTCTGTGTCTTTTGGTTAGAGCATTTAATCCATTTACATTTAAGGTAATTATTGATATGTATGTTCTTATTGCCATTTTGTTAATTGTTTAGTATTTGTTTTTGTAGGTCTGTTTTCTTCTCTTCCTCTTTTGTTCTCTTCTCTTGTGACCTGATGACTAACTTTAGTGTTGTGTTTTGATTCCTATTTCTTTTGTGTGTGTGTTTCTATTGTAGATTTTTGGTTTGCAGTTACCACGAGGTTTTGATATAGCAGTCTGTATATAAACAAGATTGTTTTTTAAGTTGCTGGTCTTTTAATATCAAATGATTTTTTTTAATTTTTTTTTTTATTTTTTGGCTGTGTTGAGTCTTCATTCCTGTGCCTGGGCTTTTCTCTAGTTGCTGCGAGTAGGGGCTACTCTTTGTTGAGGTGCGCAGGTTACTCATTGTGGTGGCTTCTCCTGTTGTGGAGCACAGGCTCTAGGTGCACGAGCTTCAGTAGTTGTGGCATGTGTGCTCAGTAGTTGTGGTTCGCAGGCTCTAGAGCACAGGCTCAGTAGTTGTGGCACATGGGCTTAGTTGCTCCACGGCATGTGGGATCTTCTGGGACGAGGGATCAAACCCGTGTCCCCTGCATTGGCAGGCAGATTCTTAACCACTGTGCCACCAGGGAAGTCCCTGCCTTTTCAATATCCTGTACCTTTACTGTGTGTTTGCTTTTCCTGGTGAGCTTTTCCATTCATAATTTTCTTATTTCTAGTTGTGGCCTTTTCTTTTCTGCCTAGAGAAGTTCCTTTAGCATTTGTTGCAAAGCTGGTCTGGTGGTGCTGCATTCTTTTAGCTTTTGCTTATCTGTAAAGTTTTTGATTTCTCCATCGAATCTGAATGAGAGCTTTGCTGGGTAGAGCATTCTTGGTTGTAGGTTCTTCCCTTCCATCACCTTAAATGTATCATGCCACTCCCTTCTGGCCTGCAGTTTCTGCTAAAAAGTCAGCTGATAGCCTTATGGGAATTCCCTTATATGTTATTTGTTGCTTTTCCCTTGTTGCTTTTAATATTTTTTTTTTTTAATTTTTGTCAATTTTATTACTATGTGTCACAGCATGTTCTTCCTTGGGTTTATTCTGCCTGGGACTCTCTTGCTTCCTGGACTTGGGTGACTGTTTCCTTTCCCATGTTAGGGAAGTTTTCAGCTATTATCTCTTCAAATATTTTCTCATGTCCTTTCTCTCTTCTCCTTCCGGGACCCCTAGAATGCAAATGTTAGTGCATTTAATGTTGTCCCAGAGGTCTCTTAGACTGTCCTCATTTCTTTTCATTCTTTTTTCTTTATTCTGTCCTGCAGCACTGATTTCCACCATTCTGTCTTCCAGGTAACTTATCTGTTCTGCCTCAGTTATTCTGCTATTGATTCCTTCTAGTGTGTTTTTCTTTTCAGTTATTGTATTGTTCATCTCTGTTCTTTAGTTCTTCTAGGTCTTTGTTAAACATTTCTTGTATCTTCTTGATCTGTGCCTCCGTTCTTTTTCCTAGGTCTTGGATCATGTTTACTGTCATTACTCTGAATTGTTTTTTGGGTAGGTTGCCTATCTCCACTTCACGTAGTTGTTCTACTGGGGTTTTATCTTGTACCTTCATCTGGGACATATTCCTCTGCCATCTCATTTTGTCTAACTTTCTGCAACTGCAATTTCTGTTCCACAGGCTGCAGGGTTGTAGTTCTCCTTGCTTCTGCTGTCTGCGCCCTGGTGGATGAGGTTGGTCCAGGGGCTGGTGCAGGCTTCCTGGTGTGAGGAACTGGTGCCTGCCCCACTGGTGGGTGGAGCTGGGTCTTGTCCCTCTGGTTGGCAGGGCCTTGTCAAGAGGTGTGTTTAGCTGGCAGCTGTGTGCTCAGGAAGACTTTAAGCAGCCTGTCTGTTGATATGTGGGGCTGTGTTCCCACCCTTTTGGTTGTTTGGCCTGAGGCGTCTCTGCACTAGAGCCTACAGGCTGTTAGGTGGGGCCAGGTCTTGATGGGAAAATGGTGGCCTCCAGGCCAGCTCATGCCAATGAGTACTCCCCACGACTACAGCTGCAGTGTGTTTGTCCCCAGAGTGAGCCACAGCTGACCCTGCCTCTGCAGGAGACCCTCCAATACCAGCAGATAGGTCTGGCCCAGGCTCTTATGATGTCACTGCTTTTTTTTCCCCTGTGACCTGGTGCACACGAGAGCTTGTGTCTGCCCTCCAAGAGTGGGGTTTCTGTTCCCCTAGTCCTATGGAATTCCTGTGATCAAACCCCGCTGGCCTTCAAAGCCAGATCCTTGGGGGCTCCTCCTCCCATTGCCAGACCCACAGGCTGGGGAGCCTGATGTGGGGCTCAGAACTTTCACTCCTGTGGGAGAACTTCTGCAATATAATTATTTTCCAGTTTGTGGGTCGCCCACCTGGCGGGTATGGGATTTGATTTTATCGCAATTACGCCCCTCCTACCATCTTGTCATGTCGTCTTTGTCTTTGGATATAGGATATGGTTTTTGGGAGGTTCCAGCATTTTTTTGTTGATGGTTGTTAGGCAGTTAGTTGTGATTTTGGTGTTTTCATCAGATGAGGTGATCTCACGTCCTTCTACTCTGCCATCTTGTCTCAACTTCCCTAAAAATTGTTCTTTTAAATATGTGTGTGCGCGTGTGCACACAATATTCACAAGCACTTAGAAGTTCTATTAAAAGTCAGTGCTCAATTTTGAGCAAAAAGTTATTATAAACAATAGCAACTCCCTCCCCCGCACCAAAGAAAGAAAAATTCTTCTAGCACTCTTTGAACCTTAAAGAGTATTTTTATAGGCCAGCTCATTGTTTTCCTTCTCTCTGAAAAATTAGAAATGATAACTGTTTTGATGAGTTCTACAGAAAAAGACAGTTTCCATGATTTCATTTCTTGACAAAGAACAGGTGCCTCACTTGGTTTCTGCCACATGTAAGCAAATTCCCAGATGTAAAACTTCCCCTCAGGGGAAGCAATGTGGGTCCACAGAACTATCTTGAGTTCTGCCCCCTCTTCCCCTGGCCGTGTGAGGTGGCCGACTAGTACGGGGAGGCGTGGGAGAAGAGCCTTGACCATCCCCATGCGCACGCAGCCTGCACGGTGGCTGTGGCCATCAGGGTGGCTTCTGCCCTGTCACTGCTTCATCTGGCTAGTCTCTCCACGAAAAAACCAAGGTCTGCCTGTCTTTTGTAATATTCTGTTTTAAAAGAGAGAAATCTCCAGGGAGAGGAACAGGACCCTAAAAGTCCAAGGCCTGGAATTCCTCCTTTCTCTCTTTCCATTTTAAACAGGAAACATTCATGCTAAGAGGGTCCAGAGGGAGTGTTGGTTGTATGTTCATTTTAAGGCAGATAATGTTTGTGTGTTGCAAATGTCAGTGATTTATCCCAAGGGCCTAAAATGAGTGCAGAAAAACCACATGTTTCACTTCATGCAGAGAAGTATCATCAGTAGATTTTGAAAGAAAACACAGGTTAAGGATTTTTTTTAAGTGTTTTGAAAATCTTTAACGTGAACCAAAAGGAAATAGAAATGAGCACGGTGGGAGAGGGAGGAAGCTTAAAATATTATACGATAAAAGGTATAATGAATGCTGGAAGTTTTCTAAAGAAAAAATAACATTCTAAAGGAAAGGGAAGATGAAATCCCCGCCCTTTATTTCCCAGGGCTGGAGTGACAGATTACACATTTGTGCTCTATTTGTCATGGGCAATTTAAAATAGAGCAAAGCAAACTGCACTGAGTAATAGCAGTTGACGCCATAATAACTTGTACGCAAACAATTTAATTTTTTTATCTGAAAACACTAACTAAATTAACCCAGGCTCAAGGATCTATCTTTCGTTATTATACACGGCCAAATTAAGACATAAAAAAGTAGAGAATTCTATTGTTCATCCCTATGAATGTGTTCACATGCTGCTTTCCACATGGACCCAAGCTTGGAGCTTGTCAAATAATCCTGATTTGGGGAACTTACTTACAGAGCTGTTTTCACATCAAACTCTGCAGATTACAGGGTGATTGTGACCCTCATTGACGGTGCCCGTATTCTTCCAGCCCTGCCATTTCTTTCAAGTGTTCTACCAGGTTGTACTCTGACATTGGAGAGCTTTTCATTAATTATTATTGTTGCTGTTTTCCTCTAAAAAGGAATAATAAAAAGAGGAATGGTAGAAAGTGGGAAGGATCTGGGCATGGTAGTAGTGAATATGTGCACAGACGGTTTATGGGATTTTAGGAGCTGCAAACAGAACTCATCTGTTTAACCCCAGGCTAGGTAAGATGCACTCATCTGTACCTTGTTTAGAGACCTATTGCTTCTGTTACCACAAATGGATCCGAAGATGCTTGTTGTCTTAGCAGAGAGGTCCAGACAGGGTCGCTTTCCGTTAGTGTTTATCCTTGCCCTTTACCTTCTGTGTGCCTACTCATTACACAGCACAACTTACAGCTGGTTTGTCTTTTCCTAATCTGCTACCGGCTGGGTGGTACTTATTGACTTTGCAGTAGAAGTGCTTTATATCAAAGTTTTGGGTGGGTAAGTCCAGGCTCTAGGTTGGGACTCTCTCTAGGAACTGTAGAAAGAGGAGGGCACACTAATCCACACGGGGACGTAACAGAAGCCAACCAGAGTTAGACCAAGACTGTGACTCATGTAAAGAGCACCCCACAGACCTAGGAGAGAAGTGAATGCAATCCCTGGGAAATTTATGACTCCAAATAATGTGTGCATTTCTTTTTTTTTTTTTTTGCGGTACGCGGGCCTCTCACTGTTGCGGCCTCTCCCGTTGCGGAGCACAGGCTCCGGACGCGCAGGCTCAGCGGCCATGGCTCACGGGCCCAGCCACTCCGCGGCATGTGGGCTCTTCCCGGACTGGGGCACGAACCCACGTCCCCTGCATCGGCAGGCGGACTCTCAACCACTGCGCCACCAGGGAAGCCCTAATGTGTGCATTTCTACCACCATGTTTATGTCAGGCTTCAGGGAGGTGGAAAGGAGAGGGGGCAAATGATCCCAGCTTTAATAGAGCCAAACTAAGCCTTGTTTAGGGAACTAGCTTGGTTACTATAATAAGGCCAACATATACACAAGACAGAATTCTGTTTCTCCCTCAGGCACCAATCAGTCCTGACTGACACGCTGGCTCCATGGGGTCAAGGAGCCAGGCTCCCCAGCATGTGGCTTTCTCCTTGTGTCTAATATGGCCACTCCAGGGGCAACAGAAAGGAGGGAAGAGAAGAAGAGTGTCCCTTGTTTCCTTTTAAGGGCGCACATCACGTCTGTTCACATCCCACTGGCCAGATCCAGTCTGTGGCCAAACTACATGGGAGGCTAAGGAATGTGGTCATCATCTGGGCAGCTGGCTTTGTAGTCATTGATATGTGTCTGTTCTCTTTCCAGGGGAGGACCAGCGGATCCTGTAGACTACCTGACAGCAGCACCTCGAGGGCTCTACAAGGAAAGGGAGCTTCCATATTACCCAGGGGCTCATCCTGTGCATCCGCCCAAAGGGAGCTACCCCCGCCCCCCAGATCTGAGGATCACAGATCTCCGGTATCCCCAGTACTATCCGCCCCCGCCAGCCCCCCAGCACAAAGGACCCTTCCGACAAGATGTCCCACCTTCCCCTCCTCAGCACCACAGAGTACCAGCCTACCCAGAAATGGGCAGACCAGTGCCCCGAGGGGGCAGCCCAGATCAGTACCCCTATCGAATGCAGGATCCCCGGCAGAAGAACCCCATGACCGCAGCCGTGTAGCTGAACGCCACCAAGCTCAGCCCAGCCCAGAACGGAAGACATCCAACATCACCCTTGTTCTTCCTACACCTTAAGGCCGCCTTCCTGTTAAGAATTCTCCATGGTACAGATTAGGTTTTTCTCGCTGAGGCTGCAACACTTGACTGCTAGTCAGAGAGAAAGAAGGGGACAGGAGTTTGGGGAGGGAAATCAGAAGGAAGAGGAAGGATGGGGCCATAAAAAAAATACTGCCTGAAATAATTTTAGAATTGTTCAGTTCACTGAGAGTGACAATTGAACAGGCAGATAACAATGGAGATCTACAACATGGTGCCTCCCTGGAGCACAGACATGCCCCCACAGCACTGGCATCACGGAGGGCAGACTCTGCCCGGGATCGTCATCCGTTCAGAGACTAGCTTCAGCCACCTGATTAGAGCTGTTACGTCTGTGAAGAGTGGTTGCCAATGTGGGTGTCCTAAGTGAGTGGTTTTTACATTGAAAAAACAACAGCGGCAAACATGACGAGTGATCTCCTTGAAATGTTTTATACCTAGAGGAAGGCTGCATTTCTTTATTTGTAGAATTTCTCAGGTTCTCAGTTCCACTCACTTGGTATAAGCATGTCACGTTTCCTTGCTTTTAGTGTAAAAGTAAGATGTGAATGCAGTCCTGGTGTCCTGGGAGAATGTACAAAGCTAGCAGAGCTTCCAGAAGAAATATATGCCTAGCATCAAGGCAATCAGGTTAAGAGGCTGACATTCCTGTGGTCCTCACCTTCCTTCCTCCCACGTCCCAGGCACGACAGCATGGAGATATCTGGTTTCCGAGGCATCCCCAAATCTCCTGCCTATAATTATTGCAAGTGGGGCCTCTATTTTAAGGCTCCCACTTGAGAGTTAAGATGTACTCGGGAAAAAGAGGGCCCACTGGTTAGTATGCACAGGAAGCGGTGCTCTGAGATGCCAATTCCAGACCCAGTGCCAAACAGCGCCATATGCACCCGGCGTCAGGGAGGGGTTGACTGTGCTCTTTGGGAATGATAACCGGCAGGTGGTAGACAGTGGTGACTGACT
>NW_020837946.1:30070113-30091785 GCF_003676395.1 Aethalodelphis obliquidens | reverse complement strand
AAGTGTGTGATTACCAGTATGGAGAATGGAAAATAAAAATGGAAAGTTTGATGAGGAAGGGAATAAAAAGGAAAAAAGCCAGAAAACAGAAGGGAAGGGAGAAGAAGCATAAAACGAAATCATTCTATATCTGCTATATTATTTCATTAACAGAAGTCAGGGCAAGACCAAGGCCAAGGTCTCCAGTTGGGAAAAGAAGGTCTTATGGCTTCGAAAAGCTGAAAGCCCACCCTCCGGAATCCATGGCAATTTTTTTAGAGCTTTGCAGCTATATTCTACTTATTTCAACACAGAACCTCTAAAACCTACAACCTAACCCAAATGAGAACATAAGAGAAAACCGAGAAACAGCAAAGCATGGGAGCAGCAACTCGAATTGTTCAGTGACTCCTGCAGTACTTTAAACCTTTTTACATTCCTTCTTCATTCCCTCCCATAAAAAGTCTCGAGTTCAATTTAGACATATTTTGGCCAAGATTAGGATACCTCTGACTGCTAGGATTTAATAAATTATAGTATTATTGAATATATAGATTATCTATCCAGCCCAGTTTAGTCTTATTTTAATTTAAAATAGAGTTCTGTTACCAAGAATGATGCAACTGGTGGGTTTAGACTTAACTAGTGTTATTTACTGAACTTTAAGAGGTATCATTTTCTAAACTACCATTTACTTATGGCCCTCTTGAAAATAGACTGTCAAGTTGTTTGTGGCCCTCTATCATCTCTCTTATGCCAGGCACCTTTAGATCGTTCGCAATTTGTGCAGAGGTTGAGGACTGGGCCCTGCTCACCTAGAGCTGTAGTGCAGGTGAGCTGTAGGGTTTCCCAGCCAACATGCTGCAAGCTGCCTTCCCCTCAAGCTACATAAACCTTCAAGAAGACAATGATAAGAGGAGGGAAGTGTGATGTATTTTGAAGCATTAAAAATCAGCTCTTTAGGATGTTCCATAATTTAACCAAATTTCTGTAGACTAGTGGACATAGCTAAGCCAGAAGCTTCCTCCTGGATTAAGGCCAAGGTCCCACAAGGGGCAGTGGTATAAGGTGAGACGCTCTGTGTGTGCTGGAGAAGTGACCCTTGTAGGAAGAATGCCTATATTTTCACCACGTTGCCACCTTGCGAGCATATCTCCTGCACTCAGGCTCGGGGGAAGCTGCTGCAAGCATGGTTTTGTGTCGTACACACAGGTGATACAACAGTTGCTAATCCTGAGGGGCAGCTAAGGATGTGAAGGTACTATGAAAACAGATGAAAAAAGGATTATAGCAGTTTTCTTTTATTGCTTGAGGTAGAACACACGCCCCATTAGACCCTACCCAAAAGGAGCCAGCGTTACGCGTGCGACAGTCTTCATCAAGCCAACTGACAAGTAAGAACAGCTTGAATGTAAGCTTTATAAATGCCTGTGAACCAGCCCTCCAACTGTCACCACCCAGAGGTTATGGAACTCTTTCCCAGTATTTAGGAGACCAGGCTATAATCAGTAGGTACCCAGTAGCAGGAAATAGTTCCTGGGTTATTTATGGCCTTGGAAAAACTCAATCAGGTGTCTCCTTGTAGCTCGGAATGCTAATAGACCCCCCCCCCCCCCAGGAAAAGGTGGCACGGCGAGCTTGGCGAGCTACAAACCCATCAACGTACACCCACCCGGCTCCTCGCCTGACCACTGGGTCATCCAGGCCTTGAAATGATGTACTGGCCTCAAGTAACTAGTTATTTTAAGGAGCTCTGTTTGTGTCCCTTTTTGCAGGCATAGAGAGAGAAAAGGGAGCAGACCACCGAAAAATTTTAGATGCAGGCAAATTCAGTCCTCTACAAGGGAGCGAAACACAACATCTCACTAACCCATTGTGTCATTGGTCTGTGGCAGTATCACTCTTGGTATAATATTGCTTCCCTGTGGTATCACACCACTGGATGAAAGGCAAGCTCAAAGTCAGGAGTATTTTCTTAAATCATGACTGACAACAAAACTGGGGGAAAAAATTACTGTGAAGCTCCTTATTCTTAGATTTTTAGATCTACATGCGTTAACCTCACAGTACAGCACAGAGCAGAGATCTTATAATCGAGAGCACGTGCAGAGCCACAGACCCACCGTCACCCTGAGGAGGAAACTCTGTGCACACCAACCGAGAGAGGAGATTTGAGACTTCACTGTAGCTTTGTGTTTGCCACCGGTAACAAAATTAAAACATGATTCATTATTACTTCCAAAGATTTAGGAACTTCTCGAGTGAAATCTATCTCCTGAAGGAAATCCACCTGACAACTTTTGGAGTTGCCATGCATAGGGCTGGTATACACAGTGATCAAGACTTTAAAGAGTGTTCATTCCCTAACCTGTATCCACAGCGTTCATTTTCTTTGGAGGAACACCTTAGCATTTCAGAGGGATATAGAGATCTGGAGAGTTTGGTGTGGACAGCAATATGTGTCTCTAAAATTTTCATTGGCATTAAACTCTGAAATCCACAATGAATGGCCTTCAAACTGGTGCTAAATTGGGTAGACACCCTACTGCTTCGAGTCCAGGAGCGACAGAAAGTCCAGATTTAGCGCAATTAGGCAGGAGGGAGTTGGAGTCAGAAACAGCCCGCGACAGTATTTCTCTGCACTCCCGGTTCACGCCGACTTAAGTGGAAATGATGCCACAATGAGACCAGAAAAAGGAGTCTCCATAAGATATCGCTACAAAGTCACCTTTCTGATAAAAAGGAAAATGAAAGTTAGATATCTAAAATAAGCCTAGAATCTCATATGAAGCTACAACTTCTAAGGGAAACTCTCCCTCATGTCCTTAAATCGTAATAGAATCCCACACAGCCTGGCTTTTAAAGGTGGGCTTCGCCATCAACCCAGAGTGGAGCGCGAACTAACCCCCAAGACTGTCTCCTGACTCAGCTCTTTCAGACAGTGTTATGTTCCATCCACGCTGACTGCAGTGCTATTTACTACTGGAACATAAAAACAAAACCTGCTGTTTATACAGTCACTTTTTCTAGGGTTTTCCTGTGCTTATATGATACCAAGTCTGTTCGTAAGTTCTGAAGATAAATTATGTGAAATCATATTTTGGCGTAGGGGGTGGAGAATGAATTCTTTACAGACTTTTTAGGATGATCCCATTTTTACCACAGAAAGATTTTGGATATTGTTATATATGAATATATAAATTTTTCTTGTTTATTTTGCATCAAAATAAAGCTTTATTCAGTCAGTAAAAGTCAAATCTTGGTTTTTACCCACCACTGGCTTGTTTTAGGGTTTGATGAATGAATAGGTAGGGAGGTGTGGCCCTGCTCACCCTCGAATAGCAACCTCACAGGGCAGAGGACACAGGGAAAGAGCATCCGTCACATGCTGGGCTCCCCCAAAAGCAGATGCCGAGATGGGAATGAACAAGCGGGATGTTTATTTGGGAGTGCACTTGGGTTCAGTTCACATAGAAGGCAGGGGAAGAAGACAGGATGGGGCCGAGAGGGAAAGACTGAGCTGCCATGTGCTCCCAACTTGGGCTCAGCCAACTCCACAGGGAGACCTGGAGCTGCAGTGGCCCCACAGAGTCATCCCAAGTGGGGACAAGGGAGATGGGCCTTTATCCCACTATCTTGGTCAGGGGATACGGGCTACTTCTGGAAGTAGGGGAGACCCAGAACCAGGCAGTTTTCTTCAGGTGAGGCAATTCCCAAAAGGGCTGACAGCTGGGGTCATCTTGGGGCGATATTCACAGCAGCTGAGAAAATAGCTCTTCGTTCCTGAAGTGGGACCTGGGCAGTGCCTCACAGCACCCACAAATGCATCCAACACTGCCGACCCCTCTCTCCTGTTAGAAGCACTCTTACCTTGTCTAAAGAAACAGGATTCTAGGTTGGTTTTCCTTGAGACCATCCCTATGGTTCGCAAGCAACTTCACTGGCTTCTCAGCCCTGTCCACACTCTCCAAGTTCATCCACAGCCTTTTAGCTACCACCCTGGACTGCTCTGCTCACAATTTCCAGCTCTGATCTCTCTCCTGAGTACATGCATTTCCACTTTCCTACTGGACATCCCCACTGGGACTTTCCATAAGCCCTTTGCACGCAACATCTCCAAACTGAACACAAGCTTTCTCCAAAGAAACCTGCTTCTCATGACTCTATGCTGGCCAATCGCACCACCGTGTTCACGGTTACAAACCAGAAATCTGGAAATAATCCTTGACTTTCCATTTATAACCCTGCTCCTTCCCCACAACCATATCCATCTAAAGAAATGGAAGGCCAGCAATTCCATCCTGCAATTCTATCAAATATGTCCATGATTGCTGACATCCTACCATCACCTTAGTTCAGTGCCATCACCTCTCACCCACCCTCCTCAGTAACCTTCTACGTGATCTGCCTCTTACTGTGCTTCCTTCTGACCCGCTCTGTACTGTACACACCCCACCGCCTTTGGTAAATAAAATTGTACTGGAACACATACACACTGCTCCACTGATATATTGTCGAGTACTCTTTCACTCTACAGTCTCAACCTCTGCTCTATACTGCCAGGGGGACTCTTCTGAAATGGACAGCTTACCATGTTACTCTTCTGGAGGCAACATGATCTTGCTGAAAGAACACTGGCTTTGAAAACAGGCAGACCTGGATCTAAAATTAGGTTCAGCCACTAACTAGCTACATAACCTGGGGTAAAATATTTCTCTCTCTAGGCCTTAGTTTTACCATTTGTGAAATGAAACTCCTCTACATCTTATGGGATTGTTTTAAGAATTAACTCACATGACAAACATAGGAGCTCTGGAGCGAGTTTGCACCAGCTCCCAGGAGCCAGTTGTCTCCATCTCTTCCCAACTCTGTGTTCAGTGATGTCACACTGGTAGCTTGAAATAGGTCATGTTGGAAGCATTCACAACACAGAAATTAGCATACCCTACAAATCAGGACTTTTTCCCCTCTAGAGAGCCAGTTGTTAAAGATTACCAGCCCACCACGGTATATAACACACCATTAGATGTTTACTAGAACACTGCTATGTATACTATATATAGTTGCCCAGCAGTCGAGGAAAATTAATCTTTGCCTACACACACACACACACACACACCCTCACTCCTCAAAGCCCTTCTGTGGCTCCCTAATACTTGCAGCTTAAAGTCTAAAGTCCAAAGCCCTCCAGAATCAGTCCACTGGGCCTCTCCCTCCTCATGTCTTGTCATTTATGTAAGACATAAGTTTTACATCTTATACCGTTGTTGTTTCCAATACTTTTGTTTATTTGAACCAAGCGTGCATTTCACAGCTCTGTTCCGTGCCAATACGCAATACACTCAGTAAGCATAGCCTCCCTGCTCAAAATACCCTTTGTCCTGTGGATCCTCACTCCTCCTTCAGGTCCCAGGCCAACTGGCTCGTTCTTTCTCCATGAAGACTTAGATGCAGAAACAGGAGGTTGGCTCCCTCACATCCACCCCACCCTCTTGGAGCAAGACTTACTGAAGGCCAGAGACACAAGAGCTGGAGGCCACATTTCCCAGATTTCCTCACAGCTCGGGTGCCACATGAGGCCCAGCTTCTATCCGTCCCACTGAACACTCTGCAAGACGGAACTGAGGCCCAGGCACGCTTCCACCGGCAAACACAGTACTAGAGGCATTTGGTTTTACTCTAAGGGCGTCTGGTCTCTAGCTTCCTGGGGGTCAGGAGGCCATGTGAGGATCATCCACTGTGTTAGCAAGGATCACAGCTGAGGCAACAGGATTCTGTTGCCCACAGTTGCGGCAGTGGCTTTCCAGGGCCCTGACTTTCTGGTCGCTGAAGGGCAGCAGCTCCCTCAGTGGGCCAGTTCTGCAACATTCTGCGATTTATTCCCGGAAACCCTGCCTGCAGCCTGCTCCTCCACTCCTTCCAACACATTTGCAAACAACCTAACTCCCTACCTTAAATCCCTTTCTGTTTAGCCAGAAGGGAGTCAGTTATCTGCAACGAAACCAACCAAGATACCTGCCACAGCCTTCTCCCAAGGCAGGGCTGGCAATGCTATCCTGTGTGTTACTGAGATCCTTTCTGCAGATCCTCAATAAAAATTTTATTACCTCTATTACAGTGATTGGTTTCCATGTCTGTGTGGCCTTCTGAGGCGTATCGTATTTGTGACACATTGCTTGGCTCTGATTACACCCTCAAGAAATACTTGTTGAATTCATTTGAATGAAGAAATGAGGTGTGAGGATTCTTTTCCTGAACTGCTGCACTGCTGATGTTCAACCTCACAGCCCAAACCATAAATCTCAAAGTCCTTTTGTTAAAGATCGCCTGGTATTATTCTTGAGGTGAAAGGTGTTAGCTCACCTGGGCAGGCCAGGTTCCAATTTAAAGCACAAGGCAGACTAGGAGATTGTAAATGAAATGGGTAGTGCATTATCTAGAGAGTAAAGAGAGACTTAAGCAGAGAGAAAATGTATTACTTGCAACCTACTAAGATGAAAATACTTTTAGTGACAGATGATTACTATTATTATTGTATAATTCCTTGGATTTTAGGCAAGTGCTTTGCAATCACTTGCATTACTTGTTCCTTTCAACAACTTTAGTAAGTGGTGAGTTGGATGGTTCCCTGACTTTCCATAAGGAAACTGATTCTTGCATACAATGTTACTAAAATAGATGTTTAATGAACACTGCTTAGGCATATCCAAAGCAACTAGAGATTACTTCCATGAGTGTCTTGACAATTGAGATTTCTTTTTTAGCGGCCATGTTTATACTAATTATTGTTTACAACATATGCTGAATGTTTCATGACCACAGTAATTTTTGCTTCTCATTCTCTGTTCACAGAGAACATCAGGTTCATTCCTATTTTACGACTGAAGAAACTGAGGCATTAAAAAGCCACCCAGGTACTCCAGGGCCACACGGGGGAGAGAAAGTGGAACTTCCTTTCTTCATTAAGTATTTTTCAAGAACCTACTATGTTCCTGGCATGCTTGCCAACTCCTGAGCAGGCTCTTTGCCATGTGGGTGGGCACCTCACCAGCTGGCATCGGAAGTTCCTTCCTCTACATGTGGCTAATGGGCCTCATCCCTGTACCTTCCAAATCACTGGGATCTCAGAGGTCATCGGTCATGGTTAAAGATGGCCCACGTCCTCTGGAAGAGGAGGAGAGCTGTCAACATTTAATGTTCAACTACCATCCTTTTGACTTGAACCTTTATTTGGGTGGTTGTTACTGACTCTCCCCACACAATCCCAAATACTGACTCTCCCCACACAATCCCAAATACCTAAGTTTGCCACATAATCATGAATGTGCACCACCATAAAAAATGGTTTAACTGGACCCTAACAACCCTTGACCATGTAGCTCTTCTGCCTAGCCAATCTAATAAGAAGTTCAAAAATAAAAAAGTGATTCAATTGTGGCCCAACAGATACTTCATATAAAATGCAGCAGAGGACCCCAGACATGGAAGAGCCATGGATTTTACCCTCAAGGACCTAAGAGTCAAGGAGGAGAGAAAAACAAGTACACAAAGAACCGAAACTCAAAGCTGAATGTAGAGAGTGCTTGAGGGAGGTGTCCCCTGCCAGGGAAGCCTGACTTTTCACTGTGGGTGTAGACAGGATCAGGGTAGGTCTTATGGAATATATAACGTCTGAAATAACCTTAAAGGATGGGAAGAATGCATACAGGCCGAGCAAAGGAGGATATTGGCTTTCCAGATGAAGAACAGAACACAAGCATCTACACAGAGACAGGAAACTTCCAAATACGTTTGATTGGGGGGAATGGAGAGGACAGACTGTGTGATGGAGGTGGGAAGGTTGTAGGTTAATAATTATAATAGCTAATATGATTCAGTGCTTAGCAAGTGCTAGATACTGGCCTAAATGTTTTCCATAGTTTAGCCCATTTAACCCTCAAACTCTATGAGAAAACAGAGCCTTAAATGAATTAAGTAACTTGCCCTTGGAATTTCAGACTCAACAAGAATAATTACTTAGGGGCTCTAGGGATTTGGGTACTTGAGAGAATTGCTCACCCAAATGGGTAAATAAAACTGGCCCAGATGAAAGCACTATGTGAGTTGAACTGGAAAAATTCATCAAATCATCAGCCCTTACTAAAAAGGGGAGGGCTAATATCTACTGAGTGTACAGGAGCCATGCTAGTTGCTTTCCTTACATACATCTCATTTTCTCTCCACATCTATTAAGATGGGCATTACCTCCATTTTACAGGTAAGAAAACTGAGGATCTAAAAGCATAAGAACCAGCTCTGGCTAGTAAAGTGGCAGCTCTGATCTCGTCTCCAGCTCTGAGTCCACAACGTTCCTTGCTACACCAGTGAAGAGTGGGGATTAAAAGTAAATCTCAGTGTAATTTCTTTTAATTTTCATAGCTTACATTGTGATTACTATTTAAAGTGTGTGCAATGCGGAAGAAAATTCAGAACGTGTAAACGCAGATTTTGACATTTCAGACTCAAGAAACAAGCAGCCTCGTGTTAGTTCCACTATATATTAAATTATAATCTGTGTAGGCAGCAGTTTTGAAAGGTATCCAGGCAAGTAAGTTGTACTTTTGACTGAAGTCAGACAGGTAGATGAAACTTCGATGACTTAATTCCCCCAACTATTAAAGGTATAAGCAGACCAGGACCCTGAGTTGGAGAGAGGCTGCCAGAAGATTTATTGAGAGCAGTAAAGTGCAGGGCCATAATTTCAACAGGTTATCTTGCTTCTCTAGCTAATTGTTTTCCAAGGTTTCTCAGCTCAGAACCATTCAGCATTCTTAGCACCTGGGAAATGTGATGCTCCTTAGGATATTCTCCAGCGTGCAGCCACCTTTGTCCTCCAGTCACGGCTATATTTTTGCTCAAAGACCCGCTGATTAGATTTAAGAGCCGTCCCAGCCCCACAATGCTCAGTTTTGCTGATCTTCAGAGAGACGGTGGTATCACCTTTGATTCACAGAGAGTGCAGCTCAAACCCAGCCCTGCGCTTTATTAAAGCAGCTTTTAGTCATATTATACCTTCCCAGTTTCGAGCTCCAAAAGCCTCCACCACCTAGGAGTCAAAATCCCCCCGATAAACAGCATCTGGGGTGATTGGAAAGGGGGGGCCTTTGCCTTGTACCCTCCCAGCATCTGCCTCCCGACCCGCCAGGTGTGACATGGCAGGCGGGGAGGAGGTGATGGAGACCCAGGCAGAGCCCTGCTCTCCAGGTGGCCTTTCAATATCCCTCTCTCTCCTGACCCTCTCTTGACCTTCTCAGTGCCACAGTGTTTGGCCTGGGGCTGTGCCTCTTCATGGTGATTTTTTTCTGTTCAGGCTTTAAAGGGGAAGCCTCCTAGAGGTGCGGCCACACTGCTTCGGGACCCACTTGCAAAGGATCCTGTCCTCTGGACTGTATGCTGCAAAATCGAGCAACAGGACGCGAGCCCTCAGCAGAGAGCACAGCCGAGCAGCTAGCATGTGGGCGCCCGCGGGTGAAGCAACGGTCTCATAGGTGTCAGATGTGTGCAGCCTGGCTTTGTCCCAGAGCACAGAACCGTGCCTCTACTGTTACATCAGCCCCCTCCCCTAACACACAAACCAGGCCTGTGCCACGAAAAGCTGAGGGTGGGGAAACCTGAGTCTTCTTGGCCGCGAGTGCCAGCATGCTCTACTGAGAAGCATGAGGCCCTTCCCAGGGACCTGGCATCAGGATATCCCCATCCTTCCTTAGAGGTGTCCCCAACTCCCTCCGGGGTCTTTGCTAAGACTTTACTGCTCTCTGCCACTCGGATCCTACACCATCACCCTGCCCCAGCCAACTCACCGGAGTGGGGTTGATGAGCAGAGTCACGCTGGGCCAGGGTTGGGGTGTACTACCCAGCAGGTGCACCCTCCCCCCTCCCCCACTTCTCAGTCGGGGGACAGGCCATCCTAGAGGCAGGCACAGTGGTGGGTGTGTTGCGAGTGGCTCCTGTATTGACAGGCTGGGGGACCCAGCTAGTTACTGACCATCTCTTGGCTTCAGCTACCTGTTTCTAAAGTGGTGATGATCACGCTGACCTCACAGGATGACGTGGAGAGTACACGAAACAATGCACATGAAGCATTTATTATATCAGCCAATAGAAGCTCGATGTTACTTACCATTATTAGCCCTGATTTTTGCAAAGAATCTGACTCTAGTTAGAACTTAAATAGCGCACCACCACCATGAGAAAGTATTCCTTTCCAATTCTCTGCTTCCTACAAGAAGCAAGACTGGGTCAGGTGCTTGTTTGTCTTCAAAACCCCTTTACAACTTGTTAAGCTCTTCTATTAACAGAGGGCCCGCCTCAGACTTCTGCGGGCTCCAGTTTGAACTTTATAACTTTGTTTTGTTTTTACTGTATTTATTATATAATTATCTTGTATTTAGTAAAAAATGATCCTGGGTTTTTTCCACTTACAGTAGTGAAGTAAGTTTTCATTAAAAGCAAAACGATTTAGGTAAATATTAAGTAGATAATGGCACACATGTGTACAGTAACAATCACGGAATGTTTAAAAAAAAAAATAGTGATGTTCAGAAACACTGTGCTAAGCCAGTGGCGGTGCCCCAGGGGCCTCGGAGGCTTCCAGAAGACAGGGCAACTTCTGTAGGATGCAAGCTGTTGGGCTGCATCCTAGGACCCCACGGTAAATTACAGAGGAATAACAGGAAGCCAGAATGTTCTGAGATAGGGATTGTGCTGACCAGGTTGGTTTCCCTCAAGGGGGATCTTCCTCAGCCTTCAGCCCCTCCTTGTTCCTGGCTGGAACAAGGGACCCACCATGCCCCTATGGGTCCTTTCCTTTCTCTCCCTTTCCAGCAGTGGTGACAGCAGGGGCGTTCGGATGATTCTTCTCCTAGACCCAGAAACAAACCAGACTGCACCCAGAAAAGTTTTCTTCTCCCCAAACATCAGTGTTAGTGTAGACATCAATCCCTGCCTCCGTCATTACATGGCATCCTACCTGTGTGCCTTTGTGCCCAAATTTCACTCTTCTTATAAGTATGCCAAGCATTGAATTAGGGCCTACCCTAATCCAATATGACCCCATTTTAACTTGACTATACTGCAAAGACCCTATTTCCAAAGAAGATCCCATTCACAGGTACTGGAGTTCAGGACTCAGACATACCTTTTGGAGAGGCACAGTTTAATCCACACACTATCCCATGTATAGAGGCTCTCCCCCTATCTCTGCACCTCCCACGAGCCTCCCATCAAAATCTTCGTCCAATGTGCGGCTAAGACTCATGCACACTGAAGTACCAATGACAGACTGCACAGACCCTGCTGGTACCTTCCTATGTTCCTTTTTCCCCCTTTTTCCTGAAGAGGTCACCATTTTCTTGGGACTGGGAATAAGTCAGCAAGAGATGGGGATGACGTGTGTCTGCCCATCCAGATTCCATAGACATTTCTCCAAAGAAGATATACAGACTGCCAACAAACACATGAAAGAATGCTCAACATCATTAATCATTAGAGAAATGCAAATCAAAACTACAATGAGATATCATCTCACACCAGTCAGAATGGCCATCATCAAAAAATCTAGAAACAATAAATGCTGGAGAGGGTGTGGAGAAAAGGGAACACTCTTGCACTGCTGGTGGGAATGTGAATTGGTTCAGCCACTATGGAGAACAGTATGGAGGTTCCTTAAAAAGCTACAAATAGAACTACCATATGACCCAGCAATCCCACTACTGGGCATATACCCTGAGAAAACCGAAATTCAAAAAGAGTCATGTACCAAAATGTTCATTGCAGCTCTATTTACAATAGCCCGGAGATGGAAACAACCTAAGTGCCCGTCATCAGATGAATGGATAAAGAAGATGTGGCACATATATACAATGGAATATTACTCAGCCATAAAAAGAAACGAAATTGAGCTATTTGTAATGAGGTGGATAGACCTAGAGTCTGTCATACAGAGTGAAGTAAGTCAGAAAGAAAAAGACAAATACCGTATGCTAACACATATATATGGAATTTAAGAAAAAAAAATGTCATGAAGAACCTAGGGGTAAGGCAGGAATAAAGACGCAGACCTCCTAGAGAACGGACTTGAGGTTATGGGGAGGGGGAAGGGTGAGCTGTGACAGGGTGAGAGAGAGTCATGGACATATACACACTAACAAACGTAGTAAGGTAGATAGCTAGGGGGAAGCAGCCGCATGGCACAGGGAGATTGGCTCGGTGCTTTGTGACAGCCCGGAGGGGTGGGATAGGGAGGGTGGGAGGGAGGGAGACGCAAGAGGGAAGAGATATGGGAACATATGTATATGTATAACTGATTCACTTTGTTATAAAGCAGAAACTAACACACCATTGTAAAGCAATTATACCCCAATAAAGATGTTAAAAATAAATAAATAAATAAATAAATAAATAAATAAATAAATAACACTTACCTGCTTAAAAAAAAAAAAAAAAAACTTGCTTTCCTACACTCTTCTTCAACATAGGGGAGGTCACAGACCACTGTTCCAGCCAATGAGAAGTAAGCAGAAGTAACTGAATGTACTTTGGGAAGTGTTTGATTTCCGTATACAAATAGCACTCCTGCCTCCTTCTCCCTTACTTGTCTCTTCTCTTTCCTGCCCGGCAACTGAATGTGATGACTAGAAGCCCAACAGTGATCTTGCAACCATGAGGTGATAAGCATGAAGATATCAGATCAAAACCCAACATGTTAAGGATGGTGATGCAGAAATAATGTTTAAAAGAGCCAACAGTTACTGAGCATTTAATACATACCAGGCATAGTTCTGGGCACATTAAATGTATTAACTCATTTACTCCATCAACCCCATGGGCTAAGTACGTTATTACCCCTATTTGCAGAGGATGAAACTTGTAAAAACCACACAATGGGCCACAGGGTCTATGCGATTAACTACCGTTGTATTCTCAGTCTCAGCAAAGGTAGAAAGAGTCTAGGATCCTGACGGCATCACTGAGCTGCTCTGTAGATCATTTCCTTTTAAAATAATAAGCCAGTGTTGGTTGGGGTTTATGTTACTTGCAGCTGATTGCATTCTTGACTGACACTGATATTACCTCATAGGGTCATCGAAAGGATTAAATGAGAAAATATGTCTGTGGTTGGAGAAAAAAACACCTACAGATAGTTAATATTGTCTAAAACACAATTCTCGACCAAGGTTCTCCATAAGTAGTTGGTTTCAACGTTTAACCATTATTTTAACAAATAATTAAGTCAATAACGTGGTAGGCAGAAGAATGTCCTCCCAAAGACGCCCTCATCCTCATCCCAGGAAACTGTAAATACCTCACATTATTTGGCAAAAAGGAATTTGCAGATGTGATTAAGGTTAAGGACCCTGAGCTGGGGAAATGATTTTGGGATCATCCAGGTGGGTCCAATCCAATCAATCGCATGAATCCTAAAAGCAGAGAACCTTCCCCAGCTGGAGCGAGAGCGAGAGCTTCAGATGTTGCTGCTCTGAGGTGTGAGTCTACACAGAGAGAGGCCTCCAGGAGCCACGAAACAGAGACCTCAGTCCTACAACACTTGGAACTGAAGTCTGCCAACAGCTGAGTGAGCCAATACACGGATTCTCCCCTAGAGCTGACAGAAAGGGACACAGCCCTGCCAGCCTCTAGATTGTGGCCTGGGAAGACCCATACTGGACTTCTGATGTACGGGACTGTAAGATAATAAATTTGCATTACGCCATTGTTTGTGATCATTTGTTGTAGCAGCAACAGAAAACTAACACAGAAAACAGTGGAACTTCAGGCAACATCCGAAGCGTTAGCTTAGGGGCTTTAGAGAAGAAGCCGAGGAACTGCTCGCCAGGTCAGTGAGAATCTCTCCACAGCGTGGAATTAATCACCACGGTTTTTTTTTTAACATCTTTATTGGAGTATAATTGTTTTACAATGATGTGTTAGTTTCAGCTGTATAACAAAGTGAATGAGCTATATGTATACATATATCCCCATATCCCCTCCCTCTTGCGTCTCCCTCCCACCCTCCCTATCCCACCCCTCCAAAGGTCACAAAGCACCGAGCTGATCTCCCTGTGCTATGCGGCTGCTTCCCACTAGCCATCTATGTTACATTTGGTAATGTATATATGTCCATGCCACTCTCTCACTTTCACCACGATTTTTGTATGAAGTCTTCTGGCCTGGTGGTGTGACTGAGCCTGTTTTAATGCAGCCTGCAGGGTTCTTCCGATAAAAGATTCAAGGGGCACCACTCACATAGCCCTGGGGGTGGCACTCATACAGAACACAGTGTAAACAGTGCCTCCTACAGCTGTGCAGTGCGACAGTTCTGCTAGTGAGAGGGGCCGTGTGGGATCACAGTGAGAATAAAGCTAGAGCTGGGTGGGCCCGGGATAACCAGGGCCGTGTCTGTACAAGGCTTTGTACAGCGGCCTCTCTGAAAAACACCTGCTAGCCGTCCAGTGATTTTGGTATTTGATAATGAGTGTAAAATGCCCCCTTGTAATGTCAAAAACTCCATTTAAAAAGGGAACAAAAAGCAACGCTTTGGGGTTTTCTCCTCTCAGCTGAGCCTCTGCAGTCAGGTGAGCTGGTCAAGTGTGGGCCTTGTGTGGCCCCATCACTCTCTCAGTCACAGCTAATGAGGGGCATGCCTTGAGAGGAAGCCAGTTCGTTTTAAACCTGAAGGTTAAGTTGAGGACAAATTTGACCGTCCGATGACAAGAGTCTGCATTTTGAATAAAAATTTGGTGAAAGAAATATTCAAGATCTTGAGAAGCACCTGTCCAATTTAACCTTCTTCCCAGGGAAGGTGTGTCCTCCTAGTCAGAGATGCGGAAACGCAGCGGGGCCCACTTCCTGCAAGGATGCAGATTCCAGGGCTGCTGTGTCAGATACAGTTCTATCTGCTGACAGGAAACCAGTCATGTAAAGACGCGAGAAATGGAAACGCTGCACCAATTTTCCAGAACAAAATCTGCCTCTAAAAAGGTGTAACTTCATGCAAAATACGCTTCATCATCTGAATAACAAAATAAGATACGCAAGGAAATAAGACTTCTCAAAGAGCTACTGCATCCAGGTTACAGCGAGTACAAGCGATACGAGGAATATTTCTTGTACTATATTTAAAATGTCTTCTGAGAAAATAATGTGCTTTAGAAATGGAGCTGAGATAATGCCACAGACTTTGCGTTAGTGACTATCAAATAAGTTTCCAGGCTGTTTTTTTTTTTGTTTCTTATGGATTCCTAGAGGTAATGGTGAAAGCTGCCCATTAAAATTCATTAGATGAAAAGTAAACATATTACAATTGATGACATTCTCCTCTAAATTGTTAGCCCTATTAGTGAGAAAACCGCTTGCCTGCCAAACTCTATCTATGGTGTCGGCTTCTCTCTAAACAGTTCTCTTGCGTTTTAATCTCAGGAATGTTCCTTCAATGTTAAATTTCTTCCATGCGCCATATACCACCCAGGGCGTTCCATGAACTGTCCTGAGATGCTCCCCAACTTTTAGAAACAGGATGCTGAGGTTGCAAGGGAATTCTTCTAGCCTAGGCATCAAGGTTGGAAAAATTACTTAAGGATGACAGGAAGAGATTTTTTTATAGGTCCAGTTACTAAGGTCTGAAACAGCAATCCACTCAGCTGAAAAAATATTCCCGTGAGCTTCCCTCAAGGCACACTGAAGAGCCATTTGCAAGGCCGTTCTTTGGGTTCAAAGCAATTCGAGAGCAGCAGAAGTAGAGGGGAGGCTCTGCCTCTGCCTGCTGGATCCTCAGTCCTGTTCTTTTGCAGTCAGACCCCTCCCTGCCACGCCTGCCATGGGTCAGATCAGGAGGAGACTAGAAAGTGACCAGAACTCACTGATGCAGTGACCCCCTGTTATAGACTGAATGTGTTTCCCCCAACTACCCGCCTCCAAAATCAAATGTTGAAGGCCTGACGCCCAGCGTGATGGTATTTGGAGGTGAGGCCTTGGGAACTAATTAGGTTTCAATGAGGTCATGAGGGTAGGACCCTCACAATGCAATTAGTGTCCTTATAAGAAGAAGACAGACAAGCGCTCTCTCCCCCTCCCCCTCCCTCCCTCTCTCTCTCCGCCTCCCTCCCTCCCTCCCTCTTTCTCTGCAATGTGAAAAGGCAGCTATCTCCAAGCTAGGGAGAGGGGCTTTGCCAGAATCCTAATACGCCAGCACCTTGATCTGGGACTTCCCAGCCAGAACTCTGAGACACAAATGCCTTTTCTTTAAGCTGCCCAGCCTATGGTATTTTGTTATCACAGCCCGAGCTAAGACACCTCTCACCCACAAAATGTGGCATGATCATTTCTTCTATGGTCATTTTGTTTAGATGCTTGTGCTATGACAATCTGAAGAGTGATTTTCAAATCTGCAGAGTGCAGTTTGGCGAGAGAAATATTCTATGGGTCAACACTTTTCTCTAAAACATAACGCTGGCTCACAAAAATGCATCACTCAGCTTGGCAAGCCCTAAACTAACCGGCTCTCCTCATGGAAAAGCCAATTTCAAACTATCTTAGGAGAGGCAGGTGACACCAAGCTCCTTCTCTGTCCCCAAACCTGGCTGCACCAAGAACTGTAGGCACAGAAATGGAACAGAAAGGCTCTTTCCTGTTCTTCCATCTGCCTCCTGGCTTCACCACGGTGACTGGAGGGAATCGCCCAGCGGCTCCAGCGGGGCAGCAGAGGTGGCGCATCAAGTCAGATGGGCGCGGGTTGAATCCCTGCTCCATCGCCAACTAACTGTATGACCTTGAGTAGATTATAAAAACTCTCTGAGACACAGAGTCTTCATTAATGAGGTGGTAGCCTCACAGGATGTTTAAGAAGATGAATAAGATACCTGTGTAAACATACCTAGCACAGCAGCCAGCCAGCTTTCTTCCCACGGCCCCTCCCTCCTTGCCTCTCTCAACATGGATTAGGAACTCCCAGAGTTGGTGTGGAATCTCATCCTGTACTGCCAGCCCTCACTCTTTCCCAGACTATATCTGAATGGCTCAGGGTTTGAGGCTATGTTGCAGAAGTTCACAGAGGCAAAACTAAACACCTGGATAGCCAGCCTCCCTCGAGGAAGAACCTAATGTTCGTGGTGGGGCATTCATAGAAGACGTACTGGTCTCCATGGACCTGAAGTTTCGTTGTGGAGAAAGTGGCATGAACCTATACTACACTAAAGGGAACAAGAGTTGGCCAAACCAACGGACAACAACAACAAAAAAAACTCAAGCTCAGTTTTTTTCTGGCTTCAGAAAACAGAAAATTAAATATAGGTGAATCAGTTCTGCAAATTAGAGCTTAAAGATAGTACTTTGCTTTCTCCCCACTGAAACTGATGAGCAGAAGTTTGGGCCCTTGATATCAGCTTCATACTGGCAATAAACCTAGCATAATCTATTAATAACCCAGCTCTGAATCTCTTCCCCTCAGAACTTACAGCAATAAAATAATAATAATAATAAAACCAGGGAGGGAAGGGTGAAGCAATCCAACTTATTTCATTATCTTGCATTTTACACATCTGTCTGCTAGCTTAATAAGGGATGCTATCATCTTCTATGATACCAACACCCCTTTTTTTTGTGCTAGATGGTAGGGGAATTGCCCCCAAATTAATAAAAACCATATGCTGCGTTTTGATTAGAGATCACTTTGGAAGAAGGATTGATCTGGTTTGGGAATGAGAATAAGTTTCTCTCGCTCCTTTTCTTTTTTAATCATATGCCTTTCACAGTCCCTCTTGTCTCCTTCCCACCCCCACCTTTGCCTTTATCTGCAAAACCAGGGTAAGAAAATGGTCTTCTAAATCTCTGGTGTATATATTTGTTACCAAAACTTGCATTGTCATCTGAGCTATTGGCCCATCCAATCCTGTCTCTATTGCACTGGGGATAGTAATAACAGCACTTCCTGGTTGTGTCTGAATGTGTCGGGACAGCTGATATATGTGATGCGATTGGTCCTCTGAGCATGTGATGTGTGGCACTGGCAGGGACCCATCCCTCGAATCTCTAGAGAAAATGGGAAAATTCTTCATACAGCAGTAGAACGTAGAAAGTCTCCCAATTTGCTAGCCGCAACCCACCTAAGAGGATGTTCTCAAATTTTACGATGTTTCTTTTCAACAACAGGACTAATTGAAACCTACCAACAGCCAAGATGGTCCACTTTTGAAAATTCTTTCCTTTAGTCTCCACTTCAGAGTATGGGACTACTATGGAATACATAAAAATACCTGGGGAACTTGTTAAAACTGATGGATCCTGTCTCTAAAAATGTACTTTCACTAGGTTTGTGGTTGGGCCCAGGGATCTGCATTTTTAACCTGTGCAGAAGGTAGTTCTGATATAGATGGTCTCCAGACCACCCATGAAGAAACACTAGCCTTACAAGGGACCTTCAAAATATCTCAGCTGTGGGACTTCCCTGGCGGTCCAGTGGTTAAGACTCACTGCAGGGGCAAGGGTTCGATCCCTGGTCAGGGAACTAAGATCCCACATACCACACAAAAAAAAAAAAAAAAAAAGGCAAAATATCTTAGTTGTGTTTAAGAGCTTTCTCTCTGGAATAAAAAGGCACTAGGTGCAAATCCCAGCTGTGCCATTTACTAACTATATGATATTGGCTATACATTTAGCTAAGCACTCTTAACCCAGTCTCCTCTCCTAGACGATAAAGATAATACCTACATCATAGTGTTGGTGTAAGGATTAAGTGAAATACTATATAAACAACGCTAAGCACTGGGCCTGGTGATTGTAAGCATTCTGTATAGAAAGCTATTCCTAAGGAAAAATGTTCCAAGGGGAGCATCAAAGAGTTAGCTGCTGTCCTGCTGTTAAGTTGATTTTATATCACAAAAACTATGGGAATAAACCAAGAGGAATATTGGTCTTAGAGAGATTAGCGGGAGGGATTTGAAGAAAGTGAAGGCTAACAAATTATAAAAGAATGATAGTAAGATTGTGAAAGGTGATACAGGGAGTCAAGTTGTACAGATTTCACAACTGTTTTCCGTTGTCCGCTGGTGAGTTATATCGTGTTGGGTGGAAGCGTGACTTAGCTGATGTCTTGATTTGGAGATTAAGTGTGATTTAAGGAGATGTGTATGGGTGCCACGTTGACAAGAAGTAGACTGGGAGAGCTTTCTGATGCGTCAGCTTAGCTAAGCTACAGCCCCCACTTATCCAATCAAACGCTAATCTGGGGCTGCTGCAAAGGGATTTTATAAATGTAATTAAAGTCCCCAATCAGCTGACCTTCAATGAGAGAGGCTGTCCTGGTAGGCCTGGATTAATCAGTTGAAAGGCCTTAAAAGCAGGCTGAGGCTTTTCTTAGAGCCAGAAGAGATTCTCGCCTACAGACAACAGTTTCAGCCTGTGGAGTTCTAGGTTATCTGTGATCTTCCCTTCCTGAGAGCCTGCCCTATAGATTTTTGGATTTGTTTAGTCATATCCGTTATGTAAGCCAATACCTTGTACCAAATCAATATCTGTATATCTATATGTATACACACATATTACACATAAATATACATACATATATAGTCCATCCATCTAAATCAATCCGTATGTATAAAACCTGTCCTTCTATCTATCTACCTCCCTACCTATCATCTCCTACTGGCTCTGTTTCTCTGAGTGGACCTGACTGACACAACTCTTTACCTGGTCCCTGTTGTAGAAACTGGATTTAAAGTAGAATCAAATTATATGACTTATAAATACACACTCTCCCCTGCCCCTCTGCCAGTGTCTAACAGGAGAGATGAGAAATGTCTCTTTTGCCTTTAAAGTGGTTTATTTTTTTCAAATGGTTTTCTAGAACCACAGCTGGGAATCCTGTCATAAGTACTAAGGAAATAACAAGTGCCTTGGATTTTTTTAATCACTCTGTCTCTCAGTAATCTAAAGATATTTGCAGCTTTTATCCTAACACAACTCCGGAAATATCTCCGTGAGTGTGTTAAGGGCAAGCATTATTAGTTTCATCCTAGAGATAAAGAAACTAGAGAGTAGAGAAGGGACCAGCCTTTCTCAAGTTGACGCAGCAAGTCAGCAGGTGAGACCCAACAAAACCGGGGAAATTAATTGCCAAACCTGGTTTGTCACTGATTTATGAAGGCAAATTAGAAAAAGGAAGAAAGGAAGAAGCGGGGGGAGGGAGGACAAAAAGGTACCTCACTTTGCTTGAGGAAGCAAGGTTAAAAAGAAGTCACTCATAGACAATGGATTTTAAGGAGAGAAATCCAACAGGTTATCATGAAAATGTACACTACTGGAGAAATGTAGTTGCTTGAAGAGAATTTTCCAGTGCACTGTGGAGTTCTTTTTTTCTTCAAAATGTTAACATCTTATTACAATTATGCTTCTGTCTTTTGCATAGGGGAAAACATCTGAAAGGGCCTACACCGAAACGTTAAGAGTAATTGTAGGTGAATTTCATCTTGGTTTTGTTCCTCTGTCTTTTCTCAATTTCTCTATTGAATATATATATATGTGTGTGTTACTTGTATTTTTAAAGATTTGTTAAACAAATGTTCTATTTTCTTGTGATGCTTATTACTCTACTGCAATTCAAAGAAGGAGCAATTGGACATAGGGACCTAATACTTCAGCTGCTTCAATGTGCCCTGAGCATCAGCTGTAAGCTTGATAGATGCCAATTCCTGGGTTCCCCACCACTACCCCTCCAGAGCTTCTGATTGAAGAGGCCTGGGGAAAGCCGCAGAATCAACAGTTCTAACAAGCTCTCATGGTGATTCCATTATAGGCAATCCAGGGATACTTTGAGAAACGCTCTGATATCCATTACTCCTTATTGAGAGGACGTCTCTTCTAAGGTTACAAAACGCTCTATGTATTGAATATGGGTAAATGTGGGAAAACCAAGTGTCACCTTGGTCTGCCTCCAAATAACTGAAAGCATTTTTAAGAGTCCTGAATAAAACATGCCCTCACAGCTGTAGCCTCAGGCCCCAGCACCTCACTTCTGCATCTCTACATTTGTGCCAAGCACATTTTGCCATCCAAGGAGTGGTCCACAACCAGCAGCATCTTATTACCTGGGAGTCTGTTAGAAATGCAGAATCTCAGATCCAACCCCAAACCTACATTTTAACAGAATTCAGAAGCACTGGACTGGAAGACCTAGAGCCACCAGAAATGAGGGTCACAGTCCCCAGTTACAGACTCTCCAGACAGCCCCCTACTCAGAATCCCTGTGGACAGATTCTCAACGGGCACAGCAAATGCTCCTTGACCACCAAAGGGCGTGCTTGCAGGAGCCTGACCTTGGTCTGGGGTTCAGAGGCCAGGTCAAGGACATCCTTCCTGTGTTAGATGTGCCTGTTTTCTTTGTCTCAGGCCAGCCAACTTCCTCCAGTGGCCTCCCTCATTCAACCAGCCAGAGAGCCGAAGGACACCCTTCAGAGCAAGGCCCTGTGACTAAGCAGGCTCGGTCCATTCATTTCCTTAGCCCCCTCCTTCCCGCCTTCTAGAAAAACTCAGACAGTTTAAGTCATCCTTACCATCATATGAATAAATGTGGCAGTGGGAGGGCAGAAACACAGGAAAAGACCAAGACAGAAAGAAAAAAACAAAACCCAACACCACACACACACACATAAACACACACACACA